>NC_090034.1:96731832-97048499 GCF_037176765.1 Anolis sagrei
CCTCGTCCTCCCATGCGCACCACGCTGCCATGCACCAAGCACGCCTGCTCTCCCCTCCACACAGAGTCTCAGAAACAGCCCTCCCCTTGGCTGAGAGGCCGGTCAATCATAGCAGAGGAGGGATTTTGCCAGGAGGATTCTCCGTCTGTTTCCAAAAAGGAAGAGACGAACAGGCGGAGAAATCTTCAGTCTTCTCTGCCAAAGGGGTTCCTCAGACCATCAAAAATATATGTTTTCTGAAAGTCTTTGGCAACTCTTCTGAAACCCCCTTGTGACCCCCCTCCCCCCCCCCCCCCCAGAGACCCTGACTCCCAGGTTGAGAAATGCTGTTCTAGAGGATTGGGAACCACTGAATTCCATCCAAGGATCCATGTCCTCTAACTGTCTCAATTTGGCAGGAATAGTGGCAGTTTCTGCTGACCCACTTTGCCTCTGTCTCTACAGTGCCCCATTTTCTTTTTCGTCCTCTCACTTCTTTGCCCACATCTTACTTCAGCTGCTGCAACGTGAATTCAGCGTGTAGAAATGGTTAATTCAGTAATAGAGAAAAAGAGTCAGCGAGTGGAATCTTATTCTTGCCAGAAGGCTCCAGAAAAAGCAAATTGCTGCAGACTTTGCTCTTCATCATCAATACCCATATTTACTTGAGTCTAATGCAACATTGAATCTAATGCTCACCTCAATTTCCAAAACCCTGAAACCAAAAAAAAAAAAAAAAAAGTACTTGCTGCTGAATATAATGCATAGTGGCTAAAAGTGTGCTCTTTGTAATTTGGTGCACATTAGGTTGATGTGAGTATTTTGGCCTGTATGGCCATGTTCCAGAAGCATTATTTCCTGAAATTTTTCAAACACATTTATGGCAGGCATCCTCAGAGGTTTTGAGGTTTGCACATTATTGTTGCTGGCTGCTTAGAATTCCTTCATTATAAACAACTAGCCGTCCCCTGGCACACGTTGCTGTGGCCCAGTCTGGTCATCTGGAAAATAAAGTAATGAGAAAGTGTTAGTTTCTAATATATGTAATTTCTTTCTGCTTGTGGGTAAACAATATTTGATAACGTTTTCTTGCCCTGGTGAAGGGAGTTGGACTAGGTGACCTTAAGTATTTTCTATTGGTCATAAGGGTTCTGTGTGGGAAGTTTGCCCCAATTCTATCGTTCATGGGTTTCAGAATGCTCTTTGATTGTAGGTGAACTATAAATCCCAGTAACTACAACTCCCAAATGTCAAGGTCTATTTCCCCCAAACTCCATCTGTGTTTCCAGTTGGGCATATGGAATATTTGTACCAAGTTGGTCCAGATCCATCATTGTTTGAGTCTACAGTGCTCTCTGGATGTAGGTGTATTACAACTCCCAAACTCAAGGTCAATGCTCACCAAATCTTTCTAGTGTTTTCTGTTGGTCATGGGAGTCCTGTGTGTCATCTTTGGTTCAATTCCATCATTGGTGTAGTTCAGAATGCTCTTTGATTTTAGGTGAACTATAAATCCCAAGAACTACAACTCCCAAATGACAAAATCAAAAAAAATTGAGCGAAGGACATACATTGGGTTGTTAGGTGTTTGCTGTCCAAATTTGGTGTCAATTCATCCAGTGGTTTTTGAGTTCTGTTAATCCCACAAACGAACATTACATTTTTATTTATATAGATTGTGTTAGAACTTTCCAAAGCTTCCAGCAATGGAAAAGAAAATCTTGGGTGTATTTATGTTGTAGAATGAATCCACTTTAATTGGTTCAATGCTATGGAATCCTGGGAGCTGTGGCTTTACAAGGGTTTGAGCATTCTCTGGTAAAGAATGCTAGTGCTTCACCAAACTACAAATCCCAGGATTGCATAGCATTGAGCCTTGGACATTTAATAAGAGATGACGTCCCTCAAAGAGGAGCTCCAGGTGCAACTCCTGAAGCAGCTTCCCCTTTTGCTTTGGATCGGCACTATGATTACTTTATGACACAAAGCATTATATTTGAGTAAATATGTTTATATTTGGTATTTCAACCCTAATCTAATGTTGCTTGACCACACAACACATCCTGGTTTGCATCTGTGAAATGTTGTCGGTTACTGGAGCCTACTACTGACTTGGGAAGAATTAACTCATTCTCCTCCCTCTACACCTGCCTTTCCAGGTACAGTACCTGGCCCGGTATTTCCTGGAGCTCTCGTTGATGGAGGTGGACTGTGTGCGTTTTGAGCCTGCTCAGCTGGCCCTGGCGGCCCTGCACTTGGCACAGCGCTTGCTTCTTCAGGAGGGGGGCACCAAGGAGATGCCCCAGGAAGGCTCCTGCAAACTCCACACATACAGGTAAGGGTTTGGGATCACACCCATGTTCCAATCTTGCCTCACCAGAGAGAGAAAGGGCAGTGCTTTGGCAGGCTTGGTGATAATGGCCACATTAAGGCAAACCTATCCTGGGGTTTCCAAAGACTAAGAGTGTGTGACTTGCCCAAGGTCACTCAATGGGTTTCCATGGCTAGAATCAGAGTCCAACACTCAAACTGCCACTGATTCTTCTAGAACAGCATTTCTCAACCTGGAGGTTGGGTTTCAGAGGGGTCACCAAAGACCATCAGAATAAACATATTTCTGATAGTCTTAGGCACCCCTTGGTAGAGAAGGCTGAAGATCTCTCCGCCTGTCTTTCTCTTCCTTTTTGGAAACAGACTGCCAATCCTCTCACCAAAAGCCCTCCTCCACTGTGATTGGTTGGCCTCTCAGCCAAAGGGAGGGCTATTTCTGAGACAAGCGGGGAGGGGAGAGCAGGTGTGCTCGGCGCATGGCAAGGTGGTGCACATGTGCTGGGTGAGGCTGAAGGGAGGCTTGTGTGAGCGAGTCCTTTCAAGGTATGGGGGTTTCATGTGAGAGGTATGGCCCAATTCTGTCATTGGTGGGATTCTGGATGCTCTTTGGTTGTAAGTGAACGATAAATGTCTGCAACTACAACTCCCAAATGGCAAGTCTATTTTCCATAAACTCCATTGATGTTCACATTTGGACATATTGAGAATTCATGCCAAGATTGGTCCAGGACTATCATTGTTTGAGTCCACATAGCTCTCTGAATGTAGGTGAACTACAACTCCAAAACTCAAGGTCAATACCCACGACGCAAGCTTGTACATGGGTTTCAACTATTTTGCTATTTCTAAAGTGTGGTTTTTGCCGATGATTCCTCAATTGGCAATCACCTTCATTTTAAATTCCCCACGTTGAGACAGGTAACGATGTCAAATTTCACATGTGATGGCAATTCTCCATTGTCCACTTGTAAACATAACAATGATGTTGTTCTGGAGGGATGGGCAGTATAGATTCCTTTCTTCTGCCATTATCTTTTTGAGACCCAAGAGGAAGGAATGGCAATTTATATCTTTTTGTAATGTGATCTGACATCAAAAAGTACTTCCGTGAGGGAAAAAAAACCCAAATGATTTTTTCATCAAAAGAAAAAAGGGGAGGAGACAGTGGGAGGAGAAATATGTCTCCTGTGTGATGGGAAGGCAAATGTGTGGCATAATGTAAAATAAACCATGTGTAGTTCATGTTTGATCGGCCCACATACTGCCTTGCCAGAGAAAGAAAATTTGCCACGCAGGTGAGCAATAAAGAAGAAGTAATTTATTTTTTGTAGTTCACTACAACCTACGTACAGTGTGATCAGTTGCATCAACTCACATAATGTCCTTTTACGAGAGATTTAAAATGGCCTTTCTTTATTCATGTGGATACACTCCTTCAGTAACCCATGAAGTGAGAGCACACTCCAAACTCTCTCTCTCTCTGCTTCTCTCTCATTCTTTCTGCACCTGCATAGCTCAAGCTTGAACAAACATGTAACAGTAACCAAAAGTCCCGGGCTCAGCCATCTCCCTTGACATAGCTCGATCAATCAGCTTCAGTTGACACACACACACATACACACTGATTCCTTGCATGCTCCAACAAAATGGATAATTTCAAATGAAAGCGGAATGAGGGAAAAAGTGCGATGGGTGTAGAAAAATAATTCATTTAATTTCCAAATGGGGCAATGCAAAGCTCTCAATGTTTTATTTATCATGTGGGATGAGGTCTAACAAGACAACAATGGAGGAATTCGTGACTCTTTCAGCTTATTATTACAATTCCCTGCAAAATCAGCATCCCTTATTTTCCTGTCATCTCACCTACTTTGATCCTTTTGCAGTGAGTCTGAGCTGTCTGCTGTGTATCCCTATATGGCCAAGGCTGCTTTGCGAGGACCCAACTCTCCCCTCTGTGCCACTTTCCTGAAATACTCCCGGCCTCAAAAGCTCTGCATCAGTACCAGCTTTGACATCACCGCCTCTGAATCTCTAAATCGCTGCCTGGGGAGCCCCATCCCATGAAGGAGTATTGCTTTATTATGATGCTGGTGCTGGGGTTGTATTATTTCACACTGTGTGGTGGAAGTCATTCCTGGCACCAATGAGTGGCATTCGACTAGAAACCCATCAGGATGGTCAAGTGTATAGAATTAATTGTGTTGCTGAGCAGTGTTTCTGTGCGTGTGTATGTCTTGCTCTCTCTATTTTCTACTATTTTTCTCTGTGCATGCACTATATGCCTTATTCTTCCTCTCTCTCTTTCTCTCTAATTCTCACTCAATGCATTTTAGCAAAATTTTGCTCCGAGGGCAGGTTTCCCCTCCTTGCCCAATCCTGTCGAATTGACACAAGACCTTTAAAAAAGAAAAGAATTGATGACCTGTAAGAAAACGGGGCTCTTCAAATGTCTAATAAAGTATATTATTCTCACCTTTGTCTTTTCCCGATTCTTCTTGCTGAGTTTCTTTTAAATGTGCCAGAACTGGGTTGAGTTTAAGACGTCCTCAGGAGTCCATTTGGTGCCCATCGTTGATACACATGACTGCTAGGACATAAGCTCTGTGGGTAGTAAAGCAGATGGGACACAGCATAGAATCAGCCTAGACCATTTACTGATGGAGTATAACACACTGTTCCAGCCAGTGATAGAAACAGCCTCCTAAACAACTAATTCTGATTGACCTCAGCCAGTATTTATTTATCGTAGCAGGAGCGAACCAATGTATTTGAGGAAACACAAAGTTTGCAAACTTGGCATTCTAATATTAAATGTCCTTTGACCAGTAGCTGGCCACTTGGAGTGCCTCTGGTGTTGCTGCAAGAAGGTCCTCCATTGTGCATGTGGCAGGGCCCAGGTTGCATTGCAGTAGGTGGTCTGTGGTTTGCTCTTCTCCACACTCGCATGTCTTGGGCTCCACTTTGTAGCCTCATTTCTTAAGGTTGGCTCTGCATCTCGTGGTGCCAGAGCGCAGCCTGTTCAGCACCTTCCAAGTTGCCCAGTCTTCTGTGTGCCCAGGAGGGAGTCTCTCATTTGGTATCAGCCATGGATTGAGGTGATGGGTTTTTACCTGCCACTTTTGGACTCTCGCTTGCTGAGGTGTTCCAGCGAGTATCTCTGTAGATCTTAGGAAGCTATTTTTTTATTTAAGGTATTGGCATGCTGACTGATATCCGAACAGGGGATGGGCCAGGGATGTCACTGCCTTGGTCCTTTCATTATTGGCTGCTATTTCCCAGTGGATGTCAGGGGGTGCAATACTGGCTAGACAGTGTAATTTCTCCATTGGTATAGGGCGCAGACATCCTGCAATAATGCAGCATGTCTCATTAAGAGCCACATCCAGTATTTTAGAGTGATGAGATGTGTTCCACACTAGGCGTGCGTACTCAGCAGCAGAGTAGCAGAGCGCAAGGTCAGAGGTCTTCACTGCACATGAGACATGAGAGAAACCTCCCTACAGGATTACAACACATCTGGGGGTTCCTGGGTAACGTCTTTGTAGATGGCTGATTATCTCACTCCAGAAGTGACTAGTAGCATGCAACCTCACCCAATGTGCCAATTACCACTGAGAGCCCCTCGACTGGCTTGTGCCAGTCTTTGCAGTTTGATCTTTAAATCCTCATATCGTGTCCTTCCAGTTGTTTCTCTTCAATCCTGCTGTCACCTGGGATTGCAACATTGACGATCCATGCTTGGTTCCCCCCCAAAATTGTGAGGCCAGGAGTATTGTTTTCAAAACTCTGTCAGTTTGAATTAAGAAGTCCCAGATTAGTTTGACATGTTAATTTTCTGTAACTTTTTCAGGCTTATGATCCCACCAGTTCTTTATAGCAGGCAGATGGTATTTGTGGCACAAGTTCCAATGAAACATCTAAGCAATGGTGTTATGCCTCTGCTTGTACTCCATCTGTGCAATCTTCTTGCAGCAGCTGAGGATGTGCTCTATCGTTTTGTCTGCTTCCTTGCAGAGCCTACACTTGGGACCTGCCGTTGACTTTTCAATTCTGGCTTTGATGGTATTGGTTCTAATGGCTTGTTCTTGGGCTGCCAGAATCAGGCCCTCCGTCTCCTTTTTCAAAGTTCTATTTGTGAGCCACAGCCATGTTTTTTCTTTGCGCCAGCTGCGCCCATTCCTTGGGAAGTCTGACTTGGCCACGGTGGTCCACACTCTGGTTACATCCCAAATAGACTACTGCAACGCTCTCTACGTGGGGCTGCCTTTGAAAACTTCTCAGAAGCTCCAATTAGTCCAGCGGTCGGCGGCCAGGTTGTCAACTGGAGCGGTGTACAGGGAGCATACCACTCCTCTGTTGTGCCAGCTCCACTGGCTACTGATTAGCTTCCAGGGACAATTCAAAGTGCTGGTTTTAACCTTTAAAGATCTGAACGGTTCTGGCCCAGATTACCTGTCCAAACGTATCTCCTGCTATGAACCATCACAAAGTTTAAGATCATCAGGAGAGGCTCTGCTCTTGATCCCACCACTTTCGCAAACACGGTTGGTGGGGACGAGAGACAGGGCCTTCTCAACAGTGCCCCCCCCCCCCCGTCTGTGGAACTCTCTCCCTAAGGACATCAGGTTAGCCACCTCTCTCCTGTCCTTTAGAAGACAACTGAAGACCTGGCTCTGGGGCCAGGCATTCAATTAGAGGCCAGCGGCAATAGGAAAAGGAAATTTGGATATTATTAGTTCTATTATTATTATTATTATTATTATTTATTATTTATTTCTTGCATTTATTAACCGCCGCTCTCAGCCCTAGGGCGACTCGTGGCGGTGTACAATACAAAAAGACACTTTACAAAGCAATCAGGACAACAAACTAACATCACTAATACACAACATTTAAATTACACTAAAAATCCGCTGCGTCATATTATGGAATCATAATCAATCTTGTAGTCGTAAATTCATTCCGGTTGTAATTTCCAGTAACATAGCACTCAGTTGAAAGCCTGCTCGAAGAGCCACGTCTTCAGGCCCTTACGAAAGGCCATGAGGGAGGGCGCCTGTCTGATGTCAGCAGGGAGGGAGTTCCACAGCCGGGGGGCCACCACCGAGAAGGCCCTCTCTCTCGTCCCTGCCAGACGTGCCTGTGAGGCAGGCGGGATCGAGAGAAGGGCCTCCCCAGATGATCTCAAGGTCCTTGTGGGCTCGTAGGCCGAGATGCGGTCCGTAAGGTATTTTGGGCCGGAACCGTTTAGGGGTTTGTAGGATAACACCAGCACCTTAAATTGGGCCCGGTAGCAAATCGGCAGCCAGTGGAGCTGGAACAACAAGGGCGTTGTGTGCTCCCTGCGTCCTGCTCCTGTTAACAACATGGCTGCCGCACGCTGGACGAGCTGAAGCTTCCGGGCCGTCTTTAAGGGCAGCCCCACGTAGAGAGCGTTGCAGTAGTCAAGACGGGATGTGACCAGAGCGTGTACCACCGTGGCCAAGTCAGACTTCCCAAGGTACGGGCGCAGCTGGCGCACGAGCCGAAGCTGTGCAAATGCTCCCCTGGTCACCGCTGAAACCTGGGGATCCAGGCTCAACGATGAATCCAGGATCACACCCAAGCTGCGAACCTGCACCTTCAAGGGGAGTGCGACCCCATCCAGCACAGGCTGTAACCCTATACCCTGCTCGGCCTTGCCACTGACCAGGAGTACCTCTGTCTTGTCTGGATTTAATTTCAGTTTGTTCGCCCTCATCCAGACCATTACAGCGGCCAGGCACCGGTTCAGGACTTTGACAGCCTCCTTAGTAGCAGGTGGAAAGGAGTGACAGAGCTGGACATCATCTGCGTACAGATGACACCGCACCCCGAAACTCCGGATGATCTCACCCAGCGGCTTCATGTAGATATTAAACAGCATGGGGGACAATATAGAGCCCTGTGGAACCCCACAGGTCAAAGGCTGTGGGGTTGAACAGGAGTCCCCCAATAACACCTTCTGGGTACGACCCTCCAGAAATGACTGGAGCCACTGCAAAGCAGTGCCCCCAAGACCCATTTCCGCAAGGCGCCCCAGAAGGATACCGTGGTCGACGGTATCGAAGGCCGCTGAGAGGTCCAGGAGCACCAACAGGGACACACTCCCCCTGTCTAGCTCCAGGCGCAGATCATCCACTAAGGCGACCAAGACCGTCTCGGTACCATGTCCCGGTCTGAAACCAGACTGTGCCGGATCCAGATAATCCGTGTCTCTCAAGAATACCTGGAGTTGTGAGGCCACCACGCTTTCCATGACTTTGCCCAAGAAGGGAAGATTGGAAACAGGCCGAAAGTTGTCAAATTTAGTGGGGTCCAGTGATGGTTTCTTCAACAGCGGCTTTATAATAGCCTGTTTTAGGCTCGCTGGAATCTTGCCTTCCCGAAGGGAGGCATTAACCACCACCGTTACCCACTCAGCCAATCCCCCTCTGGCCTCCTTCAGAAGCCAGGATGGGCAGGGGTCTAGGATGGACGTGGTGGGCCTCATTCCTCCAAGTATCTTGTCCACATCCTCGGGCTTCACAAGCTGAAAAGAATCCATCAAAACAGGACAAGCAGGTGCTCGTGTCACATCCACAGAGACTGCATTTAATATGGTGTCCAGCCCAGAACGGATCAAAGCGACTTTGTCTGCAAAGAACCGAGCAAATGCTTCACAGCGCGTGGCCGAATTGTCAGGGCTCCCGCCTGAGGTGGCGGGAGTCAAAAGACCTCTGACAATCCGAAACAACTCCGCCGGACGGTTTTTTGCAGACGCAATAGTGGCCGCAAAGAAAGATTTCTTTGCGGCTTTTATTGCCGCGGCATATGCCCTTAGAAAGGACACAAACCGTGCTCGGTTTGGCTCGCTTGGGACCGAGCGCCACACGCTCTCTAGTTCCCTCTTCCTTCGCTTCATCGCTGCCAGCTCCTCAGTGAACCAAGGAGCTGGTTTAGCTCGGTTACTTGAGAGGGGACGTTCCGGAGCGATCATGTCAATTGCTCTGGTCATCTCCCCATTCCAGAGAGCGACCAAGGCCTCGACATGATCACCTGCCGAGGTAGCGGGAAAGTCCCCAAGAGCCATCAGGAATCCATTCGGATCCATAAGCCTCCTGGGGCGGACCATCTTAATGGGTCCTCCACCTTTGCGGAGGTTAGGGGGCGCAGTGAGCCTAAATCTGATCAGGAAGTGGTCGGTCCATGGCAACGGAGAGATGGACAACTCCTCCACCCCGCCACCCTGCTCCCATCCCTGGCAGAAAACCAAGTCCAATGTATGTCCAGCACAGTGGGTGGGGCCAGTTATTCGTTGGGACAGCCCCATGGTTGCCATGGCGGACATGAAGTCCTGAGCCGCTCCTGTGAGGGTCGCCTCGGCATGGATGTTGAAGTCCCCCAGCACAAGAAGCCGTTGAGACTCCAACGCCAGGCTCGAGACCACCCCCGCTACCTCAGGTAGGGAGACTGTAGTGTAGCGAGGTGGACGGTACACTAACAGAATCCCTATTCTGTCCCGGTCACCCACCCTCAGGTGGACGCATTCAAAATTTGTGGTCTGCGGGATGGGGATTATTATTATTATTATTATTATTATTATTATTATTATTCCTGCCTGACAGATTGTGGGTTAGACTGTTGTTGTTGTTCATTCGTTCAGTTGTCTCCGACTCTTTGTGACCTCATGGACCAGCCCACGGCAGAGCTCCCTGTCGGCCGTCACCACCCCCAGCTCCTTCAAGGTCAGTCCAGTCACTTCAAGGATGCCATCCATCCATCTTGCCCTTGGTCGGCCCCTCTTCCTTTTTCCTTCTACTTTCCCCAGCATAATTGTCTTATCTAGGCTTTGCTGTCTCCTCATGATGTGGCCAAAGTACTTCACCTTTGTCTCTAGTATCCTTCCCTCCAATGAGCAGTCAGGCTTTATTTCCTGGAGGATGGACTGGTTGGATCTTCTCGCAGTCCAAGGCACTCTCAGAACTTTCCTCCAACACCACAGCTCAAAAGCATCGATCTTCCTTCGCTCAGCCTTCCCTAAGGTCCAGCTCTCACATCCGTAGGTGACTACAGGGAATACCATGGCTTTGACTAGGCGGATCTTTGTTGCCAGTCTGATGTCTCTACTCTTTACTATTTTATCGAGACTGGACATTGCTCTCCTCCCAAGAAGTAAGCGTCTTCTGATTTCCTGGCCACAGTCTGCATGTGCCGTAATCTTTGCACCTAGAAATACAAAGTCTGTCACGGCCTCCACGTTTTCTCCCTCTATTTCCCAGTTGTCAATCATTCTTGTTGCCATAATCTTGGTTTTTTTTTTAATGTTTAGCTGCAACCCGGCTTTTGCGCTTTCTTCTTTCACCTTGTTTAGAAGGCTCCTCAGCTCTTCCTCGCTTTCGGCCATCAGAGTGGTGTCATCTGCATATCTGAGGTTGTTAATGTTTCTTCCAGCAATTTTCACCCCAGCTTTGCATTCATCCAGCCCCGCACATCGCATGATGTGTTCTGCATACAAGTTAAAAAGGTTGGGTGAGAGTATGCAGCCTTGCCGGACGCCTTTCCCAATCTTGAACCAGTCTGTTGTTCCGTGGTCAGTTCTGACTGTTGCTACTTGGTCCTTGTACAGATTCCCAAGCCATCCCAAGGTGGCTTGGGATGCCCATCCCACCAAGAACTTGCCACAGTTTATTATGATTTATTATGATTTATTATGTTGATGATGTTGATGTTATTCCTGCCTGAGAGATTGTGGGTTAGACTGTGTTGGGGGGCTGTGCAATCCCTCCCAACGCGACCCCCCTCCCATCCCAGCTGGGACCTCCAAAGCCAGAGCTGGCGCTGATGCAAGAGGAGGCGGAGAGTGGAGATATTCCCATCATGCACCGCGAGAGCGCTGTCCGCGGTGCTGAAGAGCATCCCTCGGCGGCGGCGGCGGCGGCTAGGGCTGCTGCTTTGGCGGGTGCTGCTGCTCCTTTGGGGGCCCCAAGCCGGGCTCCTCCTTTATGCCCAGCGCCTTCCCCTTCCCCTTCTCCTTCTCCTTCCTCTTCCTCCTCCAAGCCTCGCCTGGGGATGGGGCCGTGAAGCAGCAGAATCCCGCGAGGAGGAAGAGGGCCATGACCATGATGATGAGGATGGAGGACAAGAAGAAGACCAGCCCCTTCCACCGGAGCTGCCCGGAGGCCGGAGGAGGGGGAGGCGGAGGAGGCGGCGGAGGAGGAGGAGGAGGCGCCTCGGCCTCTTCTTCCCAGCTGGAGGCCAAGATCCAGGCGGCGGTGGAGTTCAAGGCGGAGGGCGCCCGCTGCTACAAGCAGAAGAAGTTCCGCGAGGCCATCGGGAAGTACCACCGCGCCCTCATGCAGCTCAAGGGCCTCCCGGGCGAAGGAGAGAAAGAGGGGCCGGCGGCGGGGGTGGTGGCCGAGAAGAAGAAGGCCCTCCTGGGAGAGGAGCCCGCCCTGCCTTGGAGGAGGCTCTCCGAGGAGCAGCGGGCCCTGGTCGAGAGCACCGAGATCGAGTGCTACAACAGCCTCACAGGTGGGACTCTCGCAGGAAAGGGAACACTTGGGCCCTCCGGGTGTTTTGGACTTCAACTCCCACCATTCCTAACAGCCTACCGGCTGTTAGGAATGGTGGGAGTTGAAGTCCAAAACACCCGGAGGGCCCCAAGTTTGCCCATGCCTGCTGTTCAGGATAGATTTCCATGCTACACAATCGTGGGAATTGTAGTTTGGCAAGAGCTTTCGCCTTCTCTGCCTAAGGGTGCCAATGCCTCCCCAAACTACAACTCCCATGTTTTCATAGCATTGAGCCACTGCTGTCTAAGGTGGCGAATGCATCGAACAGATGCACCTTTAGCCAGATAGCTCCAGGGTGGCTCATCTCCTCCAAAAATCTACTTGTAGTAAGGCGTAGGGGCACTAGACAGCCCAACAGGCTCATATACCTTCTTTACTTCCTCCCTCCTTCCCTTCCATCCTCCCTCCCTTCCTTTCTCCCTCCCTCCCTTCCTTCTTGCCTTCCTGCCTACCTTTCCTACCTACTTCCTACCTTTATCTTTTCTTTCTTTCCTTCTTTTCTCCTTTCCATCCATCCATCCATCCTTCCTGCTACCTTTCCTTCCTTCCTTCCTTCCTTCCTTCCTTCCTTCCTTCCTTTCATCCTTCCTTTCATCCTTCCTTTCTCCCTTCCTTCGTTTATCTCTTAATTTATCCCTTTCAACCTTCCTTTCTCCCTTCCTCCCTCCCTTCCATCCATTCATCCTTCCTCTCTTTCATCCATCCATCTATTCATCCTTCCTTTCTCCCTTCCTCCCACTACCTTCTTTCCTTCCTGCCTTCCCTTCTCCCTTCCTTCATTTATTTCTTCCTTCCTTCTTCCCTTTTCTCTTCCCCTTTCCCATCCATCCATCCTTCTTGCCATCCTCCCTTCTTTTCTTCTTTCCTTTATCTCTTCCTTCCTCCCTTTAATTCATTCATCTATCTTTTCTTCCTTCTTTCTTCCCTCCCTTCCATCTTCCCTTTCATCCATCCATCCATCCATCCACCCTTGCTTCCTTTCTCCCTCCCTCCTTTCCTTTCTTCCTTCCTTTCTCCCTCCCTTCCTTCCATTCTTCGATCCATCCTCCATCCCTCCTTCCCTTCCCTTCCCTTCCCTTCCCTTCCTTCCTTCCTTCCTTCCTTCCTTCCTTCCTTCCTTCCTCCCTTTCATCCTTCCTTCCTTCCTTCCTTCCTTTCCCCCTTCCTTCCTTTATCTCTTCCTTCCTCCATTTCATCCATCCTCCCTTCCTTCCTCCCTCCCTTCAATCCATCCATCCATTCATCCATCCATCTTCCCTTTCATCCATCCATCCATCTATCCATCCACCCTTCCTCCCTCCCTCCCTCCTTCCCTTCCCCTTCCTTCCTTCCTTCCTTCCTCCCTCCCTTTCATCCTTCCTTCCTTTCCCCCTTCCTTCCTTTATCTCTTCCTTCCTTCCTCCCTTTCATCCATCCTTCCTCCCTCCATCCTTTGATCCATCCATCCATCCATCCTTCCTCCTTCCCTTCCTTCCTTCCTTCCATCCTTTTTCGCTTCCTTCCTTCCTCTGCAGATCTGGATTTGCAACCTTAAGTGAACCTCCACAACTTCTGCTTGTTTTGCCCCTGCAAAATGGCACAGGAGGGCTTGCTTTGCACAGCATGAGAGGAAGGATGGGGAGAGGGCGAGCTTGATGGAGATCTCATGGATTTTGGAAGACTCAAATCAGGGATCTTTGGAGGGAAAAACAACAATGTGAAACCAGTCAGATTATCATCAATACATTTTGGGGATGGATGGGAACCTGGAATTTATATGGATTCGTATTCACTAGTACAATTACAGATCCACAATATTAAGACTGTGTAGTCTTACTATTAACTTATACAAACATCACCCCATCCCACCTTTTGAACCAGATACCAGAGGAATCCATTCAGATTTTGATTATGGCATAGGCAGGATTGTGTTTACATCCCTTTCCATAAATAAATGAGGCATCAGTGACGAGAACCAGGACCTCTGTCGCTGCTCCTTGTCATAACATCATTTGTTGATGGAAATGGGTCAAGATTGAGGAATTTGCAACTGAATTGGAAGTTCAATGCATCTCTTTCTACAGATCCAGCAGTCAATTCTAAAGGTAGTCTGGACCAGAGGTGTTCCTTATTAGCACAGACATAACTATCTAGTCCAGTGTTTCTCAACCTTCCTAATGCCGTGACCCCTTAATACAGTTCCTCATGTTGTGGTGACCCCCAACCATAACATTATTTTCATTGCTACTTCATAACTGTAATTTTGCTACTGTTATGAATTGTAATGTAAATATCTGATATGCAGGATCTATTTTCATTCACAAGACCAAATTTTGCACAAATACCCGATACACCCAAATTTGAATACTGGTGGGGTTGAGGAGGGGGGTTGATTTTGTCACTTGGGAGTTGTGGGTACTGGGATTTATAGTTCGCCTACAATCAAAGAGCATTTTGAACTCCACCAACAATGGAATTGAACCAAACTTAGCACATAGAACTCTCATGACCAAGAGAAAATACTGGAAGGGTTTGGTGGGCATTGACCTTGAGTTTTGGAGTTGTAGTTCACCTACATCTAGAGAGCACTGTGGATTCAAACAATGATGGATCTGGACCAAACTTGGCACGAATACTCAATATGCCCAAATTTGAACCCTGGTGGAGTTTGGGGAAAATAAACGTTGACATTTGGGAGTTGTAATTGCTGGGATTTATAGTTCACCTACAATAAAACAGCATTCTGAACTCTAGCAACGATGGAATTGAACCAGATTTGGTACACAGAATTCCCATGATCACCATGGAAGGGTTTGGTGGGCATTGTCCTTGAGCTTTGGAGTTGTAGTTCACCTCCATCCAGACAGCACTGTGGATTCAAACAATGATGGATCTGGACCAAACTTGACACAGTTACTCAACATGCCCAGATGTGGACACTGGTGGAGTTTGGGAAGAATAGCCCTTGACATTTGGGAGTTGTAGTTGTTGGGATTTATAGTTCACCTACAATCAAAGAGCACTCTGAACCCAGCCCTCGATGGATCTGCACTAAACTTGGTTCACTACCTACATGGCCAGCTTTGAATACTGGTGAGGTTGGCGTGGGGGCTGTTTTTACATTCTGGGAGTTGTAGTTCACCAATACCAAAAAGGAAGAGAAGGACAGGTGGAGAGATTTTCAGCCTTCTCTGCCAAAAGGGTTTCTAAGACCATCAGAAATATGTGTTTTCTGATGGTCTTTGGTGCCCTCAAGGGGGTTGCACACACACACACCCCCACCCCAAGGGTCCCGACACCCAGCTTGAGAAACACTGAATTTCAGCAATTTGTAAGGAGTCTAGTCAATGGGACACACGTGGAAGGATTTCTCCAGAGCCACCCAAGGAGAACCTTGCCTACTTTGGGGTTCAAGAGTGGAGATGGTGCATTTTAAATACATCAGTATATTTAGTGACCAAGTGCGAGTCCAGATCTCAGCATTACAGATGATCGATCTGACCCCAAAGCAAAGGCATACATGTTATAGCACTGATAGCAGTTTGGGAAAATCTGCCTAACAACAGCATACAGTGGGAGGATACTAGCCATACAACAGCCAATCCTGGAACACAAGTCATTGAGCTACAATGGGAAAATGATCCGGCCGGACCCACATTACTATTTTACATGTTGAAAATTCTCCTTGCATTGACAATTGCTATTGTAATGGGCTGCAAGTGCCACTTAGCTAATGATAATGCCAACATGTCTATTCTGGTTTTCCTTGAGATTCCTGTGACCTAAATAACTTGGCAGCTTTTTAGTGTTTCCCCTTTGATTCAGAATACTTTCCTCTTAGCATGGCTTGACCTTGTTTTAGCCCAAATATGGGCAAACTTCAGCTCTCTGGGTGTTTTGGACTTCCACAATTCCTCACAGTCACAGGCCCCTTTCTTTTCCAGCTCAGCCTCTTAAGCCACTAAAAAAGCCAATGGGACTTTGGCCTTCATAGTGTCGAGATCCAGAGAAACCATGCCACCCATGCTCTATTCTGCCTTGGTTAGACCACACCTGGAATATTGTGTCCAATTCTGGGCACCACAATTCAAGAGAGATATTGACAAGCTGGAATGTGCCCAGAGGAGGGTGACTAAAATGATCAAGGGTCTGGAGAACAAGCCCTATGAGGAGCGGCTTAAAGAGCTGGGCATGTTTAGTCTGAAGAAGAGAAGGATGAGAAGAGACATGGTGATGGCCATGTATAAATATCATAGGGAGGAGGGAGAAAGCTTGTTTTCTGCTCCCATGGAGACTAGGATGCATTGGAGCAATGGCTTCAAACTACAGGAAACGTGATTCCACCTGAACATGAGGAAGAACTTCCTGTGAGAGCTGTTTAACTCTCTGCCCCGGAGTGTGGTGGAGGCTCCTACTTTGGAGGCTTTTAAACAGAGGCTGGATGGCCATCTGTCAGGGGTGCTTTGAATGCGATTTTCCTTCTTCTTGGCAGAATGGGGTTGGACTGGATGGCCCACAAGGTCTCTTCCAACTCTATGATTCTATGATTCTTCCATGATCACATCCTCTTCCCAAATACCTTGATCTTCCTTAGAGACCTTCCCAAAACAGTGCCCATAATGGCATTCTTTTGCTATCTTTGCTTGAGTGAGGAGAAACCTTTTTGCTCTGGCAGGCTTTTGAGAATTGATTTTTTTCAAAGACTAATGGTCCTGTATAATGTGTTGGATTGGTTGTTATTGTTGTTTTTAATGGTGCATGAGTTTAACTGGCTTTCATTTGTTTAATTGGTTTCATACCCTTGTATTATTATTATTATTATTATTATTATTATTATTATTATTGGGTTGTTGTAGGTTTTTTCGGGTTATATGACCATGTTCTAGATGCCTCTAGAACATGTTCTAGAAACCCCTAGACCATGTTCGAGATGCATCTAGAACGTGGGCATATAGCCTGAAAAAACCTACAACAACCCAGTGATTTCAGCCATGAAAGCCTTCAACAATACATTATTATTATTATTATTTGAAACACAACAAGATGAGTCCACAGCAGACACTATGCTGGTTTTTGTATTCGATCACATGTCCGAAACTTCCCAAATGTCTAGGACTGTGTGATATAGTGATGAATAATGCATGCAGATCCCAGTAAAGTGGTCTTTTGCAGCTGGCAGATGGTAATCTTGTCAGCGCCGATTGTGTTTAAGTGCAGGCCAAGGTCTTTAGGCACTGCACCCAGTGTGCCGAATACCACTAGGACCACCTTGACTGGTTTGTGCCAGAGTCTTTGCAGTTCGATCTTTAAATCCTCATATCGTGTCAGATTTTCCAGTTGTTTCTCTTTAATCCTGCTGTCACCTATTATTATTATTATTATTATTATTATTATTATTATTATTATATGTACTTATTTGCTTGTTTTTTTCTCTCTGAACAGAGACACAAAGGAACTGTATGCTGTTTATTTTTTTAAACTATGTTTATTTGAACTATTTTAAGCTGCTTTGGGTCCCAAATTGGAGAGAAAGAAAGACCACAGTATCAGGAATAATAACAGCAATGGCATTGGGGCTGCATTCTGGAGACATTTGTACAGTACCATTGCAAATCTTAAACTAATGTAGTGGCTGAGTCGGCAGTGCATAGGAATTGGATTGGAAGTGCAGAAGGGGCTTGGAATTGGGTTGAAAGTGGAATTTGAGTTGGAAGTGCAGCTTAGGCAACCTAGGAAAGCAGTGCTGGTTATGAAAAAAAATTCTGTTTAGGAAGAAAAGTGAGATATAAATAAATATTTATTATAATTATTATAAAAGTTGCGAGGGTTGAATGAAAAGTAATGCTTCCACCTTCATAACTCCTCAACAGATGGCAGTACTGGTATGCGGCAGATACTGGCTTGTTCAGTAGACTCTCCTCTACAGTTCCATTTTGGCGGGAAGCCTTTATTTATTTATTTATTTATTTGCTTTATTTCTATACCGCGTTTCTCAACCTATAATAGGTGACTCAATGCGGTTTACACAATATTAATTACCACAACAATAACAATTAAAACACAGCATACCCAATAACAAACACACAACCATTCATACAATGCCTCGATCGCAACCAAGATCCAGTCTCATATCCTTATACCGTTCCTATGTTCAATTTACCGTCATTCTGTGTACAATTGCGCTGATTAGCCAAACGCTTGCTCAAAAAGCCAGGTTTTGAGCTTCTTCCTAAATGCCAGCAACGAAGGGGCCTGTCTGATGTCGCTTGGTAGGGCATTCCATAACCGAGGGGCCACCACCGAGAAGGCCCTGTCTCTCGTTCCCGCCAACCGTGCCTGTGACGCAGGCGGAACCGAGAGCAGGGCCTCCCCGGACGATCTTAATGTCCGTGTCGGTTCATAGGAGGAGATGCGTTCGGAGAGGTAGGTGGGGCCGGAACCGTTTAGGGCTTTGTAGGCTAATGCCAGCACCTTGAATTGTGCCCGGTAGGGAATTGGCAGCCAGTGGAGCTGGCTCAACAGAGGAGTGGTATGCTCCCTGAGAGCTGCTCCTGTTAGCAACCTGGCTGCCGAGCGCTGGACCATCTGGAGCTTCCGGGCAGTCTTCAAGGGCAGCCCCACGTAGAGCGCGTTGCAGTAATCTATGCGGGATGTGACCAGAGCGTGGACTACCGTGGCCAAGTCCGACTTCCCGAGGTACGGGCGCACCTGGCGCACGAGCCGAAGCTGTGCAAATGCTCCCCTGGCCACCGCTGAGACCTGAGGCTCCAGGCTCAGCGATGAATCCAGGGTCACACCCAAGCTGCGAACCTGCGTCTTCAGGGGGAGTGTAACCCCGTCCAACACAGGCTGTAACCCTATGCCCCGTTCGGCCTTTCGACTGACCAGGAGTGCCTCTGTCTTGTCTGGATTCAACTTCAATTTGTTCACCCTCATCCAGTCCGACACAGCAGCCAAGCACCGGTTCAGGACCTGAACAGCCTCCTTAGAAGTAGGTGGAAAGGAGTGACAGAGTTGGACATTAAACGGTTGTGTTGTTAAAGTGTGAAGTATGGAACCCTGCACAGATGGTCAGTCAATGTCACTTAAGCAATGTCCAGTCAGTGATTCTTGACAGCAGAAGGTGTCAACCCCAAAGGAAATTAATCAGAATGCAAGCTGTTTATGGTGATTGTGCGTCGTTGGACGAGTAAGTTTTAAAATGTTGAGGTGACACCTTCTGCTGTCAAGAATTCAGTGACTGCACGTTGCTTAAATCACATTGACTGACTGTCTGTGCAGGGTTCCATACTTCGCACTTTAACATCACAACCATTCAATGATAAGGTTTCCTGCCAAAATGGAACTGTAGAGGAGAGTCTACTGAACAAGCCAGTACCTGTCACATACCAGTACTTCCATCTGTTGAGGAGTTACAAAGTTGGAGGCATTACTTTTCATTCAACACTCATATGCAGGAGCCTTCTGTTCATCTTCTTTCCCTTCTGCTTGGGTCTTCCTTAGCTTGCCTGCTGCAGTCAGAGCTGGTGAACTATGAGCGCGTGCGGGACTATTGCCTCAAAGTCCTCGCCAAGGAGAAGAGTAACTTCAAAGCCATGTACCGGGCCGGCATTGCCTTCTACCATCTTGGGGACTACGACAACGCCTTGCTCTATTTGAAAGAGGCCAAGAACCGCGAACCTACAGGTGGGAGCATTGGACAGGCATCCAAGGGAGGGAAGCACAGAGAGAGGGACTTGAGCATTGATTGATTGATTTATAGTATTTATATTCCGCCCTTCCCACCCCAAAGGGGACTCAGGCCAGATCACAGAACACATGTACGGCAAACATTCAATGCTGTTATACACTGACAATGCATAGAAAGAGGTATGCATATAGACTTTCCCATCTTTGGCATCTTGGAGGCTTGTGCTAGGTTCCGGCCATGGTGTGTGTGTGTGTGTGTGTGTGTGTGCTGCCACGCCATCTTTCCTGCCAAAGAACTTTGTTTGAAAACTTCCTCCCCAATGGAATCACCAGTATTTTTCTGGCACTTCCT
Source organism: Anolis sagrei (assembly GCF_037176765.1). NCBI lineage: Eukaryota > Metazoa > Chordata > Lepidosauria > Squamata > Anolidae > Anolis > Anolis sagrei. Next base: position 96,751,738 of record NC_090034.1, read on the forward strand.
TATTTATTTATTTATTTATTTATTTACAGTATTTATAGTCCGCCCTTCTCACTGCGCAGGGGGCTCAGAGCAAATTACAGTGCACATACATATGGCAAACATTCAATGTCATTAGACATACAACATCTATAAACAGACACAGAGGCAATTTAACATTCCAGCTTTTCCGGCTTCATGAGGGTACGCTCGGTTCCAGCCACAGGGGGAGGTGCTGCTTCACCGTCCACTTGTGACACCAAGTTCTTTGATGGAGTACTTTCTCATTCTTATGCATGGCATCGTAAATTAGTTAAATTAGCCTCTCGGCATAAAGTGGCACCTAAATTTCCTACTTGACAGATGCAACTGTCTTTTGGGCTGCATAGGTCAACAGCAAGCTAGATTATTAATAGTAGGAAGCTCACTCCAACCCGGGTTGGTTTCGAACTCATGACCTCTCAGTCAGTAGTGATTTAATGCAGCTGGCTACTAACTAGCTGCACCAATGGGTGCCTTAGATACCTTCCTCCTTTAAAGGGGTACTTATTTTTCTACTCACATTTGCTTTTGAACTGCTAGGTAGGCAGAAGCTGGGCTAAAGGCCAGGAGCTCACCCTGACCCGGGCTTCGAACTGCCAACCTTCCGATTGGCAAGATTTAGTGCAGGTTGAGTCGTGATGCTGGATCCATAAGTGGTTGTAGAGACCTCTTCTGGATCTGCACCATCTTTCCTATTTATCTACTCGCATTTGTTTTTGAACTGCTAGGTAGGCAGAAGCTGGGCTAAAGACCAGAAGTTCACCCTGAGCTGGGCTTCAAACTGCCAACCCTCCAATTGGCAAGATTTAGTGCAGGTTGAGTCTTGATGCTGGATCCATAAGTGGTTGTAGAGACCTCTCCTGGATCTGCACCATCTTTCCTATTTATCTACTCACATTTGTTTTTGAACTGCTAGGTAGGCAGAAGCTGGGCTAAGGGCCAGAAGCTCACCCTGACCTGGGCTTCGAACTGCCAACCTTCCGATTGGCAAGCAGGTGGCGGTTAGCCTGCTGTGCTAAAGCCCTGCCCATCCCTTATCCAGAAGTCCGAAATTCTCCAAAATCCACAATTGTCCACATCATGGCCTTTGGTTGGGCTGGTCTCTTCCAACTCCATGATTCTATCATTCTCTGTTTCTTTTCCTTCCCTTTCACAGACACCAATGTCCTGCGCTACATCCAGCTAACCGAGATCAAGATCAGCCGCTGCAACCAGCGGGACAAGGAGGTGATTGTGTAGCAGCGTTGGACCTGCCTTGCCAGAGCTCTTCCCCCGCCCTGCCCAACCCACACGTCAGTGACAGACATAGCCTTCTACACATGGTGCCAATTGTGCCCGGAATCCACCCGCTGCCCTCCATGCTCCAGGAAGATGCCATCAGGTGCCCGCCATGCCCTGGCAGATGCCACAGCCAGAGAACTTCCAGCGGAGAGCAGCGCTGCCCTCCAAAGCCAGTACGGCTCCTGGTCCTTTCGGCTGTGGGACGAGATAATGTAGCATTTCGCCAGAACACTGTTGGGGTTGCTTATTTTTTTTAATGAAAAAAAAAGATGAGAGTATTTGCCAGGTGTGTGCCTCTGTGAGATTGGCCGAGCGGAATAGGGCGGTGCAAAATAAGGTGGGCATGATTGGGACCATATGGAAGGCACATCAGGGTGGCATCAGGGAGAGAGACTATGTAAAGCCAGATTCTTGAGCTCTTCCCAAACAGTAGAGAGTTATATACTACTCCAGACAATCATTCATTGCCAAGTACAATTATCTTCCAAGGGTTGAGTCTTGATGCTGGATCCATAAGTGGTTGTAGAGACCTCTTCTGGATCCGCACAATCTTTCACATTGAGGATATAGGTTTCCAGGTGGAAGGTGGTCACAACACTAACTTAGGCGATCTCTCGTTGTCCGACTAAGATTGTCCTCCAAGGTCTATGTAGTGGCAGTGGGTACACCGGTGAGTGTGGAGCCTTATTCTTGACCTGCATCTTCTCCTGCAGTGAGGGCATCGGTTACCAGGTGGATGGAGGTCCCGGTTGGGTTGGCTTGATGCGCCTTCCTCTCGACACGTTTCTCTCTTTCGCCCTCCATTCATGCCTCTTCAAATTCTACAGCACTGCTGGTCACAGCTGACCTCCAGCTGGAGCGCTCAAGGGCCAGGGCTTCCCAATTCTCTGTGTCTATGCCTCAGTTTTTAAAGTTGGCTTTGGCCCATCTTTAAATCTCTTTTGCTGTCCTCCAACATTATATTTTCTGTCCTCCAACATTATATTTGCTTTGGGAGATGGTGGTCGGGCATTCAGACAACGTGGTCAGTCCAGCGGAGTTGGTGGCGGAGGATCATTTCTTCAATGTTAGTGGTCTTAGCTTCTTCCCGCATGCTGACATTTGTCCACCTGTCTTCCCAAGAGATTTTGGAGGTCACACCAAGGATTTGCTTGGCTCACATTCCTTTCGGCACATTTCCCCCTCTCATCCTGTATTCATACCTCATCAAAATCCAGAAAATGCAAAAAGCTGACCTCCAGTTAGAACACTTTAGGGCCAGGGCTTCCCAGTTCTCAATGTTTATGCCACTCTTTTTAAGGTTAGCATTAAGCCCATCTTTAAATCTCTTTAGTTGTCCACCAACATTCCAGTTTCATTCTTAAGTTGAAAATGGAGCAAGTGCTTTGAGAGACAGTGATCAGGCATTCGGACAATGAGACTGATCCAGCGAAGTTGATGGTGGAGAATCATCTTCCAGAATGCTGACATTTGTCCATCTGTCTTATTCCCAAGAGATTTATAAGATTTTTTTTCAATGCAGAGGAGCTGAGGGTGCATGCTATACATTGGAGATGTCCATTGAGCAGATTAGGTCCTTTTCCTTTGTCTAGGACAGTGTTTCTCAACCTGGGGGGTCGGGACCCCAGGGGGAGTTGTGAAAGGGGTGTCATGGTCACCAAAGACCATCAGAAAACACAGTATTTTCTGTTGGTCATGAGAGTTCTGTGTGGGAAGTTTGGCCCAATTTTATTGTTGGTGGGGTTCGGAATGCTCTTTGATTATAGGTGAACTATAAATCCCAGCAACTACAACTCCCAAATGTCAAGGTGTATTTTCCCCAAACTCCACCAGTGTGCATATTGAGTATTCGTGCCAAGTTTAGTCCAGATCCGTCATTGTTTGAGTCAACAGCGCTCTCTGGATGTAGGTGAACTACAACTCCAAAACTCAAGGTCAATGCCCACCAAACCCTTCCAGTATTTTCTCTTGGTCATGAGAGTCCTGTATACCAAGTTACCAACTTTAGTTCAATTCCATCATTGATGGAGTTCGGAATGCTCTTTGATTGTAGGCGAACTATAAATCCCAGCAACTGCAACTCCCAAATGACAAAATCAATCCCTCCCAACCCCACCAGTATTCAAATTTGGGTGTATCGAGTATTTGTGCCAAATTTGGTCCAGTGAATGAAAATACATCCTGCATATCAGATATTTACATTACGATTCATAACAGTAGCAAAATTATGAAGTAGGAACAAAAATACTGTTATGGTTGTGGGTCACCACAACATGAGGTCACGGCATTAAGAAGGTTGAGAAACACTGGTCTAGGACATATTGGCTATTCTTTACTTCAAACCCATCCTGGTGGTCAGTTGCTTCTCCCATGAATTCTCTGCCATTTTATCCATAGCTTTTACTACTTTCTTTAATGAATATTGGTGGCTGAAGAGAAACAGCACGAGAGGAACTAAATCTGGAAAATTTTGTTAACCCCACAAGAGGCCACCCTCCTCTTTCCACCAAACGTGGCTCTTTGAAACCCCAAAGCATGGAGCACAGGCTTGAATTCTTTAGATACCATTGCTCAAGGGTGGTATCCTATTCAGGGTTGCATAGAGTGCAAACCATTCCACAAGCAGTTGTGCTATCTTGGGTTTTCCTGAAAAGCACAACTGTGCTATCTTTTGGGTGAGGTTTTATGGTGTGTAACTGCACAACACAACATGCTGTGACACCCAAAGGGGATGTGCATGACCGAAGAGTTTGGCTCCAAGTGTAAAGATTGCAGCAAGCAACTGCAGAGCTGACCGCGACTTGCCTTCCTGGAGATGCTGCTGCCTGATCTACTTCAGGTAATATGATGTTGTTGCCATGGCGACTGGGATGCAGCAGGGAAGATCAGAGATGTGGCATTTACTCCATCCGTACGCTGGAATTGGCAGTGCAGGAAACGGGGAGCGGGAGATGGAGGCTTGGGAAGGCAGAAGGGGAAGAAACCCTTTAGCTGGCTCTGTTGCCTACTGCTTTTCGGAATTTGGCTTGGATTCAATATCTCAAGGCTATTCCGCCATCAGATAAAGCTTGCAATGCATTCTGCCTTTGTAAATAAACTGCCAAATGGAAGTAAGGCAGGAGGAGGAAAGATAGAATCATGGAATCATAGAGTTGGAAGAGACCTCATGGGCCATCCAGTCCAACCCCATTCTGCCAAGAAGCAGGAAAATCGCATCCAAAGCACCCCTGACAGATGGCCATCCAGCCTCTGTTTAAAAGCTTCCAAAGAAGGAGCCTCCACCACACTCCAGGGCAGAGAGTTCCACTGCTGAACGGCTCTCACAGTCAGGAAGTTCTTCCTCATGTTCATATGGAATCTCCTCTCTTGTAATTTGAAGCCATTGTTCCGTGTCCCAGTCTCCAAGGAAGCAGAAAACAAGCTTGCTCCCTCCTCCATGTGGCTTCCTCTCACATATTTATACATGGCTATCATGTCATCTCTCAGCCTTCTCTTCTTCAGGCTAAACATGCCCAGATCTTTAAGCCGCTCCTCATAGGGCTTGTTCTCCAGACCCTTGATCATTTTAGTCGCCCTCCTCTGGACACATTCCAGCTTGTCAATATCTCTCTTGAATTGTGGTGCCCAGAATTGGACACAATATTCCAGGTGTGGTCTAACCAAGACAGAATAGAGCATGGGTAGCATGGTTTCTCTGGATCTAGACACTATGAAGGCCAAAGTCCCATTGGCTTTTTTAGTGGCTTAAGCAGCAGAGCTGGAAAAGAAAGGGGCCTGAGACTGTGAGGAATTGTGGGAGTTGAAGTCCAAAACACCTAGACCAGTGGTTCTCAACCTGTGGGTCCCCAGGTGTTTTGGCCTACAACTCCCAGAAATCCCAGCCTGTTTACCAGCTGTTAGGATTTCTGGGAGTTAAAGGCCAAAACATCTGGGGACCCACAGGTTGAGAACCACTGACCTAGAGGTATGAAGTTTTGATTAGCAGTCTGCAAGAACATTGTCCAGGAGATGCCCAGATATTTTACCATCCTGTGGGTGGCTTCTCTCAAGTTCCTGAATAGGAAGCTGGAGTTGACAGACAGGAGCTCACCCTGCTCCCTAGATTCAAACAGCTGACCTTTTGATCAGCAGTCTGCAAGGATGTTGTCCAGGGGATGCCCAGATATTTTACCATCCTGTGGGCAGCTTCTCTCATATCCCCGCATGGATAGCTGGAGCTGACAGACAGGAGCTCACCCCACTCCCTGGATTCAAACCGCTGACCTTTTGATCAGCAGTCTGCAAGGATGTTGTCCAGGGGATGCCCAGATATTTTACCATCCTGTGGGCAGCTTCTCTCATATCCCCGCATGGATAGCTGGAGCTGACAGACAGGAGCTCACCCCACTCCCTGGATTCAAACCGCTGACCTTTTGATCAGCAGTCTGCAAGGACGTTGTCCAGGGGACGTCCAGATATTTTACCATCCTGTGGGAGGCTTCTCTCATATCCCTGCATGGGTAGCTGGAGCTGACAGACAGGAGCTCACCCCGATCCCCAGATTCAAACCGCTGACCTTTTGATCAGCAGTCTGCAAAGATGTTGTCAAGGGATGCCCAGATATTTTACCATCCTGTGGGAGGCTTCTCTCATGTCCCCATATGGGAAGCTGGAGCTGACAGACAGGAGCTCACCCTGTTCCCCGAATTTGAACCACTGACTTTTCAGTCTGTAGTCCTGCTGGCACAAGGATTGGTGTGCTTAACATCAAAGGCGACTTGACAATTGACAAAAACACGGCATTTTTCCTTTTCTTTTTTAATATAAAAAAAGGGGGAGGGACAGAATCAGAATCACAAATGCTTGGATCAGACATGACCTATGAAGACTTCTCAGCAGCATTGTTCACAGCCAGAGCACACAAGATCGGCCCAAACTGGCCAAAGGGCTGAGTCATCTCATTGTGTGGAAAAGGACTCTTGCTTGGGAGGGCCATAGTCAATAAATAAAAGCCTGCAGGCAGCACAGTCTCCAAATCCAGCTACGTTTCATCCTGGCATCGATAGAGACTGTTTTCCAGGTTGGATCCGGGAGGGAATTCTTTCCCTTTCCCTTGGAATGGTTCTGGATAGTCTGAAAAGGAAAATGTTGTGGTATTTTTCATCTTTAAACCCTGAGAACTTGAGCAAGGAAGAACAACCAAAGGTGTGTCTAGACCAGGCAAGGGCAAACTTTGTCCCTCCAAGTGTTTTGGACTCCAACTCCCACCATTCCTAACAGCCTCAGGCCCCTTCCTTTTCCCCCTCAGCCGCTTAAGCAGCTGAGGGGGAAAAGGAAGGGGCCTGAGGCTCTTAGGAATGGTGGGAGTTGGAGTCCAAAACACCTGAAGGGTCCAAGTTTGCCCATGCTGGGAATACACTATTCAATGGTTGCAGTTTGACACTAATTTAATTGCCATGGCACAATGCTGTAGGATCATGGGAGCTGTAGTTTTACAAGGTCTTTAGCTTTCTTCGCTGAGTTTGGTGAGCCTTTCTGGTCCGTCACCAAACTCAACTCCTAGTATTCCAGAGCACTGAAGCACAGCAGTTAAAAAAGTGTCGAAACTTCATTAGCGGAACAGTGTTGATGCACCCAAAGAACTATTTCTCCATCCGTTTCCCCTCTTACATTGGAATGGGATGGCGACAGAGGAAAGCTGGAGTTTGGAAGGAGTAGAAGATATCTTCTTCATCCCGTCTGATGTCGCTTTAAGGTACAGTAGAGTCTCGCTTATCCGACCTTCGCTTATCTGATCTTCCGCTTATCCGACCTTCGCTTATCCGACGCCCCCTTTTCCCTCCAGCATTTCCCCTTCAATTAAAGGAGCACTCCCCAACTCTCCCTCCATTCCCAATAAGTGAAAAGGGCAAGACAAGGAGGAGAAGAAAGAGGGAGGAAAGGGGGAAAAGAGGCAGGACCAGAAGCAGAAATGTCCTCCCTCCCTCCCTCTGTGATTTCCACGCTCCTCTTCCGCATCCGGGTACTTCCTGCTGGACCACTCTAGCCCCGAAGCATTGCCTTGTTTTAACTCTTTAAGTGCCTGTTGTTAGTATTCTAAGTGTCTAGTGCCGTGTCATATGGATAACAGTAGAAAACTCCGTTATTATCTGACATTTTTGTTTATCCAACGTTCTGCCAGCCCGTTTATGTCAGATATGCGAGACTCTACTGTATCTCATTCTATTCTCATGATGTACCCAGGGTTAAAGCTAGAGTAGTGCTGTCTACATCCAACCCAAAGAGAGACACTTTACCCTCATCATACTAGAGCAGGTATGGGCAAACCCAGCCCAGGAGGCCAGATGCGGCCCCTTGGGATCTTTTCTCAGACCTTCCTCTCTCGCATCACCCTATCCTTCTTTCTCTCTTTCCTACCTCTTTGCCTCCCCCCTTTCTTCCTTTCCTCCCTCTTTATCCCTCTCTCCTTCCTTCCATTCCACTCTTTCGTCCTTCCTTCCCTTTCCTCCCTCCTTCCCTCTCTCTCATTCTCCTTCCTTCCTTCCTTCCTTCCTTCCTTCCTTCCTTCCTTCCTTCCTTCCTTTATCTCTTCCTTCCTCCCTTTCATTCATCTTTTCTTCCTTCTTTCATCCCTCCCTTCCATCCATCTTCCCTTTCATCCATCCATCCATCCATCCACCCACCCTTCCTTTCTCCCTCCCTCCCTCCCTCCTTTCCTTCCTTCCTTCCTTTCTCCCATCCATCCTTCCCTTTTGTCTTTCCTTCCTTCTCTCTTTCCTCCCTCACTTCCCTTCCACCCTTCCTTCCTTTCTTCCATCCATCCATCCATCCATCCATCCATCCATCCATCCATTGTTCTCTTTCCTCCCTCTTTCCCCCCCTCCTTCGTTCCCTTCCACCCTTCCTTCCTTCCTTCCTTCCTTCCTTCCTTCCTTCCTTCCTTTCTTCCATCCATCCATCCATTATTCTCTTTCCTCCCTCTTTCCCTCCCTCCTTCGTTCCCTTCCACCCTCCCTTCCTTCCTTCCTTCCTTCCTTCCTTCCTTCCTTCCTTCCTTCTTTCCTTCCCTCCCTCGGGGGTGAGAAGGGCGGGGTAGAAATGGTTTAAATAAATAAATAAATAAATAAATAAATAAATAAATGTCTTTCCTTCCTTCTCTCTTTCCCCCTTGCCTTCCCTTCCACCCTTCCATCCATCCATCCATCCATCCATTCTTCCCTCCCTCCCTCCCTTCTTATTTTTCCTTCCCCCTTTCCTCCTGGGGGATGTTTAGCTGAGAGAAGAGAAAGTAGAGAGGGAACAAGAGAACCATATTTCAAGATTTCAAAGGGTGTCCCATTGAGAAGAGGGAAACTGATATTCTCTGGAGACCAGGGCACAAGGGAGCAATGGTTTTATAGACTCATAGAGTTGGAAGAGACTTCATGGGCCATCCAGTCCAATCCCCTGCCAAGAAGCATGAAAATTGCATTCAAAGCACCCCCGACAGAAGGCCATTCAGCCTCTGTTTAAAAGCCTCCAAAGAAGGAGCCTCCACCACACTCCTTCTTTGTATGTACATATGATTTGTAAGCTGCTCTGAATCCCCTTCGGGGTGAGAAGGGCAGCACATAAATGACGTAAATAAATACATAAATAACTTCGGGGCACAGAGTTCCACAGCTGAACAGCTCTCACAGTCAGGAAGTTCTTCCTAGTGTTCAGATGGAATCTCCTTTCCTGTAGTTTGAAGCCATTGTTCCGCGTCCTAGTCTCCACAGCAGCAGAAAACAAGCCTGCTCACTCCTTGCTGTGACTTCCTCTCACATAGCTATCATATCTCCTCTCAGCCTTCTCTTCTTCCGGCTAAACATGTCCAGCTCTTTAAGCCGCTCCTCATAGGGCTTGATCTCCAGACCATTGATCATTTTAGTCGCCCTCCTCTGGACACATTCCAGCTTGTCAATATCTCTCTTGAATTGTGGTGCCCAGAATTGGACACAATATTTCAGATGTGGTCTAACCAAGGCAGAATAGAGGGGTAGCATGACTTTCCTGGACCTAGACACTAGACTCCTATTGATGCAGGCCAAAATCCCATTGGCTTTTTTTGCCGCTGCATGACATTGTTGGTTCATGTTTAACTTGTTGTCCATGAGGACTCCAAGATCTTTTTCACACGTACTGCTCTTGAGCCATGTGCCCCTCATTCTATATTTTTGCATTTCAAATGGCAGGGAAAGAGATTCGACTGAAAAAATTAGGAAGAGTGTTGTAGGCTGCCTCAGAATGTGATGGAGTCTCCTTCTTTGGAGGCTTTTTCACAGAGGCTGTCTATTGGGAGTGCTTTGATTGTGCCTTCTTGCATGGCAGGGGGTTGGATTGGATGCCCCTTGGGAGTCTCTTCCAGCTCTAGGATCCTATATCAGGAGAAGGCAATACAGAGTCTCATGGATACACTTTTTCTCTCCCATCCATCCTCTCATCCTGACCCTTTTGGGATCCAAACATTTCCCATCTTTCCTTCACTTCCTGCCTTCAAAAGAGAAGAGGAAGGGGAGGAAAGAGCAGGGAGGGGGCTTGGGGAGAACCCCCTCCCTCCCAGCCCACTATTTGGCCCCCAAGTTAGAAAGTTTGCCCATGCCTGCACTAGAGCATGGATCCACTTTAGATCCAGTTTCTGCTTCCTGCAGAATTCTGGGGCTTGTAGTTTAGTGAAGCAAAAGATGGCTGAGAAGTTTAAAGCCACCTTTCTAAACTACAACCCCCAAAATTCTGCAGGAGGCAAAAACTGTATTTAAAGTGGATCCATGCTCTAGTGTGATGAGGTCCAACATTTTCAGCCGTGGACTTCCCAAGTGGTAAGGAGCCCTATCTGAGACAACTATCCCAGTCTCAGCTGTGTCAATGAGATACGTCTGTCTCCATGCTGCAGCATGGGGTTTGCCCCCCACACAATGGCACGGTGCTGTCCCGGTTCTGCCCTTCCATGTCCATGTCCAGAAGAGTCTGGCGTAAGGCCGCGCTTCCCTTGGCGGCCTCCCCGGGTGAGGAGAGATGCGACGAGCTTCCGAGGGAGATGAGTTTCCAAGGGTCAATGCGGTGCCGGCCTGAGGCCGGACGAGGCCGCGGTGCAAAGGCCAGTGTCCGGGGCCGCTCGACTGGCATGGCGTCCAAAGAGGCCTTGTGACCGGCCGGGGAAATGTCTGGCAAACGTGGGAAAGGCAACATTTCCTGTAAACCTAAAGGGGAAACAGACAGAGAAGAACGTGAGTTTGAGACACAAGCTGCATTTATCCTGTGCCAATCTCTCCCACTAACAACCGGTAACAATCTGGAGAACATGGAAACACCTCCAGATGTTCCTTAACTATTAACACCATCTGCAGCTACATTTCTGGATGAAATCCCAATATACCTGCACAGGTGCTACCCTCAGAGTCTAGTTTACAGGAGGACAAAATGAGTCCATTGCCCCAATAAGAGTTCTGCCCTCAGTGTGTTGCTGTGAGTTTTTTGGGCTATATGGCCATGTTCCAGCAGCATTGTCTCTTCACATTTTGCCTGCATCTGTGGCTGACATCTTCAGAGCTTCTGTTGGCAGTGAAGCAAATGGGCCACTCAAAAACAGGAGAACTCCAGACAATAAACAACCAAAAGCTAGTTAAAGGTCAAGGTAAACGTTTCCCCTGACGTTAAGTCTAGTCATGTCCGACTCTGGAGAGTGGTACTCATCTCCATTTCAAAAAACAAAGAGCCGGCGTTGTCTATAGACACCTCCTAGGTCATGTGGCCTGCATTACTGCATGGAATGCCATTACCTTCCTGCGGAAGCAGTAACTATTCATCTACTCACATTTGCGGGTTTTCAAATTGCTAAGTTGGCAGTGGCTGGAGCTAACTGCAGGTGCTCACCCACTCCCCGGATTCGAACTGCCAATATTTCAATCCGCAGCTCAGTGGTTTAATCTGCTGCGCCACTCGGGGGGCCCATAAAAGCCAGTGAACACATCCCAAATAGAGGATGCCTCCAGGCAACAAAGGCCAGACTGTTGTTGTTGTTCATTCGTTCAGTCACTTCCGATTCTTTGTGACCTCATGAACCAGCCCACGCCAGAGCTCCCTGGCGACGGTCACCATTCCCAGCTCCTTCAAGGTCAAGCCAGTCACTTCAAGGATGCCATCCATCCATCTTGGCCTGACTACCTCTATGCAGATATCTTCACTGATTGACTTTGCAAACTTCATGAGAAATCAAATGCTAATTCAAGCTTGCTAATTGCAACATTCCCACTTGCTTTAAACAGACAAGGGTTCTTTCTCCCACCCTGGACATTCCACAGAGAGAGAGAGAGAGAGAGAGAGAGAGAGACTCTACTTGCTTCACTGCCAACAGAACCTCTAAAGATGCCAGTCACAGATGCAGGGGAAGTGTTAGGAGAGAATGCTGCTGGAACATGGCCATACAGTCCAAAAAACTCACTGCAGCCCAGTGATTCTGGCCGTGAAAGCCTTCAACAATATAGTTTTGCTTCCAATCCCCAAATTGCAATCGAGTAAGACTCAAGTTTAACACTCAAAAATACAGCTGATGTATCCAAAGGAAAGCAACAAGCCATTGCCAAAGGAATACGAACACTGCAAATACGAGAGCTGTAGCTTCAATAATTTAACCCCATGGGAGCTTTGCAAGGGATGCATCCAACACACTTTTGGATGGATGAACCAACGTAAATTCTTAGTGAAGTTTCGGATACAATGAGCTGAACATAAACACCAGGGAAGCTTTTGCTTCAGGAACTGAGGCTCACCTTTGCAGTCCCCACCCTGCAGACCCTGACGGATGGCCCCATCGGATGGTGTCCGGCGGTGTCCCCTATTGACAGCCTGGGTGGCGCTGACATGAGTCGGGGTGAGCGACTGCCGGGGGTCCTTCTTGAAGCTCTCGATGGTGACGTCCACCAGGGGGTTGTGGCGTGGAGTTGGCGGGGGGCTCTCGGGAAGGCAGGGAGGCTCATACATGGGGGCTTCATCACTGTCCGAAGGCAGAAGGGACTTGGTGGAGTTGCAATCCGAGAGAGAGGAGAGGGAGAGAAGGGTAACAGAACTGGGGGGACCTGAAGCAGCACGGGCCATCAACCCTTCGCCTGCCAACTCTGCCAGCTCGGCGCCCAGGGCAATGGAGGCCAAGATGGAGGCACAGCCCAGCAGCACGAGCTCACTGCGACGATGATTGTGGTGGGAGGCTGCACCCCGCTTGGGCCACTCTGAACTCGATGGTAGGGTCTTCAGACTGACATCTCCTTCTGGCGGTGGCAAGAGGGGCATGTATGGTGAGTGAGGTGTGCTGCCCTCCTTCTCCGTGTACTCTTCTGCGGTTGCAGAAAGAGAAAGGAAAAGTTAGTATTTTAGTCAGACACATTTGTCCATTCACATCAATGACATACACTAGTAAAGCTTTACATTAGCTAAGTACTTTTTTTTCTCATCACATAAGAAAAAAACTATTTGCTTAATAGTAATATTAATTATTATCTGCTACACAAACAGATGTCTCAGAGTAGTTTGATATGTTAACAACAAGATTAGTATACAGCAAACAAGATCACTATACTGGCTTTTCTATTGGCTAACAAGTCGGACACTTCCCAAGTGTCTAGGACTGTAATGTATTAGTGAATAATGCATGCAGATCCCTTCCCAAGTGTCTAGGATTGTAATGTATTGGAGAATAATGTGTGGCCTTTTGCGGCTGACAGATTGTAATTTTGTGAGCACCAATTGTTTTTAAGTGCAGGCCAGGGACTTTAGGCACTGTGCCCAGTGTGCCGATCACCACTGGGACAACCTTGACTGGTTTGTGCCAGAGTCTTTGCAGTTCAATCTTTAAATCCTCATATTGTGTAAGCTTTTCCAGCTGCTTCTGGTCAATACTGCTGTCGCCTGGGATTGCAACATTGACGATCCATAATTTGTTTTTGTTTTCCACGATCGTGAGGTCAGCAATATTGTGCTCCAAAACTCTGTCAGTCTGAATTCAGAAATCCCAGAGTAGTTTGATATGTTCAATACTTATTATTATTATTATTATTATTATTATTATTATTATTATTATTTGATACACAACAAGATTAGTATACAGCAAACAAGATCTCTATACTGGCTTTTGTAAGTGTCTAGGACTATATATATCAGTGAATAATGCGTGCAGATCCAAGTAGAGTGCCCTTTTGCAGCTGACAGATGGTAATTTTGTAAGCGCTGATTGTTTTTCAGTGTTGGCCAAGGTCTTTAGGCGCTGCACCCAGTGTGCCGATCACCACTGGAACCACCTTGACTGGCTTGTGCCAGAGTCTTTGCAGTTTGATCTATTATCATTATTGGAACAAGTCAATGTTCAAGGAGGCATAAGGATACTTTCTTATATAGTAGGTGTTGGGTAACCCCTTTCTCCACCCTCTTCCAAATTGAACAGCTACTGCTTTGGGAAGGGATACGCCAAAATGCTCCTCTGTGCCAATGCACAATGAGAAGTGGTTGACCTCACATTTGTTTCCTTAATTACAAGTTGTGCTAATTGATTCTCTGTCACCATTACATAGTATCTTTAGCTTTTGGATCCTGTGGGCAGAGTTGCAAGGAGAGGAAGGAAGTGGTCACAACAGAGCCCTATTTCCCCCTGTTGAGGTTCAGAAAGCACCAAAGAACCTGAGTCATTGATATGCCAGAGCCTCGGTCTTGAAAATTTGAGTCCAGGCCAGAATACATCAACATTTCTTCTATGCCATTTTAGAACAAGAACAGGCAACATTTCCTCTCCAAGCATCCAAACAACCATCAAACGCCACCTGCAAAACTAAGCTCACCCATCTCATTGAGGCTAGCAAAGCCTCCAGCCAGTGGCATATGCTTTGGAGACTTGCCCAAGTTGGGGGCACTGGAGGACCACTGCTTGCTGCCTTCAGACAGAGACTTCAACCTGTACAAGTGAAAAAGAAGAATGACCTCAATCTGAGAGGCTGAACCCACTCCAATCTCCTTCAATGAGATAATCTTGTTTCTCCATCCCAACCGTAACCCTTCCTGCTGCCCCATTGTTACCCTCTCATTCACTTCTAGGTTCCTCACCTTTCTTCTCCTCCTAGTCTCTCCTTGTGGACAGTGGAACTGGGGCCCCACGTCCGGCCTTTCTTCTTGGTCCCCACCAGCTCCTCCTTCTTGATCGCAGTGCTGCGTCCCCATGTCCGGCTTCCATCCAAGGGTGTCACTAGGAAACCACAAGGAATGGGATTTTACAAAGGGTAGAGCAACGTTTCTCAACCTGAGGGTTGTGACCCCTGGGCAGGGGGGCCGCATAGGGGTGTCACAGTATTTTCTGTTGATCATGGGAATTCTGTGTGGGAAGTTTGGCCCAATTCTGTCGTTGGTGGAGTTCAGAATGCTATTTGATTGTAGGTGAACTATAAATCCCAGCAACTACAACTCCCAAATATCAAGGTCTAGTTTCCCCCAACTCCATCAGTGTTCCCATTTGGGCATATTGAGTATTTGTGTCAAGTTTGTTCCAGATCCAGCATTGTTTTAGTCATTGGTGGAGTTCAGAATACTCTTTGATTGTAGGTGAACTATAAATCCCAGCAACAACAACTCCCAAATGACAACATCAATCCCTCCCCAACACCATCAGTATTCAAATTTGGGCATATTGGGTATTTGTGCCAAATTTAGCCCAGTGAATGAAAATACATCCTGCATATGAGGTATTTACATTATGATTTATAACAGTAGCAAAATTACAGTTATGAAGTAGCAACGAAAATAATTTTATGGTTGGAGGTCACCAAAACATGAGGATCTGGAATGAATAAAGTTTATTGCACTAGCCATAGGCCATGACATCAATAACATACAACCTTTATAAACACATTCCAATATAAACCAAAACCCATTCAAAATTTAAAAAAACTAGATCTTTAAAATTTTGCTGGCAGAAACCTAACAGTAGTGTGTGTCCTCCTTAACCTTCTCCCTTTCCCTATCTGGACTCCAACGAGGATTTTGCTACTCTGTCTCTGATCTTTTGGGCTGCAATTGCAAATGTGGCTACTTTTAGTGTTACATTTTTGTCATAATCTGCTAGCAAGTCACCGATTACGGCCGATTCTTGCCATGCTGCCCTTTCTTCAAGGAGTGTTCCCAGAAGATTTTTTCTGGGATCATTATACAGAGGGCAGTGTAATAGATAGTGTGTTAGATCTTCTTTATCCCCAGAGCCACAAATGCAAAGCCTTTGGGCATGGGGGATCCCACATGAGGATCTGTGTTAAGGTGTTGTGGCATTGGGAAAGTTGAGAATCACAGGGGTAGAGGAACAACAGGCATATTCCCCAAAGCAGAGTTCAGAAGAACTATTTGCTCAGATTTTGTTGTTGTTGTTGTTTATTCATTCAGTCGTTCAGAAGGAAAAAGGAAGAAGGGCCGACCAAAGGCAAGATAGATGGATGGCATCCTTGAAGTGAGTGGCTTGACTCTGAAGGAAGTTGGGGACTGACAGGGAGCTCTGGCGTGGGTTGGTCCATGAGGTCACAAAGAGTCGGAAACGACTAAACGAATCAACAACAACACCAGGTTCCCAAGCTAGTAGTCAATAAAACAGAAATAGATGTTTTTCTGAAACTCCCTGCTCAGATTACAATTCTCTGAATCCCCAAACAGCATAGCGAGGGGCCATGGTGGCAGGGAGATTTGGAGAGCCGTGGTGCACAAAAGTAGCATACTTAAGCTTTGCATCCGAAACTGTGTTCGCCTCCAACTGGTGCCCATGAGACGGCGATTGGCCTTATGTATGAAGCCAGTGTCTCTACGTCCCCCACAGAAAGAAATCTCTTAGTGGTGGATGAGGACTCCAGAGGTACTTACAGCGAATGGCACGGAGACGTGGGATAATGTTGGGGCTGCCAGGCGGACTGGCCCCATTGGACCCCAGCCCTTTCCGACGGTCAAGAGTCGGGGATGCCTGCACTGTGATCTTGTGTTCAAACCCTAAGGAAGAAAGAGGAGTATAGCATGTCAGAGGGAGAGAAAGCGAGATTATACAATCTCCCCAATGAATTGGTTCTTTCCGATCCTCTCTAGGGGTGCATCAATACCAGGGAGAAAGAGCAATGTTGCAATCTTTTGGAAGATTAAATTGGGGCAATGTAGAAAATGCACCAAAAGCTAGCTCACAGCAGATAGGACCATTAGTCTGTTAAATACGTGTATTTTATAGAATGTTTATGATGATTATGTGTTTTTAGCTATGTTGTAATCTGCCTTGAGCCACAAGAAGACGTGGGTAAGAAATAAAATTATTATTATTGCTGTTATTGTTATTATTTGATACACAAAAAGATTAGTACACAGCTAACAAGATCACTCTGCTAGCATTTGTCTTCGATCACATGTCAGGCACTTCCCAAGTGTCTAGGATTGGGTGATGTATCAGCGAATAATGTGTGCAGATCTCAATAGGGTGGCCTTTTGGAGATGACATTTGGTAATTTTGTCAGTGCCAATTGTTTTTAAGTGCAGGCCAAGGTCTTTAGACACTGCATCCAGTGTCCCGATCACCTAACCCTAACCCTAACCCTAACCCTAACCCTAACCCTAACCCTAACCCTAACCCTAACCCTAACCCTAACCCTAACCTTTACTTGCTTGTGCCAGAGTCTTTGCAGTTCGATCATTAAATCCTAATATTGTGTAGGCTTTTCCAGTTGCTTCTCATCAATTCTGTCACCTGGGACTGAAACATTGATGATCCATACTTTGTTTTTGTTTTTTTCATGATTGTAAGGTCAGGAGTATTGTGCTCCAAAACTCTGTCAGTCTGAATTCGGAAATCCCATAGTAGTTTGATGTGTTTGATAATAATAATAATAATAATAATTATAATTATAATTATAATAATAATTATAATAATTTTTATTATTATTATTTGATACACAACAAGATAAGTACATAGCAAACAAGATGACCATGTTGGCTTTTGTATTTGATCATACGTCGGACACTTCCCAAGTGCTAGTGTGATGTATCGGTGAATGATGTGTAGGGTGGCCTTTTGCAGCTGACAAATGGTTATTTTGTCAGCACCGATTGTTTTTAAGTGCAGGCCAAGGTCTTTAGGCATTGTGCCCAGTGTGCCGATCACTGGGACCAACTTTACTGGCTTGTGCCAGAGTCTTTGCAGTTTGATCTAATAATAATAATAATAATATTGCCCGGCCCCAATGGGTCCCCAGTGGGAACACGGGGTTCTGTGCCTCCCCCTTCCTCATCCCCTTTGGGGTCCCTTCAGTATTCAATGCAAGGGCTCAGGATCTGCTTCCCAGCCTGTGCACCTGATGGGAGGCTGATGCGGTTGCCATCACGCAGCTTCAGGCGAGAACGTCGGAAGTGCCCCTTCCGCTTCTTGACCCGGGGCCTCTCTTGGCCCATCTGCATCATGATGAGGTTCAGCTCCCGCTCTACAATGTCGATTTCACGCTCCGCCAACTCCTGTTCACGCCGGCGTAGCTCTGCTTCCTGGGTCTTCTGCTCCTGAGCCGCACGGAGCAGCTCTTCCTCTCGGCTCCGCAGCTCCTGGAAATGACAAGGAAGGCAAAGGATGCATCCACATTGCACAAGTGTAGCAGTTTCACAATAATGTCCAGGGAGGGAGAAAGAACTTTTGTCTCTTTGAGTCAAATGTGAATGTTGCAATTGATTAGTATTAAATGCCCTTGCAGCTTTAAAGCCCAACTGTTTCCTGCCTGGGGGAATCCTTTGTTGGGAGGCAGACAAGAGTACTTTCTCCCACCGTGGACATTCCACAGATATATAAACCTCACTTGCCTAGTTTCCAACAGATCTCACAACCTCTGAGGATTTCTGTATCTGTGGAATAATGTCACTTTGATTAGCATTAAATGGCCTTGCAGCTTCAAAGCTCAGTTATTTCCTGCCTGTGGGAATCCTTTGTTAGGAGGCAGGAAGCAGCCAGGCTTTGAAGCTGCAAGGCCATATGATGCTAATCAAGGTGGCCAATGGCAACATTCACACTTGCCTCAATCAGACAAAAATTATTTTTCCCACCCTGTACATGATTCCACAGATATATAAACCTCGCTTCCCTAGTTTCCAACAGGCCTCACAACCTCTGAGGACGCCTGCCATAGATGTGGGCAAAATGTCAGGAGAGAATGCTTCTGGAACATGGCCATGTCTGGAAAACTCACAACAACCCAGTGATTCTGGCCATGAATGCCTTCGACAACAGTATTAAAAATTCCTAGTTAATAATAATAAAAACATATTCCAAGTCAAAAGCTACAGCACCCTTTAGTCCTTTGCTTGAGAAATAGGTTTTTTAATACAATACAGCCCCAAGTAGCCAAAGCCACACTTTGCCCACCTCACCGCTACACCATCCTGATCTAGGATATTTGCAACAAAGGCTCCAGGTAATGAGTTGACAAACAAGCAATGGCTTGGAAGAAGTGCATGGAAATCTGAGCCAAAGCAATGGAAATGGGGACTCACTTTCTCCTTGGTCCTCAAGTCGAGGAACATGCCCGCAATCTCCACTTTCCAGTCCTGCTGCAAAGAGTGAAAGGACTCCAATGGCATCTGGAACATTGCAGACTGCTCTATTGCCACCAGCTGCTGCAGGATGGAGCTGAAGTCTGGCCGGGAATGAGGGTCCGAGCTCCAGCACTCTGCAAAGAGGCAGAAAAACCAAGAATGGCTTAAGCCTAAGGCAAGCATTAAAAGTGACACCCACCTCACCCACCCTGAAAACAAAGTCCATCTTAAACTGCTGAGCTTGTTAACCGAAAGGTCGCAGGTTTGAATCCAAGGAGTGGTGTGAGCTTCTGTTGTCAGCCCCCGCTTCTGCCAACCTAGCAGTTTGAAAACATGCAAATGTGAATAGATCAATAGGTACCACTCTGGCAGGAAGGTAATGGTGCTCCATGCAGTCATGTCGGCCAGATGACCTTGGAGGTGTCTACAGACAACGCCGGGTCTTCGGCTTAGAAATGGAGATGAGCACCAACCCCCAGAGTGGGACACGACTGGAATTTTAATGTCAGGGGAAAACCTTTACCTTTTACCTTACCAAACTTACTATTTAATCATGTTTTATTGTGTTTTAGTTTATTTTAGTTAACAATTAGAGGAGTTTTCGAATAGTGATGAGTGTTGATTTGTTTGTGTATTCTTTGCCTTTTATTGTTGATATGGTCAGTGGACTAATCAATAAACCTATCAATAATAAAAATAATAATAATAATAATAATACACTTTAGTTTTCTTCTACCCTTCTCCCCTAGAGGACTCAGAGCGGATAACAATATTTACATACATTGGCAGACATTCAGTGCCTTTACAATCAGATCCAATGAGACACACAAAGGCAGAGGCTTCTCCTTCCATTTCCGGCTTCTGGAGATGGTGCTCATCTCTGGCTCTGGGGAGGTGTTTTTCTCCATTTTCAAGTCAAAGAGCCTGCGTTGTCACCTCCTGGTTGTGTGGATGGCAAGACTGCTTTGCCTTTTCCCACCGAAGCAATACCCATTTATCTACTCACATCTGCATTTTTTTGAACTGCTAGGTTGGCAGGAGCTGGAGCTGACAGACAGGAGCTCACCCCATCACACGGATTTGAACTGCCAACCTTCAGGTCAGGAGTTCAGCAGCACAAGGGTTTAACCCAGGCATGGGCAAACTTCAGCCCTCCAGGTTTTTGGACTTCAACTCCCACAATTCCTAACAGCCTATCGGCTGTTAGGAATTGTGGGAGTTGAAGTCCAAAACACCTGGAGGGCTGAAATTTACCAATGCATGGTTTAACCCATTGTGCCACTGTGGCTCTATAGCAAAATGTGTTGCAGGATGTCCCACAAAAACAAAGTTTTTTACAGTTTAATAAACTTTTCCCATGTTTTTATACTAGAGTCAATTAGATAATGGACATGTTCCATTTTCAGGCTACAATTCCCAGAATCCCGTAGTCAATAATGTCAATAATCTCCTAATCTTTGTGTGGAACAAAGAGGGAACAAGATGGAGTAGGAAAAAAGCAACTGGGTTTCCAGAAGTGAGTATTGGCACACGGTGGTAGAAATGTGAAAGTCTCCTTTGCAGGTGCTATCTAAGGTGCTGTACCTATTTGCAGGATAAACTCCAGCACCATGGAGAGCTCCAGATAAAATCCCAGAGTGGAATCACTACTCCATAGATCCCAGACCCAGATAGGGAAGGTCAGGGCAAAACAATTGCTATGGAAATAGGGGAGGAGGGATCGGCAATCTGGACCTTGTTTGGCAGCTTTAGGGTGGGATGGTAAAAGGGTGTCCACACTATCACCCACATTATACCATCATAGTGCCATGGTTCCACTTCAGTTCACATGGTTCCATATAGAATCCCGGGATTGTAATTCTGGGAGGGACATTTAGCATTGTCGATCTAAACTACAAGTCCCAAGATTCCATAGGATGCAGCCATAGAAGTTGAACTGGAATTGCCTCCTGGCAACCCAAATCTCCAAGGAGGCAGAGATGGGGAAAACCTGAGTCTGTGCCTGTTTCTCACTCACCCTCAAGCAAGTGGGCAAAGGGTTCGGGGCAGGTGGAGGGGATGGGCAGCGTCAACTTGTTCATAGCCACTCCATAGGCCACGGCAAGGGCGTCGATTTCCCGGTATGGGACTTCGCCAGTCAGCAGTTCCCACAGCAGCACCCCAAAGCTAGAGAGAGAGGAGAAAGACAGGAGGCAGGGAATGAGTGGGCAAAAAACAAGACAGATACATATGCAGACAAACACAGTTCCCTCCCTGCACAGAGCTGCTTCCAGTGGGGCAACGGGGGAATTCAGACACTTGGCTTAATGGTTTCTAATTGTCTTACAGGACCACTGCCAGATGGTAAGGTGTGGCACTTCCCATTTCAAAATCTTCATTAGCCTCCTTTACTACTTTTCTCTCAACACCCAAGTTCAGAAAGGGGAAAACATTTCAGCTTTTCCTACCCAGTTCCCAGTGCCTTTATCTATTTATTTATTTGTGGCACAGCGGGTTAAACCACTGAGCTGCTGAACTTGCTGACCAAAAGGTCAACGGTTTGAATCCGTGGAGTGGAGTGAGCTCCCACTGTTAGCCTCAGCTTCTGCCAACCTTTGAAAACATGCAAATGTGAGTAGATCAATAGGTACCACTTTGGCGGGATGGTTACGGCGCTCCATGCAGTCATGCTGGCCACATGACCTTCGAGGTGTCTATGGATAACGCCAGCTCTTCGGCTTAGAAATGGAGATGAGCACCAACCGCCAGGGTCGGATATGACTAGACTTAATGTCAGGGGAACACCTTTACGTTTACCTTTTATATTCCACCCTACTCACCCCGAAGGGGACTCAGGGCAGATCACAGGACACATACACGGCGAACATTCAATGCCATTAAAACCTTTACCTTAATTTCTCTACTCACAGCTCCCAGCTGTTTTCAAACTGCTTAGGTCAGTGGTTCTCAACCTTCCTAATGCCGCGACCCCTTAACACAGTTCCTCATGTTGTGGTGACCCCCAACCATAAAATTATTTTCGTTGCTACTTCATAACTGTCATTTTGCTAGTTATTAATTGTAATGTAAATATCTGATATATAGGATAAATTTTCATTCACTGGACAAAATTTGGCACAAATACCTGATATGCCCAAATTTGAATACTGGTGGGATTGTGGGGATTTATTTTGTCATTTGGGAGCTGTAGCTGCTAGGATTTATAGTTCACCTACAATCAAAGGGCATTCTGAACTCCACCAATGATGGAATTGAACCAAACTTGGAACACAGAACTCCCAGGACTAAGAGAAAATATTGGAAGGGTTTGGTGGGCATTGACTTTGAATTTGGGAGTTGTAGTTCACCTACACCCAGAGAGCACTGTGGACTCAAACAATGATGCATCTGAACCAAACTTGGCACAAATACTCAATATGCCCAAATGTGAACATTGGTGGAGTTTGGGGAAAATAGACCTTGACATTTGGGAGTTGTAATTGTTGGGATTTATAGTTCAACTACAATCAAAAAGCATTCTGATCTACACAAATGATACAGTTGTGCTGAACTTCCCACAGAGAACCCCCATGACCAACAGAAAATACTGTGTTTTCCGATGGTCTTTGGCGACTCCTCTGACACCCCCTTGTGACCCCCCACAGAGTCCTGACCCCCAGGGTGAGAAATGCTGGCTTAGGTGGACAGTGAGCTGGGCTGAAGGTCAGGTGCTCACCCCGACCTGGGCTTCAAATTGCCAACCTTTTGATTGGTGTGATATATTGCCCAATAGACTGAAATTCAGCTGATGGAGTTTTCCGAATCCCCAAGAGAAGTTTCTGCCAGTCCTATACAAGAGCTCTGTTGGGGAAAAAAATGCCCATTTTCTACAAAGAAAAGTTACCCTCGCTTTTCCCCTCTCCTTGCCTTACCTCCAAACATCACTGCTCTTGGAGAAGAGGGAGTGCCTGATGACCTCGGGTGCCATCCAGGCGTAGGTGCCCGCTGCACTCATCTTGGTGGTTTTGTGCCACTCGCGGGCCAGGCCGAAATCGGTGATCTTGAGGGTGCAGTTGCTCAAGTCCTCATTCTCAATGCGCTCCAGGATTAAAACTGGAAAGAGGCAGGAGAAATGGCAGATGGTGGAAAGGAAGGAGGGAGGGAAGGAGGGAAGGAAGGAAGGAGAAAGGGAGGGAGGGATGAATGTCACAAAAAAGAGGAGGCATGGGCACCGTTTCCAGCTGCTTTAATACTTGATGGCTTGATAGCTTTTAGCCCATTTGTTTTCCTAATGGGATGGATTTCAGGATTTGATCTGTTTGATCATAGCCACCCATTGCATTTTCGGAACGATGGTATATTGAGCAAGCCTCACCCTCTCTGCCATATTGCCATTCCTGAACACACATCAGAAGATAGAGTTTTTTGCACATTTTGATACCATTTGAATTCCCATGGTGCCACCCTGTGGAATCCTGGGAATTGATCAAGTTCTAGTGCTTTTTGCCAGAGAATTTTAAGAATTTGCAAAAATTCATGCCCTGCCAGAGGTCTTTTCCCCCCTCTCCTTGCCTTACCTCCAAACGTCACTGCTCCTGGAGAAGAGAGAGTGCCTGATGACCTCAGGTGCCATCCAGTGCCCAACATAACCCATGTGTTACTATTCTGCCTCCTCAACATTTCCACTTTCCAAATGGCCCATCCTCTCTTTCCTCCTGCCATCTTCTCCCTTTGTCCCTAGCTTACTGTAAAAGATGCAAACTAAGATCAAGATGCAAACGTCATTGATATTTCATGAAACTCAGAACTGGGAGTGAGCCTTCCCAGTAGCTCTCCTAAATTGTGTGTTTTTCTTCATATATCATCTTTTCCACCTGGAGCACACTTGATGTTGCTTGGCCACACATATCCCAGTTATCAACTGTGAAATCTTGTAGAGCAGGCATGGGCAAACTTTCTAACTTGGGGGCCACTAGCTAGCACTTCGTGCTAAGAGGAATGGCTGTCCGGTGATGGAAGGAAGGAAGGGAAGGAGGAAGGAAAGAGGGAAGGAAGGAAGGACGAAAGGGGAGAAGGGAAGGATGAAAGGAGAAAGAGGAAGGTAAGGGAGTGAGAGAGGGAGGGTGAAAGGGAAAGATGGAAGGAAGGAAGGAAGGAGGAAGGAAAGAGAGAAGGAAGGAACGATGAAAGGGTGGAAGGGAATGGAGGGGTGGAGCAAGAGGGAGGGAGGAAAGATGGAAGGGAAGAAGGATGGAAGGAGGTTGAGGGTGGTAAAGAAGAGGGAGGGAGGTAAGGAGGAAAGAAAGAGAGAAGGAAGGAAAAATAAAAGGGATAAAAGGAAGAAAGGATGGGAGGGAGGGTGAAAGGGAAGGGTGAAAGGGGAAGATAGAAGGAAGGAAGGAGAGAAAGAAGGAATGATGAAAGGGTGGAATGAAGGGGTGGAGAAAGAGGGAGAGAGGGAAGGAGAGAGGAAAGAGGGAGGGAAGTAAGGACAAAAGGGAGGAAGGATAGAAGGAGAAAGAGGGAGGTAAGGATGGGAGGGAGGTAAGGAGGAAGGAAAGAGAGTAGGAAGGAAAGACAAAAGGGAAGGAAGGAAGAGTGAAAGAAAGATGGAAGGAAGGGAAAAAGAAAGGAAAAAGAGAAGGAAGGAAAGAAGGAAGGAGGAAGGAAAGAGAGAAGGAAAGAATGATGAAAGGGTGGAAGGGAATGGATGGGTGGAGAATGAGGGAAGAAGGAAGGAGAAAGAGGGAGAGAGGGAAGGAGAGAGGAAAGAGGAAAGGGAGGAAGGACGAAAGGGAGGAAGGATGGAAGGAGAAAGAGGGAGATAAGGAAGGGAGTGAGGGAGGTACAGAGGAAGGAAAGAGAGAAGGAAGGAAAGACAAAAGGGAAGGAAGGAAGGGTGAAAGAGAAGGATGGAAAGAAGGGAAGGAGGAAGGAAAAAGAGAAAGAAGGAAGGATGAAGGAAAGAGAGAAGGAAGGAACGATGAAAGGATGGAGGGGAATGGAGGGGTGGAGAAACAGGGACGAAGGAAGGAGAAAGAGGGAAGGAGGGAGGAAAGAGGGTGTCGTATCTTCAATACGACACCCTTTCAAATATTTAAACATGCTATCACATCACCTTCTCTTCTCCAGGTAAACATATTAACCTCTCTAAATCACTCGCCAAAGGACATGGCTTCAGATGCTCCGTTCCAGATGTGGCTGGATTGCAAGTCAAAGCATCCTTTCCAGCATGGTCAATGGAAAAGAGTGCTGGGAGTTTCGGCCCAGGCATGGCATCGAAAGGGATGCATGAGCTGCACTCCTGACTGAAGGATCACATTTGGAAACTTCATCCCACAAGCAGGAGTCTAATTTCTTACTACAGTTTCAGATGTTGTTCGTTTAAACCACATGGAGATCTACAGTTAGAACCAGTGTCCTCCACAAACACAATACTGCCCACCACCCAAGTGAAAGCTTTCATACAGGGACAATTCCATCCTAGATTTTCTGTGTTTCCTCCACCACAGACATCCCAGTGTTTCTTACTCTCTCCATTGCTGTGGAATTTGCATGATCCCACCCACTGCCTCTCCCTTAACCTTTTCCTATTCTTTTCTATAGCACACAGCAAACAGAGGACTTGATCAGCAACTGAACATACTAGAAAGGTTTGGGGAGAATTCACCATGATATGTAGGAGTTGTAAGTCCTGGGATGTATAGTTCACCTGCAATCTAAGAGCACTCTGAACTTCAACAACGATGGACCTGGAACTAACTTGGCACACAGGACTCCCAAGTCCAACCAAAAAATACTGGAGGTGTTTGAATAGATTTATAGGAGTTGTAGTTCACCTACATCCAGATTGCACTATGAACCCAAAGAATGATGGATCTGGATCTAACTTGGCATGCATACCCAAATTTGAAAACTGGTGGGTTTTGAGGGGAATTAGCCTGGACATTTTAGAGTTGTAGGTATTGGGATTTATAGTTCACCTGCAATCAATGAGCACTCTGAACTTCACTGAAGAGGGAATTGGTTGAAACTTGGCACACAGAGCCCCCACAACCAGCAAAAAAATACTGGAGGTCTTTGAGGGAAATTCACCTTGATTTGGGGGAGTTGCAGTTCACCTACACCCAGAGAGCACTGTGATGGATCTGGACCAAACTTGATTTTGTCATTTGGGAGTGGTTGTTGCTGGGATTTATAGTTCACCTACAATCAAAGAGCATTATGAATTTCACCAGCAATGAAATTGAACCAAACTTGGTACCAGAACTCCCATGACCAAGAGAAAATACTGGAAGGTTTTGGTGGGCATTGATCTTGAGTTTTGGAGTAGTAGTTCACCTATATCCAGAGAGCACTCTGGACTCAAACAATGATAGATCTGGACTAAACTTGGCACGAATACTCAATATGCCCAAATATGAACACTGGTGGATTTTGGGGAAAATAGACCTTGACCTTTGGGAGTTGTAGTCCCAAGGATTTATAGTTCACCTACAATCCTTGAACGCACCAATGATAGAATTGGGCCACGCTTTCCACAGAGAACCCCCATGACCAACAGAAAATACTGGAGGAATTTGGGAGGAATTGATAATGACGTAGTTCACCTACTTCTGGAGAACACTGTGCACCCAAACAACTATGGGTCTGGGCCAAATTTGGCACAAATACCTGATATTAACCCTCAACATCTGTTTCTAGTGCACTCCTCCTCCCCCTCTGTACGAAGATCCTTGTCGACCCTATCTTGGAAGTGTTCTGCCCTCATAAATAGCTCACCCCACTGCTGTCTCACCCCCTGTTTTTATCCTTAGTATTTTATTCTGGATATGCGGCCTGCTCATTGCTTTGTTTTATGAATGATTTTATTGTAATTTTATATGGTTTATGCTGTATGTAATTCATTGTGTTGTTGCTTATGTTTTGATTTTATTGTGTTGTTGTTTATGTTTTGATTATTGTATTGTGCTGATGGGCTTGACCTCATGTAAGCCGCCCCGAGTCCCCATTAGGGAGATGGTGGCGGGGTATAAATAAAGATTGTTATTATTATTATTATTATTATTATTATTAATATCCAAATGTGAAAACTGGTGGCGTTGGGAGGATTGATTTTGTCATTTGAGAGTTATTGTTGCTGCCAAAGAGTGTTCCTAAGACCATCTAAAATATGTGTTTTCTTGTGGTCTTTGGCAACCCCTCTGAAACCCCCTTGTGACCTCCCCAGGGGCCCTGACCCCCTGGTTGAGAAAGGTTGAACCTCAGATTTAGCATTGCTTCCCAGAGTAGCAAGTGCTTATTTTGAGCAATTTTCCACCTTCACCAGAATTTTTTGGGCCAATGTAGGGACTTGGAAGAGCTTCAGAGGAAGGCCACATGTGGCTCATGAGTCACAGTTTCACCATGGTATATGGAGTGGGATGGCAACACTGCACCCCCTTCCCCCCTTCCAGAGCCTGATCTCCCACCTCATGGGACTTACTGTTGATGGACTTGAGGTCTCGGTGGATGATGGGAACGATGGCTTCATTATGGAGGTAGTTCATGCCCCGGGCAATCTGGACAGCCCAGTTGACCAGCACATGGGGAGGCACCTTCTTGCCGGCGAGTGCCCGGTTGAGCGCCCCTCCGCGAGCATACTCCATCACCAGGCACAAGTTGGGCGGGTTGAGGCAGACGGCTTTGAGGGCGATGATGTTGGGGTGGCGCAGCATGGCGAAGAGCCGGGCCTCCTGCCGCACACTCTCCGCCGTAACAGCAATGTCCTCCTCGGGATCTTGGCGGGTGGCCTTCACGGCGACCTCTTCCCCGCGCCACAGCCCCTTGTAGACCTTCCCAAAGCCCCCCACTCCAATGATCTCATCCAGTTCCAGCTCCTGGAAGGAGATTTCTAGTGGAGGTGGGAAGGTGAGGGAGCCCTGGATCTGGGTGTACTTGTGGTTGCTGGTGACATAGTTGCTTGGGAAGATGCCCACTTTGTCCTGGAGTTTGCCCGTCCACCAGCCCTCGTCCCCAGAGATGGTGGAATCCTTCGACAGGACTTCTACCAGGTCTCCCCTCCGCAAAGTCAGCTCCTCTTCCGCCGCGGCCTCATAGTCAAAGACAGCCGTCCAGACCGGGTTGGGGGTCATTGGGCCAGTATTCCAAGCCCCAAAAGTGTCCTGCGCCTCCTTGCATGCTGGCTCCATGGAGATGGTGACCAACACAGGCCCTGTTTGCCGGTGGGTCACAGCCTTAAATGCCTCATGGGTCCAATGGGGTCAAAAGGACAACCGCATCTCCTTTGGATTCCAATTTTCTCAATTCTCTGCAATTTCCTTCCTTTGGGGCTAGCCATCCTTCTTCTTCTAAGAAACCCCCTTTAACTTCCCTTTTTATTTCCATTTTTTTCCAAACTCAGAACTGAGGCAGCAGCAACAATTTTCCTGGAAAGGTTCTGAAGAGTCAAAAAGCATATTAGGCTCCGAAGATGTTTGAACAGAGGAGGAAAACCTGCAAAGAAAAGGTGGTCATTATCAGAATTATTATTACACAACCAAACAACAACAACAACAACATGTGACATCTTAGTTTTTAGGACTCTTCCTGGGGTTATTTGGAGAACTCACTCAGAACTTGGCATAGACCACATCAGCTCTAGTTTGTGAGGCCCCTTCCACACAGCTGAATAAAATCCCACATTATCTGCTTTGAACTGGAATAGATGGCAATGTGGACTCAGCCCAAAGCAGATATTGTGGGATTTTCTGCCGGTGGCGCAGTGGGTTAAAGCACTGAGCTGCTGAGCTTGTTGATCAAAAGGTCGCAGGTTCGATTCCGGTTAGCAGCGTGAGCTTCCGCTGTCAGCCCTAGCTTCTGCCAACCTAGCAGTTCGAAAACATGCAAATGTGAGTAGATCAATAGGTACCGCTCTGGCGGGAAGGTAACAGCGCTCCATGCAGTCATGCCGGCCACATGACCTTGGAGGTGTCTACGGACAACGCTGGCTCTTCGGCTTAGAAATGGAGATGAGCACCACACCCCAGAGTCAGACATGACTGGACTTAATGTCAGGGGACTACTTTTACCTTTAAAGCAGCTCCACTGGTTGATTATAAGTTGCCAGGTCCAATTCAAGGTGCAGGTTATGCCCTAAACTGTTTGGCCCTGCCTATCTCTGCAATCGCATCTCCCGCTATGAACCGGCGTGGACTCTTAGATCTGCCAGGGAGGCCCTCCTCTCACTCCTACCACCATCATCAGCACGGTTGGTGGGGACGAGAGAGAGGACCTTCTCGGTGGTGGCCCCGTGACTTTGGAACACCCTCCCCAGAGAGATAAGACAAGCCCCATCACTATCCTCCTTCCACAGGGACCTGAAAACTTGGTGGTTCTAAAAGCCTTTGAAAATGTTTAGCCCTACCCTAGCCATCATCTAGGACCCTGCTCTGCCCTTTCTCCACTTCCCCAGCCCTATGGTACTGGGGCCTGAGTGGTCTTCCACACAGCCATATAACCCAGACTATCAAGGCAGAGAATCCCCTGTATCTGCTTTGAACTGGGTTATCTGAGTTCACATTAGCCCTTGTCCAGCCCTTTCATAGCTGACTAGGTCCACTTTGTAATTCTGGCCATTGATATTTTGAATCCCATCTGATGGAGTAAACTGGCTTTTAAATGTTTGTGATTGTTGTAATAGGATTATGTTTATGTTTTATAATGGTCATTTTTGTATAGTTTTTGTGTCGTACAGCAATTGAATGTTTTGCCCTATGTTGGAAACCACCCTGAGTCCTCTAGGGGAGATAGAGAAATATATAAATAAAGTATTATTATTATTATTATTATTATTATTATCATTATTACTTTTAGAGAAAGGTAAAAGTTTTTCCCTGACATTAAGTCCAGTTGTGTCCAACTCTGGGGGTTGGTGCTCATCTACATTTCTAAGCCGAAAAGCTGGAGTTGTCCGTAGACACCTCCAAGGTCATGTTGCTGGCATGACTGCATGGAACACCGTTACCTTCCCGTCGAAGCAGTACCTATTGATCTACTCACATTTGCATGTTTTTGAACTGCTAGGTTGGCAGAAGTTGGAGCTGACAGTGGGAGCTCACGCTGCTCCCCAAATTCGAACCTGTGATCTTTCGGTCAGAAAGTTTGGCAGCTCAACGGTTTAGCCCACTGCACCACTGGGGACTCCATTATTATTATTATTACTACTACTACTACTACTACTACTATTACTATTATTATTACTGATATTCTGGGTTATATGGCTGTGTGGAAGGGTCCTTCCACATGGCCTTATATCCCAGAATATCAAGGCAGAACCCACATTATATGAATGTGGACTCAGATAACACAGTTCAAAGCGGATATTGCAGGATTTTCTGCCTGGATATTGTGAGATATAGGGCTGTGTGGAAGGACCCTCAGATATGGTTATTGTGATTTTTCATGGTTGAGCATATGAAGACTAGTATATGGCATATGTTCTGTATCTCAAAAGATAGTGTTGATAGGAGAAAGTTGGTGCCATTTTTGGAGTCACTGGGTCACAACAGACCCCAAAATAGGGATAACATTTGAGGCAACAAAGGGCCCTTCCACACAACCATATAACCCAGGATATCAAGACAGAAAATCCCACAATATCTGCTTTGAACTGGGTTGTCTGAGTCCACACTGCCGTATAATCCAGTTCAAAACAGAAAATGTGGGATTTTATTCAGATTATTATTATTGTTATTATTATTATTGTTATTATTATTATTATTATTATCGTGTAGAAGGGGCCTGAGGCCCTTTTTACACTACCCTATATCCTAGGATCTGATTCCAATCTATCTGCTTTGAACTGGATTATATGAGTCTCCCCTGCCAGATAGCCTGGGAAAAGAAGATAATCTGGAATCAGATTCTGGAATATAGGAGCAGTGTAGAAGGGGCCTGAGTGGCCTTCCACACTGCCATATAACCCAGAATATCAAGGCAGAAAATCCCACAATATTTGCTTTGAACTGGGTTATCTGAGTACACACTCAGATAATGTGGGATTTTCTGCCTTGATATTTTGTGATGTAGGGCTATGTGGAAGGGCCCTATATCTCAAGATCTGATCCCTGGCGATTTTCTTTGAACTGGATTATCTGGGTCTCCGCTGTCAGATAGTCTGGGAAAAACAGATAATCTGGTACCAGATCCTGGGATAAAGGGCCAGTGTAGAAGGGACCTGAGTGGCCTTCCAAACAGCCACATAACCCAGCATATCAAGGCAGAGAATCCACCCTCACGACCTCTGAGGATGCTTGCCATAGATGCAGGCAAAACGTCAGGAGAGAATGCCTCTAGACCATGGCCATACAGCCTGAAAAAACCTACAACAACCAGTGATTCCGGCCATGAAAGCCTTTGACAATCCACCCTATTTACTTTGAACTGGGTTATCATAGGGCCCTTCCATACAGCCCTATATCCCAGAATATCAAGGCAGAAAATGCCACAATATCTGCTTTGAACTGGGTTACTCAGATAATGTGGGATTTACTAGGTTCTTGTGGGATTTTTCAGGCTATATAGCCATGTTCTAGAGGCATTTCTCCTGACGTTTCGCCTGCATCTATGGCAAGCATCCTCAGAGGTAGTGAGGTGGGTACAGCTAGTATTTTGGAAAACCTTACTTACTTACTTACACAGGTGATCCCTCGACCTCACTACCTCTGAGGATGCTTGCCATAGATGCAGGCGAAACGTCAGGAGAAATGCCTCTAGAACATGGCCATATAGCCCGAAAAAAACCCACAAGAACCTAGTGATTCCAGCCATGAAAGTGGACATGTTCGACAATGTGGGATTTCCTGCCTTGATATTCTGGGATATAGGGCTGTGTGGAAGGGCCTGTAGTTCACACTGCCATATATTCCAGTGGGATTGTGGAAGGGGCCAAACTAGTCTTATTCCAATCTGCCCCTTTAAAGGAAAACAATCCCTGCAACCTCCCTGGGTTTGCCAATCTCTTCCCAGCTGAATGCAGAGAAGAAAGAGGCCATTATGTGCCCCACCAACACCACCCTCTGAGGACAGGCAAAGAAATATATCAATGCAAAGCCATATTAAAACGACAACAGAAAAGAGCCCTTCTCTCCTCTTATTTTGCCATGTCTTTGCTCAGACTCCTGGTGGCTTGGATTGCCGCAAAACAAAATAAATAAAGAGGAGAGACCCTCGCAAACCAGTGATGCCCTCCCAATGGCATAGGTATCATCTCTCACACACAAAGGCTGGGCAGAGTGGGGGCTGGCATGGGCACCAGCTTGGCATAGAAAACCTTATGCAAGATGTTGGTGGGGGATAGTGGTGGGATGGAGAGTGGGCGCCTTGTTCCATTGGGCAAAGGATGGAGAGGGTGAGGCCTAGGTGAGCAATGGAAAGATCCAAACCTCTTCACCATCCTCACAACCTCTGAGGATGCCTGCCATAGATGCAGGCAAAACGTCAGGAGAGAATGCTTCTGGAACATAGCCATACAGCCCAGAAAACCTACAACAAACCTCTTCACCTTCATTGGCTTACCTTTCTTAGCCAGGAGGGGAGGAAATAAAGGGAACCTCACCAGTTTGCAAGGCGCAAGGTGCCTCCTTCTCTCCCTCTCTCCCTCTCTCTCTCCATCCATTCACCTGCTTGCCAGTCTGTGGGGCAACCCCCAGAGCAGCCCCCTCCCCTTTGGCAAGAGGGAAAAGAGAGGAGGGGAAAGAGGCGAGGCTGGTGGTCCTCCTCCTTCCTTGGATGCTCTTCCCGGCGGAGATGCGGCTTTGGTTCCCACCGATGGGAGAGAGGGAAGGAAGCAAAGGAGAAGGAAGAGATGGTACCCAAGGGTACCCCAGGGGTTGCTCTTCCCCCTGGCAAGGCTCCGGGGGTCCCTCCTTCCCCGCAATTCCCTCCCTTGCAGCCGTCGCGGGAGGACCTGTCAGCTGGTGCCCGGCTGGGCAGGAGGAGGAGGAGGAGGAGGAGGAGGAGGAGGAGGAGGAGGGGAGGTGCTCCTGGCAGGCTGGCTGCTTGGAAGGAAGGGCATGATGGGACTCGTAGTTCCAGGTCTTGCCAAGCGGGGTGGGTGCCTTCAGCTTGGAGCAAAGAGGCTGAGAGGTGGGCACTAGAGAGCCCTGTCCAAATATCTGAAAGGGTGCCTCATTGAAGAAGCAGCAAGCTGGTTTGCTGCTGCACTCATGAAGCCCTGGATCCCACTTTTCCATCCCACTCATCCCACTGAACATGTCAAGTGGGTTGCTGTGAGTTTTCCGAGATGTACAGCCATGTCCCAGAAGCATTCTCTCCTGACGTTTCGCCCACATCTCTGGCAGGCATCCTCATAGAATTGAGGGGTCTGCTGGAAACTAAGTAAGTGAGGTTTATATATCTGTGCAATGTCCAGGGTGCGAGAAAGAACTCTTAGCTGCTGCAGGCAAGTGTGAATGTTGCAATTGGCCACCTTGATTAGCATTGAATGGCCTTGCAGCTTCAAAGCCTGACTGGTTGCCACCTGGGAGAATCCTTTGTTGGGAAGTGTTAGCTTTGTTTTATGATATTGTTTATGAATTTTAGTGTGTTATATTTTAACTATGCTGTAAGAGAGGTTTATCCGTGGAATGTTGTCCAGGGTGGGAGAAAGAACTCTTGTCTGCTAGAGGTAAGTGTGAAGGTTGTAACTGGCCACCTTGATTAGCATTGAATGGCCTGCAGTTTCAAGACTGGCTGCCTTCTGCTTGGGGGAATCCTTTGTTGGGAAGTGTTAGCGTTCTTTTACATTGTTTTATGATGTTGTTTTATGAATTTTAGTGCGTTATATTTTAACTATGTTGTAAGTGAGGTTTATATATCTGTGGAATGATGTCCAGGGTGGGAGAAAGAACTCTTGTCTACTAGAGGTAAGTGTGATTATTGCAATTGGCCACCTTGATTAGCATTGAATGAACTGCAGTTTCAAGGCTGGCTGCGTTCTGCCTGGGGTGTATCTGTTACCTAGGGAGTCCTCAGTGGCGCAGTGGGTTAAACCGCTGAGCTGCTGAACTTGCTGACCGAAAGGTCTCAGGTTCGAATCCAGGGAGTGGCATGAGCTCCCACTGTTAGCCCCAGCTTCTGCCAACCTAGCAGTTCGAAAACATGCAAATGTGAGTAGATCAATAGGTACTGCTCCAGCAGGAAGGTCACAGTATTCCATGCAGTCATGCTGTACACATGACCTTGGAGGCGTCTATGGACAACGCCGGCTCTTCGGCTTAGAAATTGAAATGAGCACCAACCTTCAGAGTTGGACACAACTGGACTTAATGTCACGGGAAAAACTTTACCTTGTATCTTTAACTTATAGTCTTTATCAATTTCTTCAAAACTATATTGCTTTGTACAGTTCTCTTTCATAAGTCTACTTCCAAGGGACTCAAGCCTCAACACTTTTCTAACTTCCTACATTGGCACTTGTACTCAAATGGACTCATGCCTCAATTGTCATACTTTTAAACTGCATTCTAAACAGTCCCTGAATCAGTCACATGGTCTGCAGCCCCTCCCACTGCCTCAAGTACATAGAGCTAAGGAAACTGCAAACCAAAGAAGACATGCATTTCAGGAAATAAACAACACATTATAAACAGACAAAGCATTAAATAGAGGAAACTTGAGAAGGTTGCCATCGCCAACAGGATCAGATGACCTTTGGAGTCCCTCTCAATATACAATTCTTCCATGTTCTGAATTATCTATATGTTTCTAGTGATTCTTGAGAGTTGACCCACGGCTTCCCTTCCTGGAATTTCATTTTCCTTAAGCAAGCTGAAAATCGGGTTTCATAGTCTCATAGGCAGCTCTTGTTTTGGTTTGTTAATCTGGGGATAATCTTATCTCCTGGACTGGTTTTCCTATAGGTCAAAAACAAGCGCATTCCTCTGAATCTTCATGGCTCTGCTGCCCAAAGTGGGTTGGATTTTTTTTATGTATCTCCGTGGGAAATTTGTCTTCATGAGAAATCCTGTTTACGTCAAATTCTTCCTTCGATGGCGCATAGAACCAAAGATATTAGCACCGAGGATGCATCTACACCAGGCATGGGCAAACTTTGGCCCTCCGTGTGTTTTGGACTTCAACTCCCACAATTCCTAACAGCCTACCGGCTGTTAAGAATTGTAGGAGTTGAAGTCCAAAACACCCGAAGGGCCGAAGTTTGCCCATGTCTGATTTTCACTGTAGACAATACTACTCCTGAACCTTTTCTAGGATTTTGGCCATAGATATTGAAAAATATGGAACCATATGAAGGGCTCTGCTTCAGAGAAGTAAAATATCTGGGACCAGTCCAGAGCGAGGAAGATAATAGAGCTACAACAACACCCCACCAATGTACACAAACGGGACAAAACTAGACAGGCCGGTTTCCCCAGTCCTTTGCGAAGCCATTTGGGAGTGGCAACAGAAGGTGACACTCAGCTGGCTTGGTGCAACCTTGTTGCCAGAGAAGCCCAAGGACACAGAAAATCTCTATTTGATGAATGAGAAGCATAGAAGATTGCCTTACAATCAATTGGTCCATCTGATTGAGTATTGGAGCCCCAGGTGGTGCAGTGGGTTAAACTGCTGAGCTGCTGAACTTGCTGACCAAAAGATAACGGGGTGAGCTCCTGCTGTTAACCCCAGTTTCTGCCAACCTAGCAGTTTGAAAACATGTAAATGTGAGTAGACCAATAGGTACCACTCCAGCGGGAAGGTAACGGTGCAACATGCAGTCATGCAGGCCACATGACCTTGGAGGTGTCTAAGGAGAACACCGGTTCTTCGGCTTAGAAATGGAGATGAGCACCACCCTCCAGAGTCGGACACGACTGGACTTAATGTCAGGGAAAAACCTTTATCTTTACTTTAGTTGAGTATTGTCGACCATGGTTAATATCAATGACTCTCTATGAGTTCGAACATAATTCTTTCCTATCTATACCTTTTTTTTTGTGTCAGAAGTGACTTGAGAAACTGCAAGTTGCTTCTGGTTTGAGAGAATTGGCCATCTGCAAAGACATTGCCCTGGGGATGCCCGGGTGTTTTGATGTTTTACCATCCTTGTAGGAAGCTTCTCTCATGTCTCCGCATAGGGAGCTGGAGCTGAAAGAGGGAGCTCATCCTTGCTTTCCCCAGATTCAAATCTTCAACCTGTCAGTCTTCAGTCCTGCCAGCACAAGGGTTTAATCATGAAGATCACTGACAGTCCCCTAGGTGGTCACCCCTCCGAGGCAAATCCAGCTTGACCCTACTTATCGTCTGAAATCAAACACAAATGGGTGTTTTCCACGTAAAGTGCATTCCTGTAGTCGAATTTCACCAGCGGATGCACTCGCAGAAATCCTACTACACTGGCAACATACCAGATTGCCATGCCAGCTGGTGTAACAGATACACCTTGGCACAATTCATTGAATACTCTGGGAGAAGGATACACCAGAGGTGATGCTTTTCCCACAGTAAAGATACACTGGCGAAGAAGCTGAAAAAGGGAAGAGTGATGGGTGAGAAACATGGACCATATAAGAAAGGACCCAGTCGTGCCATATCCTGTACCCCTTCAATCTGCAGCCTTTTTGTGCCATGTTGCTACAGCATTTTGCTTCATTGGGGTTTTTATTTCCCAAGCAATATTTCCTCCATTCAGTTCAGAGATGGATTGATATATTAGTATGCAAAAGGATCTTAGAGACTAACTGAGACCCCATCTACACTGCCATATAATGCATATATGGTCAGTATATAAGTAAAGGTAAAGGTTTCTCCTTGACATTAAGTCCAGTTGTGTTTGACTCTGGGAGGTGGTGATCATCTCCATTTCTAAGCCGAAGAGCCGGCGTTGTCCATAGACACCTCCAAGGTCATGTTGCCGGCATGACTGCATGGAGCGCCATTACCTTCCCACTGGAGTAGTACCTATTGATCTGCTAGGTTGGCAGAAGCTGGGGCTAACAGCAGGTGCTCACCCCACTCTATGGATTCAAACCACCAACCTTTTGGTCACCAAGTTCAGCAGCTCAGCAGTTTAACCCGCTGCACCACTGGGGGCTCCCTATGTAACAGATACACCTTGGAACAAGGTTATATAGATATATACATCTTGTATATAGATAGACTCATATAATTCAGTTTAACTGTGTTATATAAATCTACGCCGACCATGCAATGCAGTTTCAAATAGCATTATATGGTTGTGTTAACAGGGCCCCGGAGAACAATGTTGGCAGCATAAGATTTTGCAGATCTATTCCATCAGATGGATGTGCTGCTATTATTCGTCCTTTCATCAACATAGGGACTTAAAGCAAAATATAAAATGAAAACAAACAGAATTTAAAGGACTCATTGTTGACTCTGACTTATCTGCACCTACACTGTAGAATTAACGCAGTTTGACACCATTTTAATTGCCGTGGCTCAATGGTTTGGAGGCCCTGGTGGCACAATGGGGTAAATCCAGGGAGTGGGTGAGCTCCCTCTGTCAGCTCCAGCTCCCCATGCAGGGACATGAGAGAAGCCTCCCACAAGGATGATAAAACTTCAAAATGTAAGGGCAGCATCCTTACAGACAGCCAATTCTCTCACACCAGAAGCAACTTGCAGTTTCTCAATTCATAGAATCATAGAATCAAAGAGTTGGAAGAGACCTCATGGGCCATCCAGTCCAACCCACTGCCAAGAAGCAGGAATATTGCATTCAAATCACCCCTGACAGATGGCCATCCAGCCTTTGTTTAAAAGCTTCCAAAGAAGGAGCCTCCACCACACTCCAGGGCAGAGAGTTCCACTGCTGAACGGCTCTCACAGTCAGGAAGTTCTTCCTCATGTTCAGATGGAATCTCCTCTCTTGTAGTTTGAGATTCCATCTGAACATGAATTTTCTCCTGACACACACAAAAAAAGGTCTGAAAGCATGTGATTGCTTTACAAGGTCTTGAGCCTTCTCTGCAAATGAGTGCTAGTGCTTCAGCAAACTGCAACTCCCTTGACTCCATAGCATTGATCCATGGAAGTTCAAGTGGTGTCAAGCTGCATTAATTCTGTAGTGTCAATGCACTGGCAGATAGGAAGACATGGTTTTTCTGATATAGGATTTGTCAGGCATCACTTCACCATGGCAATGGCAGTATCCCCCAACCTCTGTCTACGCCAGTGTATGGTTGTGCATGTTTTTAATTAATTGGATTTTTTTTACAACAGACAATGGCTGTTGGATGGTGGGGGGTCTATACTGAAAGCCAAGGTCCCGGGGGCTTGCAGTAGGATTATTCGGCAGAACCCAGACAGGTGCAAAGAGAACAGATCTGAGCAAGGTCCTGACACAGAAATGGCCCTGGATTATAGGCTTCCCTCGATAGGCAGCAGCGGGGATTAGGAGGCACGTGATGGCGGCATGGAGGCTTTGCAGCAATCAGAGCAGAGGGAACTGGTCGAGAGGGGCCTTTGGGGGATGATAGATGTTCCTTCCTGTCCTGGTGTGTTGGCACTGTTTCCCTTCTTCCAAATTGTATCATTTGCATCTTACAGCATCTGCCATTGGAACAAAATGCTCCCAGGAAGGACCATAGCAATGTTAAAAGCTGCTCAGAATCATCCATATTCTCGCTCACAAAACATCTTCACCGCACATTCCTGCATCAAAGTTTAGGGCTAACATGCAGCAGCTTGAGATGAACGATTTGACCACCACAGATTGAGGTTTACCACTAGAGTTGCCACTAGAGTTGCCACTTTAGGAATGTCCCATATCCTCCTGTTTCCCAATTTGGCAAGGACACTTCTTATTCATCCTCTGCTTTCCCATTTTTCAGCTGCTTTTAAAATGTCCCAGTGTCTCTCTCCTCCTCCCACTTTCCTCCTCAGCCTTACTTCAGTTGCTGGCAATGCTTCATAATAAATGAGTGCATGAGCATGGCTGCTGCTGATGCACACTAGGCAAAGTTGCAGCTTGAACCACATGGTAACGTAACATAGATTTCCGAGTTACATAGATACATTGCCACTTCTGTGCTTCACGACCAGATTTCGCTTGGACCTGTTTACGAACCTGTCTGCGGCACTTC
Source organism: Anolis sagrei (assembly GCF_037176765.1). Taxonomy (NCBI): domain Eukaryota; kingdom Metazoa; phylum Chordata; class Lepidosauria; order Squamata; family Anolidae; genus Anolis; species Anolis sagrei. The sequence goes on from NC_090034.1 coordinate 96,790,668, forward strand.
TTCTTTCCATCTTCCTCATTCTGAACATCAATGCAGCTAGACTAGGCATGGGCAAACTTTGGCCCTCCGGGTGTTTTGGACTTCAACTCCCACAATTCCTAACAGCCTATGGGCTGTTAGGAATTGTGGGAGTTGAAGTCCAAAACACCCGGAGGGCCAAAGTTTGCCCATGCCTGAGCTAGACTCACCCAATGATCGATCCAAACTTGGCACAAATACTCAATATGCCCATACGGCACACAGAACTCCCATGACTAACAGAAAATACAAGAAGGGTTTGGTGGGCATTGACCTTGAGTTTGGGAGTTGTAGTTCACTTACATCTACAGAGCACTGTGGACTCAATCAATGATCGATCCAAACTTGGTACAAATCCTCAATATGCCCAAATGTGAACACTGGTGGAGTTTGGGGAAAATAGAATTTGACATTTGGGGGTTGTAGTTGCTGGGATTTATAGTTCACCTACAATCAAAGAGCATTCTGAACCCCACCAATGATAGAATTGGGACAAACTTCCCACACAAAGTCCCCATGACCAACATAAAATACTGTGCTTTCTGATGGTCCTTGGTGATCCCCTGACACCCCTTTGTGACCCCGCCCCCAGGGGTCCCAAACTCCAGTTTGAGAAACACTGGTTTAGCATCATTCTAGGGTTTATATTTCAGAAGAGAAAAACAGCTGTGCTGGATCATCTTGAAATAGGTCTCTTCAGAACGATGATCTGTTCAAGCAATGGCCAACTAGATCGCCCAAAGGTAGAACATGAGTGGAGCTTCACCTCCATCTTGTGATCTTTGTCAACTTGTATAGTTTTTTTAAAGCAATGCCATAGGTGAATTAAGTCCATGAAGATATTTAGGCAGAAAAAATGAAATGCAAAGATACAGAATGGGGGACTCCATGCCCAACAGCAGTATATGTGAAAAAGATTTTGGAGTCCTTGTGGACAGCAAGTTAAACATGAGCCAACAATGTGGTGTTGCAGCTAAAAAAGCCAATGGGATTTTGGCCTGCATCAATAGGAGCATAGTGTCTAGATCCAGGGAAGTCATGCTACCCCTCTATTCTGCTTTGGTTAGACCACGCCTGGCATCACACTGTGTCCAATTCTGGGCACCACAAACGAAGAGAGATATTGACAAGCTGCATGTATCCAGAGGAGGGCAACTAAAATGATCAAGGGTCTGGAGAACATGCCCTATGAGGAGTGGCTTAAAGAGCTGGGCATGTTTAGCCTGAAGAAGAGAAGGCTGAGAGGAGACATGATAGCCATGTATAAATATGTGAGGTGAAGTCATAGGGAGGAGGGAGCAAGCTTGTTTTCTGCTGCTCTGGAGACTAGGATGGCTTCAAATTACAAGAAAGGAAATTCCACCTGAACATTAGGATGATATTTTACCAACCTTGAAATAAATGAAATCCCAAACCCAATAAAATCTTAACAAGAGTTGTAAATCACATTAACTTTTCCTTTATTCAATGGGAAGCTTGAGTAAGTGTTCACTACCCTGGAAGGGTCTCACAAATGTCTGTGTTGTATATTGAAAGCAGGATGTGTAGTACAAAAAAATCAGTATAAAGCAATATATACATATATGTGTAGTGGAATCTGCATGTAAGTGTATACAGGATTTTTGTAATTAAAGCTCTTTCAAAAAGAATTTGAGTGCACGAACAAGCGCAGCCTGGGCATCTTCCCCTTGGACATGTAGGTCTTCCACTTGAAGGCCAAGGTGCCATAGCGGGTCGTCCCCCGCATCTTGAAGGGATGGACATTGTTCTGGTAGCTGAGTGGAATGATGCCATGTATGGTGGGAGGCCTGGGACGAAGTCGGGCTGAGTGATGGATCAACTCATAGAGGATCCGTTGGCCTAAATCGGCTTCTGCCTTTCTCATCTTAAGGGTGCTGCCCATGACATATTTGCGATCGCGGCGGTCTCCCAACAAGAGCTGCTGCAGCATATTCCGGACGAGCAGGTTGCTTGTGCCATAGAGATCCAGCAACTGGGCAGACTGCTCATGCCAAGCTGCTGTGTCCATGCCACCTTCTTCTTGCTTCAAGGCCATTAATGACTGGTAGATGTTCATAAAACTGTCCCAGTCCACACCTTTCTCGTGATCAAGACGGAAAATGTGCTGCTGGGCACCACGCCGGAGTGTTTTCCGATGAACCGTGAGTACTGGTTTGCTGGCCAAGTAGAGAGATTCTTTGGGAAGCCGGTGACCTTTGGGTCTGTGGCGCCGGAGCTTCTCCTCAGTTGAAAGAGGCAGCTGCTTCTCCATCTGCACAATAACTTTCCAGGCCCTCTCGCGCTGAGCAGTCAGTGACCAAGTCAGTTGGGCGTGCTTACGGCGAGTGGTCCGTTCTTCCTTCTGCTTCTCCTCGTCCTCCGCTGCTTTCTCCTCCTCTGACACACTCTCCTCGTCTTTCTCCTTCTCAGACACATCGAGCAGGATGGGCCGTGATCTGATCTTGAGGCGCTTCTCCAGGCGCTCCTTCTCTCTCTTTTCCCAGTGAGCCCTTTCTTGATCCACTCTCCACTTCCTAAGGGCATCTTTCAGTTTCTTGCCCAGCCAGGCCTTCTTTCCCCTGATCTTCATTTCACCAGCCTCCAGTGGCTTCATAGCTCTGTCCTCCCAGCACTTTTTCCAAAATTCTCTGTCCAGCTTCTCCTTCAACTTCTTGGCCTGCATGACAGTCTCGGCAGCTTTCAGAAGGCCGCTCAGCTTCTTGGAAAACTGTGCCGGGTCAAACATCCAGGACTGACGTGCTCTGAATGTGTCTTTGAGCACCCTCAAAACAGAGACGTCTTCTTCAGGCAAAAGAGCCTGCTGCTCCTCACCTTCCTTGATGGTTTCTCCAACTTTCTGGAGCAGAGTCGCAGTCAGTGCTTGAATATCTGTTGTTGAAGTGATGTCAAGCAAGGATACCACTTGACAAAGGCGCTGGAAGTCTTCAGAATCTGTTCGCTCCAACTTCTCTGGTCCGGTCAAGACATCCAGGATCAACTGAGCACGTTCTGAAAACTCAAGTTTTGGTGATGGCACGGGTTCTTTCTGGGCCATGGCAATTAAAGTCTCTGTTTCACGCTCAGTAAGAGACCAGGGACTCTCCCCCTCTTCTAAGTCCTCCCACATCCCTGCCTCTTCTTCTTCTTCTTCTTTTCCATCTTCTTCTTTTGCAGAAAATAATTTCTTTCTGGCTAAAAGGTACTCCTTGCTGCCAGGAATTAATCTTTGTCGAGCAGCCATTTTTTCTTCCTCCTTCTCCAGTTCTTTCATTTGTGCCTCAATGAGCTCTAGTATTTTTTCCTCAACCAGCTCCATTATGACTGAATCCGAGAGCTGCGTCATTTTTTCCTCCACCAGTTCCATTGCTCTTGCCTCCGTCAGCTCCCGGGCTCTTTCCACTGCTAGCTCAAAGATCCTTGCCTCATCTGCTTCTACTGGGAAGGCCCCGAGCAATTGTAAAACCCTGTCCTCATCCGCCTCTAGCGATACCAACAATGCCATTTCCACGGCTCTTTCTTCGGCCAGTTCTTTGGCTCTGACTTCAGCCAGTGCTTGGATCTTTTCTTCCAAGATGGCTTCCATTTCCTCCTCTTCCTCCTCGGCCAGAGCCCTCTCTCGGGCTTCGGCCAGCACCCTCTCCCGGGCCTCAGCCAACGCCTGTTCCTTCACTTCTTCTACGGCTTTCTCTCGTGCTTCAGTCAGAACCTTCTCCCAGGCTTCGATCAAGGACATCTTCCTTGCTTGGAGCAAGGCCCAGTTCCTTGCTTCCTCCAAAGCCAACTCTCGTGCTTCCGCCAACGCTCTCTCTTTCACTTCTTCCAGTGCTATCTTTTGAGCTTCAACCAGAGCTCGCTCCTTCAGTTCTGCTAGCATCCTCTCTTTGGCTTCTGCCCGGAATTCGGCGATGGTGCTTTCTGTCACCGTGAACAGGGTCCTTTCCGAGTCTGTAAGCAGGGTCTCATCCCCATGCTTTTTCTTGATACTCTTGAGCATGGACTCGATCTTTGCATCTACCTCCTTAAGGAATTTCTCTTTCTCCTCCAGGAAAGCCTCTCTTTTCTCGTCCGCTAACTTCTCCAACTTCTTCTTGGCCGCCTCTTTTTCTTTCCTTTCAAATGAGACCGAGACTCGTTCCCTTCTCCTACGTGCTGCTGCCTCTCGTTCTTTCGCCTTGGCTGCCTCTCGTTCTTTCACCCTGGCTGCCTCACGCTCTTCTTCCATGGCTGCCTCACGCTCTTCCCTCCTGGCTGCCTCATGCTCTTTTCCCTTGGCGGCCTCATGCTCTTTTCCCTTGGCTGCTTCATACTCTTTTCCCTTAGCTGCCTCGTGCCTTTTGCCCTTGACTGCCTCTTGCTCTTTTCTTTTGGCCGCTTCTTGTTCTTTACCCTTCCCCGTCCCCCGGACCAACACATATTCTTTTTCTTCAGCTGACTCATATTCTTTTTCTTTGGCCAACACTTCCCGCTCTCTATCTAGGGACAACGTGTCTTGGTCTTTCAATTTAGCTAACTTTCCTTCTTTTGCTAACCTTCGAGCCATTTTCTCTTCCCTTTCCATCTTCTTCCTCGTTGCTTGCATTTTGGAGGCCATGGACATCTCTTTTTTCACTGCCGCCGCCGTGTCAAGCTCCTTCTTCTCCTTCGTTCTTCTCCTTCTTTCTTCCTTTCTTCTCTCCAAATCCGAATCCTCCTGACTGAGCTCCAAGCTCTCCGCGTCACTCAATGAACCTCTGAATATATCTCTTCCTTTTTTTACATCCAAGACCGTTTCTAAGCTTTCTGTTGACGGTTTGAATTCCTGGGAAGAGGCTCTGAAGAGTTCGCTCATGTACTTCTTCCAGCTAGAGGCCTGTGATGTGATTTTCTCCTGAGAGGAGAGGAATGCCTGGCTGATGTTTGTGAAGGCCTCCCAGGACATGGGACGGCCGCTCAGGGCCGCACGAGCGGACGCCAGGAAGTCCTCGGCTGCTGTGCGGCCCTCAGCAAAGCTGCCAATGCGAAGCGTCATCAGCTTATAGAGGTCCTTGCGCCACTTGGTGCGGTCAGTGTTGTACTGCTCATTCGGGTCAATTAAGGTGCCTTTGGCAGGTGCCGGTGGTGGAGGTGGTGGTGGTGGTGGTGCCACAGACGGGCTGGGTTTCAGTGGGACAGGGGCAATCTCTTGCTTTGATTCCATGGGTGCAGTGACAACCGCTGGCTCTTTCTTGACTTTCTGGTGCTTTAGCATCTCAGTGTAAAGTTGTGTGCGGGTGTCACGCCGCTGCAAGAGGATGGGCTGCAACCGCTTGTGCACCTTGGGTAGCTTTCGGGTCACCTGGGAAAGGGCAGGAGCGAGTTTGATCTCTTCTGCTTTCTCCGTGACCTTGACCTTCTTCTTGGGACGCTGTGGCCCCTGCCACGTGGAGCTGCTGACACGGATGCGAATACTGCCACTGGCACTGCTGACGCCGCTGCCGGCGCTGCTGTGGACGCTGCCGCTGCCGACACTAGAACTCAAGCTGGAGCTGGGGCTGGAGCTGCTGGACACGGGACTGCCGTCAGGTGCAGCCATCCCAGGAAACACGCCAGGGTACTTACCGTGTGCTTGCCGGATTTTACGAAGCTTCTCACCTTTAAGCTGTTTTGTTGCAGCAGCTGATGGGGAAAAACAACAAGTGAGATAGGTATGAGAGGTCTTCAGACACATATGCTTAAGAACATATGCTTTCCATTTATTACACTTTTGATTCCTTGACTTTCTACCAAGATGCTCAAACAACATTAGAAGGAATATATACTAGGAAAAAAGTGTGCTTGCCATACCTCAAGGGAACCACTGACTGCATAGGGAAGCTCATGAAGAAACGCAATCTACAACCTATCTAGAGACCCACTTAAAAAAATCCAAAAAATTCTACATTCAGCAAAGGACAAGAGGGGTCTACCGTATATCATGCACCTGCGGACAAGTCTACATAGGGACCACCAAACGCAGCATTGCCCAAACACAAATCAAGGAACATGAAAGGCACTGCAGACTACTTCAACCAGAAAGTCAGCCATAGCAGATCATTTTATGAACCAACCTGGACACGGCATATTATTTGAGAAGACAGAAATGCTGGACCACTCTCACAACCACCATGTCAGGCTACACCGAGAATCCATTGAAATACAATATTTAAAATGAAAAACAATTGTAACTAACATAAACTTAACAGTATTTCAGTGGAAGGCCCCAGGAGCCATCCAGTCCAATCCCCTTTTGCCCTGCAGGAGAAGCACAATCAAAGCACCCCCAACAGATGTCCACCCAGCCTTTGCAACAACAACAATAACAATAATAGTGACAGCAGAATTGACAAGAAGCAACTGGAAAAGCTTACATGATATGAGGATTTAAAGACTGAACTGCAAAGACTCTGGCACAAGCTAGTCAAGGTGGTCCCAGTGGTGATCGGCACACTGTGTGCAGTGCCTAAAGACCTTGGCCTACACTTAAAAAACAACTGGCACCAACAAAATTACGATCCGGCAACTGCAAAAGGCCACCCTACTCAGATCTGCACATATTATTTACTGATACACCACACAGTCCTAGAAACTTGGGAAGTGTCCGACGTGTGATCCAATACAAAAGCCAGCATAGTGATCTTGATTGATCAGCCCATATTTTGGCCTTCCCCCCTCCTTTTAAATTAGTTTTTCTTGCTTGATACTTGTCTATTATTGTTGTGTTGTTTTATGCTTTTTAAATTCTATTTTGTTATTGCTTTGCTTTTAATTGTATGCTGCCTGGGCTTGGCGCCATGTAAGCCGCCCCGAGTCCCTTCAGGGAGATGGAGGCGGGGTAGAAAAATAAAGTCCTTCTTCTTCTTCTACTTCTAATCTTGATATGTATCAAACAACAACAACAACAACAACAGGAACCCCAGAGCTCATCCAGTCCAACCCAGTTTTGCCATGCAGGACAAGCACAATCAAAGCACCCCCAACACATGGCCACCCAGCCTTTGTAACAACAACAACAGGAACCCCAAAGCTCATCCAGTCCAACCCCCTTTTGCATGCAGGCCAAGCACAATTAAAGCACCCCCAACAGACAGCTACCCAGCCTTTGTAATAACAACAACAAGAAGAATGATAATAATAGCAGAAACCCCAGGGGCTATCCAGTTCAACTCCTTTTTGCAATGCAGGAAAAGCACCCCTAAGCGGTGGGAGGGAAATAAGAGTTATGGAAGCAAAGAAGGCAAGTAGAAAAGTCTGTTGGTGGCAAGAGAGGTTGGGGGGGAGGCTCTTGGTGGCAAGGAGTTTGAGGGGAAATGGCTTTTGGGAGCAAGGGTGACAGGACAAGGGAAGGAGCAAGGAGGAGAAGGAGAATGAGGAGGAGAGCGCAGAGACCCTCAGTATGGTTTGCGGCACCCCAAGAGCTCCATGGAGCACACTTTGAGAACCGCTGCTCTAGAGGACAGCTCCTTACACCCCATCCAAAAGAAGACATGTTTCCACATGTGTCACCAACACGTTTCCACATGTGTACTGACCTTGAGACTTCAGCTTATCAGTCCTGGCAAAGAGACCCAGCCATCGGGCCCGGGCCTCCAAGTGGGAGTCTGGCTTGGCGATCTCTTCCTGTGCTCCTTGAGACAAGGCTCTTTGCCGGAAACGAGGTGGGCGGCTGAAGCGTTGGGCTTCTAGTGTGGGAGTCTCGGTCATCAGGAACAGATTGGCCGTCAGCTGATTCTCCACTCGGCTCAGCAGCCGCTCCGACTCTTCTGTCAAGGCTTGGACAGCTTCATCTTGGGTTTCTGCAATGATACCGGCAGCACGCATCCTGCGAGGGAAAGCTAGTTCTATTTGAGAACGGTTCATTTCAGCCCTAAATAGGAAGAAAGGGAGAGCATAAGGCAAGGATGCCAGAGGAGTGCAGTCCACATGAGATGTAGCCTTGCACCTAGATCAGTGCTTCTCACCCTTCCTGATGTCGCGACCCCTTAATACAGTTCCTCATGTTGTGGTGACCCCCAACCATAACATTATTTTTGTTGCTACTTCATAACTCAGTTCTTGTGGGTTTTTTCGGGCTATATGGCCATGTTCTAGAGGCATTTCTCCTGACGTTTCGCCTGCATCTATGGCAAGCTTCCTCAGAGGTGAGGTCTGACCTCACCTCTGAGGAAGCTTGCCATAGATGCAGGCGAAACATCAGGAGAAATGCCTCTAGAACATGGCCATATAGCTCGAAAAACCCACAAGAACTGAGTGTTTCCGGCCATGAAAGCCTTCGACAATACTTCATAACTGTTAGGAATCGTAATGTAAATATCTGATATGCAGGATGTATTTTCATTCACTGGACCAAATTCGGCACAAATACCCGATACATCCAAATTTGAATACTGGTGGGGTTGGGGGGGGGTATCCTCTGATATACTAGGCCAGTGTTTCTCAACCTTCCTAGTGCCATGATCCAGTTCCTCATGTTGTGGTGACCCCCAACCACAAAATTATTTTCGTTCTATTTCATAACTGCAATTTTGCTACTGTTATGAATTGCAATGTAAATATCTGATATGCAGGATGTATTTTCATTCACTGGACTAAATTTGGCACAAATACCCAATACTCCCAAAACTGGTGGAGTTGGGGGGGGGGGGTATTGTTTTTGTCACTTGGGATTTGTAGTTGCTAGGATTTATAGTTCACCTACAAACAAAGAGCATTCTGAACACCACCAGTGATGGAATTGAACCAAACTTGGCACACAGAACTCTCATAACCAATACAAAATACTGGGCATTGACCTTGAGTTTTAGAGTTGTAGTTCTCCTACATCCAGAGAGCACTATGGAGTCAAACAATGATGGATCTGGACCACACTTGGCACAAATACCCAATACGCCCAAATGTGAACACTGGTGGAGTTTGGGGAAAATAGACCTTGATGTTTGGGGGTTGTATTTGCTGGGATTTGTAGTTCAGCTACAATCAAAGAGCATTCTGAACCCCACCAACGATAGAATTGGGCCAAACTTCCCACACAGAATCCCCATGACCAACAGAAAATGCTATGTTTTCCAATGGTCTTTGGAGACCCCTCTGACACCCCCTCTCGACCCCCACAGATGTCCTGACCCCCAGGTTGAGAAACACTGACCTTTTAAAGTCTGATAAAAATATCTTTCCATTATTAAATAAAATGTCCCCATCAAAAGAATCCATCCCAACCTTCACAACACTCATCTTCTTGCTATACCTGAACTTGTACAAGTTTGGATACAAATGTCCACAATATTGGGTTTTGTTTTGCTTTGCTTTGTTTTTTTGTTAAATATGGACTTCTACAAATTTGGACAGAAATGTTAGGGATATTCACACATTACATTCTGCTTATAGTAGTTTATTTAATGCTTAGACCATAGGCTTTTCATATACAGGACTAACAAATAAATACATAAAAAACAGATATGTAAAGGTAAAGATTTCCCCTGACATTAAGTCCAGTCGTGTCCAACTCTGGGGGGCGGTGCTAATCTCCATTTCTAAGCCGAAAAGCCGGCATTGTCCATAGACACCTCCAAAGTGATGTGGCCAGCATGACTGCATGGAGTGCTGTTACTTTCCAGCCGAAGCGGTACGTATTGATCTTCTCACATTTGCATGTTTTCAAACTGCTAGGTTGGTAGAAGCTGGGGCTAACAGCAGGAGCTCACCCTGCTGCCCAGCCTTTCAGTCAGCAAGTTCTGCAGCTCAGCGGTTTAACCCGCTGAACTAACAGGGGGCCCTAAAAACCAGATTACAAATTACAATTCTAAATACACCATTAAAATACAACGCAACCCATTAAAATGCTACATAAATCAATGGCCAGATGCACCCTTAAAATACTTCATAAAATACTATATGAACTAGCTCTTGCATAGTTAAAAACCAAGTAAAATTCAATATTATTAAAAATTTAACCAAGAAACTCTTTGGATATAGACAACAACACTAGGATTAGATAAAAATATCTCCAGAACAGTTGACTGCAATATCAGTAATTACATTCAACATAGGTATTGGCTGTACACATGTCTTGTCTATATATGATGGCAGATCCTATTGGACAAAAAGTGTTGTCCTACATACAAGCTACTATAGTTTACATACTTGCATAAAGAAGCCATTGTTTCGCCATTTGTTCTGCCAGGAAAAAAATGCTCCTTTTGGTATTGCAAGGAATGGAAACACATCCTCTACCCTTTGTTAGAGCATGCAAGGAATCAGTGAGTATGTGTGTGTGTCAACTGTAAAATAAGATGCATGAAGCTGATTGGTCATGCAATGCCCAGGCAGCAGGCTGAGCCTGGGACTTGCGGTTATTGTTACATTTTTGTTCAGGCTTGAGCTATGCAGTTGCACAGAGAGAAGAAGAGAGAAGCAGAGAGAGACAGAGCTTGGAGTGTGCTCTTGCTTCATGAGCTGCTGAAGGAGTTTATCCACACGGACACAATCTGTCATAAAAAGACACTATGTGAGTTGGTGCAACTGATCACATTGTACATATTTGCATTTCTAAGCCAAAGAGCCGGCATTGTCCATAGACACCTCCAAAGTCATGTGGCCGGCATGACTGCATGGAGCGCCATTACCTTCCTGCAGAAGCAGTACCTATTGATCTACTCACTTTTGCATGTTTTCGAACTGCTAGGTTGGCAGAAGCTGGGGCTAACATTGAGAACTCATCTTGGTCCCGTGATTTGAACCACCAACCTTTCGGTCAGAAAGTTCTGAACTACGAAGACTAAACTACTTATTCTTTACTGTTCACCTGAGTGACATATTTTCTTTCTCTGGCAAGACAGTGTGTGGACTGATCAAATGTGAACTACACGTGGATCATTTTACATTATGCCGCAGGTTATGGGCCCAGTCTCACGCCACACCCTTCTCCCAGCAGCGAGAGATACTTACAGGTCATCCAGGCTGGTGCCTGCCATCCGTTGCATCTCCTTCTTCAGGACAAACTTGTCCGTAATGCCAGCCACAGAGTCAAGCAAAGAACGAGCTAAATCTCGCACTTTTTTGTTTTCATCCAAAAGGGCTCGAGCGAGTGGGACCACCTCCTGGTCAGTCAACAGGTCCATCTTCCCCAATGCCTCCCAAGCTGCCAGCCTCATCCTTACCTACGGAGAAAGCAGACATGGGATCCAAATTCTTGTACACATGAAGTGCCCAGCAATGAGAGGGACTAGCCATAGACACCTGTATGCCTCACCAATGGGCAAGCCACCCTCTGCTTTCTCTTCTGCAAAATGCTTACACCAGTAGCCTACAACACAGCATTGCTTCAACCCTTGGAGCACAGAAAGATGGATTTAATAATCACAAAGAGGAAGAAAACATCATTCCACAAAAGCAGTTGGGTGTTATCTCTCCCCAAAGTCTCTTGAAAGGGTATTGCAGCCACTGGATTCTGGTGGCGTCATTTTAAATGTTGTTTTGTCACAAAATATGAAATTTGAATCATACTTTATTTATAGCCCACCTAATCTCCCTGAAAGGACCCAGGCTGCTTCACAACAAAATATACAATAGCAAACATTCAATGCTGACAATCTATATAAACAAAAACGACTAAAATGATCAAGGGTCTGGAGAACAAGCCCTATGAGGAGCGGCTTAGGGAACTGGGCATGTTTAGCCTGAAGAAGAGAAGGCTGAGAGGAGATATGATAGCCATGTATAAATATGTGAGAGGAAGCCACAGGGAGGAGGGAGCAAGCTTGTTTTCTGCTTCCTTGGAGACTAGGACGCGGAACAATGGCTTCAAACTACAAGAGAGGAGATTCCATCTGAACATTAGGAAGAACTTCCTGACTGTGAGAGCCGTTCAGCAGTGGAACTCTCTGCCCCGGAGTGTGATGGAGGCACCTTCTTTGGAAGCTTTTAAGCAGAGGCTGGATGGCCATCTGTCAGGGGTGATTTGAATGCAATATTCCTGCTTCTTGGCAGGGGGTTGGACTGGATGGCCCATGAGGTCTCTTCCAACTCTTTGATTCTATGATTCTATGAAATGTAATGTTCGTTTGTGGGATTAACGTAACTCAAAAACCACTGGACAAATTGCTGTCAAATTTGGCCACAAGACACCTACTCGCCCAAGGAGTGACCATCACTCAAAAAAATTGGTTTTGCCATCAGGAAATTGTAATTGCTGGGATTTATAGTTAACCTACAGTCAAAGAGCATTCTGAGCTCCACCAACAATGGGGTTGAACCAAACTTGGCACACAGAACTCCCATGACCAACAGAAAACACTAGAAGGGTTTGGTGGGCATTGACCTTGAGTTTGGGAGTTGTAGTTCACCTACATCCAGAGAGTACTGTGGACTCAAATAATGATGGATCTGAACCAAACTTGGCACAAATATTCCATATGTCCAAATATGAATACAGATGGAGTTTGGGGGAAATAGAAATTTGGGAGTTGTAGTTACTGGGATTTATAGTTCACCTACAATCAAAGAGCATTCTGAATGACACCAACGAGAGAATTGGGCCAAACTTCCCACAGTGAATTCCCATGACCAACAGAAATGCTGCCTTAAGGTCATCCAGTCCAACTCCCTTCACCAGGGCAAGAAAACGTAATCAATGCCCTCCTGACAAAGAGCTATCCAGCCATAGATACAGATAGATATACAGTATATTATTCACACAGCAAAGGACAAGAGGGATCCTCTCACTTCTGCAGGAGTCTAACGTGTACCATGCAGCTGTGGACAAGTCTACATAGGGAACACAAAACGCAGCGCCCAGACACGCATCAAGGAACATGAAAGGCACTGCAGACTACTCCAACCAGAGAAATCAGCCATAGCAGAGCACCTGATGAACCAACCTGGACACAGTGTATTATTTGAGAACAAAGAAGTGTTGGACCACTCTCACAACCACCATGTCAGACTACACAGAAAAGCCATTGAAATCCACAAGCATGTGGACAATTTCAACAGAAAGGAAGAAACCATGAAAATGAACAAAATCTGGCTACCAGTATTAAAAAAAACTCAAAAATTACAACAGCAAAACAACAGAGGGGAAACAACCAGGCACATAAAATCACTCTCAACAAAAGATTCCCCCCAGGCGCTTCTAATCCATTGAATGCAAATCAAGGTGATCAGCTGAAATTTCACAGCTAGCCCCAGAAGACAAAAGTCCTTTGTCTCACCCTGGTCATTCCACAGATATATAAACCCATTTTCCTACTTCCAACAGACCTCACTACCTCTGAGGATGCTTGCCATAGATGCAGGCGAAACGTCAGGAGAAAAATTGCCTCCAGAACATGGACATACAGCCCGGAAAAACCTACAACAACCCACTTATTCTGTATTGCTTACAAGGGCTGTGTAAGTTTGTTGCACTGTTTGTTTTTTGTTTGCAACATTGCAAGTTTATATTTTAACTCTGCTGATAAAAGTTTTTCTATTCTTTTTCCTCTTGCCTGTGTGCAGTGTTATTGGGTCTTCTGCTTTGGACCTGACTGAAACACACAACAAAACGGGCTATCCTTCTCTCTCTAGTTTCCCTTAGTGGCCTCTACCTGGATAACGGAACAGTACCAAAATTCCTAATTGATATACAGTAGAGTCTCGCTTTTCCAACATAAACGGGTCGGCAGAACATTGGATTAGCGGAAATGTTCGATAATGAGGAAGGATTAAGGAAAAGTCTATTAAACGTCAAATTATGTTATGATTTTACAAATTAAGAACCAAAACATCATGATTGGCAAGAAATGGACAGAAAAAGCAGCTCAATACACAGTAACGTTATCGAGTAATTACTGTATTTACAAATTTAGCAGCAAAACATTACAATGTATTGAAACAGCTGTCGATCCGGGAGGAAGGCAGACTGCGTTGGATAATACAGAACGTTGGATGAGCGATAAGCGAGACTCTACTGTACTTCTGTTCCTCCCCACGTCCCACTGGCCCCACCTCGTAACGCCCATGCTGACCTCTTTGTGGTTCGTGTCTTGGATGAGACGGTCAAAGGCCTGTTCCTGGACTGGCGTTGGCAGCTCATAAGACTCAGAAAGCTGGACCAGGGCAGATGTACAGAGCAAGTAGGTTGAATAGGGCACATCGTCCATTATGTTTATAATGGCCTTAATTACAGAAGGAAGTGATGTATCACTAGGCTTGTGCCTCAACCAGGGTTTGGTCACAATTTCAGACAGTAGATCTCGTCGGCGTCCCTCGATGGTAGGCCGCTTTAACTTTTCTGCCTTTTTCTTCCGGGCTTTCTCAACAACCTCTGACTTATCCCAGTCTTGCAGCTGTATCTTAACCAACTTCCGCATTGGCAAGGGATCCCGGCTGGGTATCAAGGGGCACTCAAGGCTTGTGGGGATCCCATGTGGAAACAATTGGGCTCGGATCACTGAATTGGGGACGAAGCCATCAGGTGCAATGGGCCAAGTGCGTCCAGGCTGGAAAGGTATACTACGGTGGAGGGGGACAATTTTAGACAGCGGTGGGAGCCCACGGTAAGGCGGCGGGGCCAGTGGGGGCTCAGCCGGAGCGTGTCTCTTCCCCAAAGTGGGCCTTGAAAGGAGTTGGTACTCCACAGCAAACTCCGGGTGCAACTCCTTGATGTCCGGTGTAAGCCCATAGAAATCTGGTCCGGGAAGACTGCTCACTCGCTTGCCAATGAATGACATCACTTTGGCGACACCTTTTTCCATCACCACCTCCTTGTGATTGGTTATGGGCTCCAGACGTTCAAACTTCTTTGCTTTCTTGCCCACCTGATGATACCTTGAAAATAAAGGATTTCTGAGTCAAGAATTTCAATGCCGTACCTTAAATGTTGCTGCTGCGTTGCACTTACTCTAGTTCTTCAAGAATCTACATCCGGTCCCTCCATTCCCCAGTTTTTAAAATGTAGCCAAATCATTCTTTCAGACATCTTAAACAAAATGGGAAATCCTTTCACACCCTGCAAACTATTTTATAGCACCCCATTTTACACCGGCATTAAACTGAATAGAGGCCAGGAATTATTTCTGGGATATGTTTAGGCAACACAATGCTTACTAAGTTCTTGTGGGTTTTTTCGGGCTATATGGCCATGTTCTAGAGCAGTGTTTCTCAACCTTCCTAATGCTGTGACCCCTTAATACAGTTCCTCATGTTGTGGTGACCCCCAATCATAACACTGTTTTTGTTGCTACTTCATAACAGTCATTTTACTACTGTTATAAATCATAATGTAAATATCAGATATGCAAGATGTATTTTCATTCACTGGACCAAGCTGGGCACAAATACCCAATGCACCCATATGTAAATGCTAGTGGGGTTGGGAGGATTGATTTTGTCATTTGGGAGTTGTAGTTGCTGGGATTTATAGTTCACCTATAATCAAAGAGCATTCTGAACTCCACCAGCAATGGATTTGAACCTAATTTGCCACACAGAACTCCCATGACCAACGGAAAACACTGGAAGGGTTTGGTGGGTATTGACCTTGAGTTTGGGAGTTGTAGTTCACCTATATCCAGAGAGCACTGTGGACTCACGCAATGGTGGATCTGGACCAAACTTGGCACAAATACTCCATATGCGCAAATGTGAACACTGGTGGAGCCTGGGGAAAATAGACCTTGACTTTTGGGAGTTGTAGTTGCTGGGATTTATAGTTCATTACAATCAAATAACATTGTGAACACCACCAATGATAGAATTGGTTTAAACTTCCCACATGGAATCCCCATGACAATCAGAAAATACTGTGTTTTCTGATGGTCTTTGGCGACCCCTCTGAGACCCCTTCGCGACCCCCTCAGGGGTCCCGACCCCCAGGTTGAGAAACACTGTTCTAGAGGCATTTCTCCTGACGTTTCGCCTGCATCTATGGCAAGCATCCTCAGAGGTAGTGAGGTCTGTTGGAACTGGGGAAAAGGGTTTATATATCTGTGGAATGACCAGGGTGAGACAAAGGACTTTGCTTTGCTTACAATGCTTACTTCCAGCCAGCTTCCACTTCCTCCCAAAAAATGGAAGTGGGAATACTCACTGCTTAAAATAACATGGGGGATGCAGTTTCTTCATTTTTAAAAAAACTGGCAGGAAAACTAAGATAATGGGGAAAAGGAGGAGTCCTTGAGCAGCTGTCACTTATGTCTTCAACATAGCAGTCCTTTGGCTTTCACTCTGTTTCCTGTAACTTCCTTATCTCCTCAAACTGATTTTTCCGTGTATCTCAGAGAGCATCTACACCAGTGTTTCTCAACCTGGGGGTCAGGACCCCTGGGGGGTCGTGAGGGGGTTTCAGAGGGGTCGCCAAAGACCATCAGAAACATATATTTATGATGGTCTTAAAAAACCTTTTGGCAGAATTCTTCTTCATGGAAAAATAAGACATCCCCTGAAAATAAGACCTGGCGCATCTTTCAGAGCAAAAATTAATATAAGACACTGTCTTATTTTCAAGGAAACAGGGTAAGCTAATTGCAAAGGTAGAAAAGAATCTGCCTGTATTAAGACAGGGATCACATCTTCTACTGCTTTGTTCCTCTCTCTTCCCACATGACTTACTTGGGCACAAAAACAATGTCGAACGATAGCAAGAAACGTGTCATGAATGGAAGAGGGCATTCAGCCGTGTCATCTCTCACGCTCCGGGTTGCCAACATCATGAGGTGCTTGTTGGGGAGGTACGAGACACATGGGATGAAATAGATGTTCATGTTGAAGCCCACGATCAAGTCTCCCCGCTGGTTGGCAAAGCAGACACGGCTGAATTTGAGGGTTGTGTCAAACTCCACTAACATCTGCCCCAGGATGTCCCAAATGCGGACAGATCCGTCAGAACCGCCCGTCACCAGGAGGCTGAGCGTGTGGCAGTAATCAAAGGAAGTGATGCTGGAGGAATGCATGGCGCCGGTCTCTTTCCAGAAAGGATTCTTTTTGCCAGGGACTAGCGTTGCCTGGCGCCACAACCGAACACGGTTTTGATCTGTGAGGACACAGATGTAGCCAGGAATGAGTAGGAGGTTGTTGATTCTGCAGTTGGTGCTCTGGATAGAAACCAAAGGTACCACCTCCAGAAGATTGCTCTTCTTCAAAATCACATCGGAAAGAATAATGTAATTATCTAGGCCGTAGGAGCACAAGTAGGAGGATTCCCGCGAATGGTATGAGAGGTTCCCTGAGGCCGAAAGGCTGCTGAGTGCCAGCACATTGCCATTATGAATTCTGCGACCACCCATCCGATACAAATTCTGGGTGACCGTGCGCACTTTCCCACTCTTGAACCCACTGAAGATGAAGCTAGACGTGCGGCCATTCAGATCCAGGCGGCTGTAGGCCAAACACAGCACCTTGTCGTCTATGGAGTCGGCAGTATGCAGGATATACTTCACTGGGCAAGGATTCTTGGCGGTATCCATGACATAGATATCACTTGTGCCCAATGTTATTAACAGTTCCTCCTGGTCAGGGTCATAAACATAGTCCAGGGCCTTCTCGAGTAATTGGAAGGGCCAGGTGACAAACAACATCTCTCCTGTAACAGGAGAAAGGAATCGGACAACCCCGTCTTCCGTTGCTGCCAGGATGCGTGCCTTGTCTGATCCACACTGCACCCGTTCCAGCTTCTTGAGGCTAGATTTAGACCTGTTGAAGAGCTGGTAGAAGTTGTTGACAGTCCGAATGGAAAAGGTGTATCTAGTACGGAGGAAGAACGTCTGCTCATTGATGAACTGCATCTGGAAGACTTCTTCCCCAATGTCCACACGCCGGAGCTGCTCACAGGTAGTCAGGTTCCACTCCTTTAGGAGACCGTCCAGTGATGCGGTCATGAGGGTATGGACTGACATCCGGCTGATTATGCTGGTGATGGCGCTCAAGTGAGCCTTGAATTGGTGGACCAGGTTCCCTTTGAGAAAGTCCCACACTGTAATGTCCCCAGCCAGGTCTCCCGTGTAGAGGAAGCCCTGGGCACAATTCGAAGTGCAGCACGTCAGAGACACACCTTGGCTGACCTGGAAATTGCAAATCTGGACCTTGGTTTTGTAGTTGTACACACGGATATTGTTCTCACACAAAGCAACCAGCGCTCCCCACTCCGGCTCCACTCTGAGAAAGTGTACAAACTCGCCGCTCGCAATGAGCACCTCCTGCTCGATATTGATGGAAGGAACATCCTCGATGACAAAAGACCAGAAAGTCACAATGCCAATGGCCCCTGTCACCAATTCACCAGTCTCAGAGTTGGAGCACAGGCTAGTGATGGAATAAGGCGAGCTCATCTCAGAAAGCAGCTGATACCCCTGAGTGTAGTCTCCGAAGAAACGCAAGTGGATGTCATCGCAAAAGGCGACCAGCAGATGCAGGTGGCTGACATGGACAATCATGAGGACCCTGGGGTTTTTAATGATGGAATACTCTCTTTCTGTCACTGTGGTCTCGTCCTCTGAGCTGTATATCCAGGCACGCACCTGTAAGAGGAAAAGGAACTCAGCCAGAGTATACTTGAAGTCAGACCAGCTGCGAGTCAGAGGAACAGACTTTGACCCAGGCTCAAGGCAGTGGGGCATGCAGGTATTTATTATTATTATTATTATTATTATTACTAGCTGTACACACCATGCATGCTTACTTGCTGTGGCCAACCTCCCTCTTTCTCTCCTTCTTTCTTTCTCTCCTTCCTTCCCTTTTTTTTCTTTCCTTCTCTCCTTCCTTCCTTCCTTCCTTCCTTCCTTCCTTCCCCCTCCTTTTCTTTCCCTTCCCCTTTCTTCCCTTTCTTCCTTCTCTACCTATTCTTTGACTGCAACTTCCAGCAGTCCTCCTGATCGATCTACCTACCTACTTACCTACCTACCTACCTACCTATCTCCATCCAGTCTATCTATCTGGAGGATTGCTGAAACTGTCTCCTGCAGAGCAGAAGATGATAGACATGTTATGATGACTACATGCTGCCTCCAAGTTTGCTACTGTAAGAAACAGTAAGTTGAACTCGATAGGTCCTATTGAGAAACAGTGTGGTGCAGTGTTGGGAGCAATGGACTAGGATTCTGGAGGCCAGGGTTTGATTCCTCGTTCAAGCATGAAAACCCATTGGGTGACATTGGGTGAGTCACACATTCTTAGCTTCAGAAAACCCTGTCATAGGTTCACCTTATGGTTGGAAGCAGAGCATTCTGAACTCCACCAGCAATGGATTTGAACCTAATTTGCCACACAGAACTCCCATGACCAACGGAAAACACTGGAAGGGTTTGGTGGGTATTGACCTTGAGTTTGGAATACTCTCTCTCTGTCACTGGAACCACAACAATAACTCAACAACCAGGTCATTATATTGTTCTTCGGAGGAGGTATATAAAGATCCGAGGTTGGGAATGACCATGGCATAGATACCCATCTCCCATGAACCACCATGTTCCCTCTCACCTTGCTTCCCTTCCCTCTCTTCCAGGTAAATGATGCAAGGTAGCTTTCGACGTCACTTGACCGAATGAAGAAGACAAGTGGCATGGAATCGGGTTCGCAACTCTCTCGAAATATAATATTGGGCCTGTCACTCAGCAAGATGGGACTTCCTTCAGTTGGTTCTGGCATGCCCTGTTCAAGAAGAAGGGATAAGGGAAAAGACAGACATGAAGGAAGGTCTAACTCTACATGACAGATGGACAGAATTCAACTACTGAAGGAAGGAGCATAAGGAAGGAATCTTCTCAGTGAAATTTGGTACCAATCTTGGAAGACATCTCTCTCCGTCAACCTACCCAGTTGTTGTTTATTCGTTCAATTGCTTCTGACTCTTTGTGACCTCCTTGACCAGCCCACGCCAGAGCTCCCTGTCAGCTACCCCCAGCTCCTTCAAGGTCAAGCCAGTCACTTCAAGAATATCATCCATCCACCTTGCCCTTGGTCCAACCCTGCTGGCAAAGAAAACCCTGGTTCTTGTTTCATAGCTGTCTCTCCTACCTTTTGTAGCTCCAGGGTTTCCATGAGTTGGACTTTGAGGTCCCGCCATAGAGGAACAATGCGAACTGGGGCTTTCAAGACCATCCTGTCCCGATCATCGGGACGTTTAGGGAGCACAGAAGACTGGCACAGGAGCATGGTGGGATATCGCAGTACAGTCTACACCAATAATATTGACCTGGATTGGAAGACATGGTTTTATAAGTTTGAGACAGAAAGGAAACAGGAGAACTAGAAGGCAGTGGAACTGGTTTAAAACCATGACCAACTATTTAGTAGTTCAGATTCATTGTAGGAATTAAGATGGATGGTGATCAGCAACACCTGACATCCGCCGGGAAGTAGCAACCAATAACGAAAGAACCAAGGCAGTGACATCTCTGGCCCATCCCCTGTTCAGCCAGCATGCCAACACCTTAAATCATGAAATGGTTTTCTAAGATCTGCAGAGATACTCGCAGCAACACCTCAGCAAGTGAGAATCCAAAAGTAGCAGGCAAAAACTCAGAACCTCAACCCATGGTTGATACCAAATGAGAGACTCTCCCCTGGGCACACAAAAGACTGAGCAACTTGGAAGGTGCTGAACAGACTGCACTTTGGCATCACGAGATGCAGAGTCAACCTTAAGAAAGTGGCCACAAAGTGGAGTCCACGACATGCGTGTGTGGAGAAGAGCAAACCACAGACCACCTACTACAATGCAACCCTTCCACATGCACAATGGAGGACCTTCCTATAGCAACACCAGAGGCACTCCAAGTGGCCAGCTACTGGTCAAAGGACATTTAATATAATGCCATGGGGTTTTTTTTTTAACTTTGTGCTTTTTAAATATATTATAACTGTACCCTTGGTTCACTCCTGATACGATAAATACCTGATACCAACATTTTCAATCCCATGGAAGTTATTATCAAAGCCATTAGAATGCTTTATAAATACACTCAATATGAAATGCTCAGTCCAATTGAACTATTTCATAGTGTCTTAACTATGGCCATAATTAGTAAGCTGCACAAACTATGGTCATCTGTCAGGGGTCCTTTGATTGTGCTTTTCCTGCATGGCAGAGGATTGGACTAGATGGCCCATGTGGTCTCTTTCAACTTGGTTATTCTATGAATCCACTTCCATGTAAAATTACCTCCAGCATGGCCAATTGTCAAGGTTTATGAGAGTTCTGCTTCAGAAAATCTGGAGAGCACCGGTTTCCTCCTGCTGCTCTAGGATGAAAGTCACCAATGGTCCATCTAACCCAGGCATGGGCAAACCTGGGCCCTCCAGGTGTTTTGGACTTCAACTCCAACAATTTCTAACAGTCTACAGGCAGTTTATATATATATTCTTCATATATATTCTTCAGTAAATTGCTTTGCTATTTTACCTTGGATTGGAGTGTGTGTAAAGTGCAGAGGGTATTCCCAGCTTTGGAGTACAACACTACCTTTGTTATGGGAACAGAGCTTGAATGTCCTAATATTGAGTCAGAGGTGACACTTTTGGAAATAAATTGTGTATGACTGATTCCCATCCATTGCTGTACCTTTCCGGAAACCTGTTTGTAGAACAATGTTGGAGAAGGACAACGTTGGAGGAGGACAATGGCCCCCCTTCCAACTTTCACGGGATCTATTCTTAGGACTTCATCCCATGAGTGTTGGAAATAGCAACCTCTCAAGCCTTTCACTATTTATTTGTTAATGTATATGTTTTCTAAGCTGTATTCGATGTGTACATTGACTTACCAGTTTGACTTATACCTTTGGTGTGGGAGGGGTTAAAGACGTGACTATACTGAGCATGTTCAGACTCAGGACTCCATTTTGTCTGTTGAACACCTCTTTGGAGGTGGATGTGTTTGCTTCCCACCTCATTGGAGGTGGATGTGTGTGTTTAGTCTTCAATGACAACAGGTTGCTGTTTGGACTTCAGCAGAGAAGTATGTTTGGATTTTAATAGATAGAGTATGACTTATAGACTTCAGTGAGTACAGTGGTCCTTTCCTACTTTGCGGTTCGCTTTTCGCAGACTCACTGTTTCGCAGTTTTTCATGATGTAGCACGACCATCAACATTGACTGTTTCTCCCACTAATCGGACAAATTCACTGCCAGGAAGGGCTGGTCTGATAACTTTCAGAAGCACTATGGATTTAAGAGCGTTTGTGTCATGTATCATGTTCTGCAGTTGTTGGTGGTGGTAGGCCTAGCAGTTGGTGATGGAAGGCTTAATGTAAGTCTTAGTTCTAAAGGGTTGAGTAATCTGTAAGTAAGAGTTCATGGGTGAAAGCAAATAAGGGTGGAGGCATGCAAGAGATAGGTTGCAGCTGGGTGTTTCTGGATATAAGGAGCTAGCCTTGGGACTGATATTGGGGAGAAAAGTATTTGTTTTATCTTGGTGGTAGATGCTGCTGGTTTTTCCCCAGGTTTGCGGCTTTTCGGTGTTCTGACCTGCATAATTATAGTTATGAAGTAGCAATAAAAGTAATTTTATGGTTGGGGGTCACCACAATATGCGGAACTGTATTAAGGGGTCGTGGCATTAAGAAGGTTAAGAACCACTGCCATAGGGTATAACTGTATGGGTTTTTTAGAATACAGTGGTGGAGTGCTTTTTCTCTGAGGAGATCTTTGCTCAAAGGCTCTGCTCCAAGCAGCAGGTTGGAGAAAAGCCGTTACGCTACTCTAAAGGAGGCTATGGTTGTTCTGGAACAGCTGTTCCAGGAGCTCCAATTTTAGTTGCTTTGAATTAAATGTTGGTTTGCAATCCCAGGCTTGGGATTGGGCAGCAGGGTGGCTTCCTGTTATAGTTTGCAATCATAGGGCAAGCTACCTGTCTATTATAGTTAGGATCCCTGGTCCCGCCCCTCTCTGGGTTTTTTGGAGGGAAGGGGCCATTTTTCAGTTAGTCTCAGCAAAGGAAGTTAATGCAGAGGATGTATACAGACATCCTTCTGTGCAAAGGCTTCATCCCTTAAGACTTTCCGGGGAAGAACAGTCTTGAGAGCCTCTGAAGATTCCCAAAGGTTCTGGGGAAACAGCCTTACAGCCCTGAGGAATTCCGGAGGGAATAACAGCTCTAACCATCAAAGCAGCTAAGTGATTACAAGCCTCTTGGTAGGTTCGCTCGGCGTTGAGACGTAGTTCAGCCCGGTAGTGAATCCACATCAATAAGGTTTAGGTTCACAGCAGCCTGGGAGGAGCTAGAAAGGGGAATTTTCCTTTAAACAAGGTTTTTTGAAGATAGTGCCTGTTCCCTGTGAACAAGATTGCAAGAGCCAAGAGACTGTTAAGAAAGCTTTACAATTCTTCTTTGTCCATCAATAAAAGACTGTTATACTTAAGCTCAAGCCTCATAAAGACTGTTTAATAAGGGAAATTTCTCTAAAGGCTTCTTTTCGGGAGCCCTGGCTTCCTGCTGGATCTAAGCCATACATCCTCTCTTAGAGGCACTTCATTTCAGGTCCAGCGGCGAAAGAACAATGGTGGAATAGCTGTTTGCTCGAAGTTTATGTTTTATTTTCTCATTTAACTGAAGATGAAGATGAGGCTTTATTTTGTGTTACATACAATGACTACGTAAGTTTCTTGCACTGTTTATTTTTGTATGCAACATTGCAAGTCTGTGTTTCATTTCTGCTAGTAAGAAGTAAAGATTTTTCTGTTCGTTTCTACTCTTGTCTGTGTGTCTTGTGCATGGGACGTGGCTAAGATCTGCTTGCTGCCCAACAAGTTCTGCCAATACGCAAGAGTCTACTATAATTGCTGTCTCCCTCATCAAATGTGTTACTCCTACTGTTTTCATAGCAATCGCCCTCTGCATTCATCTTTATAAAATACAATGGAGACATTCGACAAGAGTTGCCATCACACTATCAAGTAGAGTACCCATCTTTCAAGAGAATTGAGAAGCCTGGCGTTAATAGCTACTTGACTCCAAAAACACTTGCTTCTAGACACTTTAAAATCTGAGTCCCATGGGCAATCCTTGGAAGTACACCTGTCTCAAGAGCAGTACTTGTGAAAAAGATCTTGGAGTCCTCGTGGACAAGTGAAACATGTGATGCGGCAGCAAAAAAGCCAACAGAATTTTGGCCTGCATCAATAGGAGTATAGTGTCTAGATCCAGGGAAGTCATGCTATCCCTCTATTCTTCCTTGGTCAGGCCACACCTGGAATACTGTGTCCAGTTCTGGGCACCGCAATTGAAATGAGATGTTGACACGCTGGAATGTGTCCAGAGGAGGGTGACTAAAATGATCAAGGTCTAACATGCACAGATATCTATAACAACAAACATAAAAAACCTGCAGATTGCTAATCCTAATTTCTATATTACAGTGAATTCTTCATTAGTGGGAACAGTAACTCGACTGATTAATATATAAATGAAAGGTTGCTTGTCAGTCTTCTTATATATATATATAAATGCTCTGTGCATAATGAATACCTTAAAAACAAAAGAACCAATGAACGAAATCACACCAAATTTGGCAACAAAATGTCTCACAACACAAGGAGTGACCATCACTCAAAACATTATGATATTGTCATTTGGGAGTTGTAGTTGTTGGGATTTATAGTTCACTTACAATCAAAGAGCATTCTGAACTCCACCAACGATGGAATAGAACCAAACTTGGTACACAGAACTCTCATGACCAACAGAAAATACTGGATGGGTTGGTGGCATTGACCTTGAGTTTGAGAGTTGTAGTTCACCTACATCCAGAGAGCACTATGGACTCAAACAATGATGGATCTGGACTTGGCACGAGCACTCAATATGCCCAAATATGAACACAGATGGAGTTTGGGGGAAATAGACATTGACATTTGGGATTTGTAGTCACTGTGATTCACAGTTCACCTACAATCAAAGAGCATTCTGAACCCCACCAACGACATAATCAGGGCAAACTTCCCACACTGAACCCCCATGACCAACAGAAAATACTTAAGGCCATCCATTCCAACTCCCTTCACCAGGGCAAGAAAACATAATCAAAGCCCTCCTGACAAAGAGTCATCCAGCCATAGATATAGAGAGATAGATATGATTCACACACACACAGATAGAGTATCATAGATTGGAAAGGGACCCCTAAAGAAGGACAATGATATGTTGCATGTTCCAGAGTGGGCAAAACAGACAATCTCCACATCAACACTGACAAAGAAACAGCAAGAAATACTGTTTACCCACAAGCACAAAGAAATTACATATATTAGAAACCAACATTACTTTATTTTCCAGATCAACAGACTGGGCCACAGCAACGTGTGGCAGGGGACAGCTAGTATACTATAAACACAATGAAACTTAAGCTTCCAAAATGACAATTTCTATATTCCATGAGATTTTTCATTAGTTCATGATGTCATGAACTAATGAAGAATCCCCTGGAATATACAAATTGTCATTTTGGAAGCTAAACTGATCAAGGGATCAATGGAGAACAAGCCCTATGAGGAACGGCTTAAAGAGCTGGGCATGTTTAGTCTTCAAAAGAGAAGGCAGAGAGGAGACATGATGAGGGCCATGGATAAATATGTGAGAGGAAGTCATTGGGAGGAGGGAGCAAGCTTGTTTTCTGCTGCCCTGGAGACTAGGACACGGAACAATGGCTTCAAACTATAAGAAAGGAGATGCTATCTGAACATGAGAAAGAACTTCCTGACTGTGAGAACTGTTCAGCAGTGGAACTCTCTGCCTCGGAGTCTGGTGGAGGCTCCTTTGGAGGCTTTCAAGCAGAGGCTGGATGGCCATCTGTCGGGGTGCTTTGAATGCAGTTTTCCTGCCTCTTGGCAGGGGGTTGGACTGGATGGTCCATGAGGTCTCTTCCAACTCTATGATTCTATGATAAGTAGTCTTATGTCATTTGGTGGCCTCCGTGAGGCTCTGTTTCAACATGTGTAGAAACAGGGGGAAACCTGCATGTGATGAGATATTTAAGCACTGGTTCATTACATTTTTGGTTTGGAACAATGAACCTCATAGGGTTTCATGATCTGGGTTTGATGCACTAAGTCAATGGTTCTCAATTTGTGGTTCTCCAGGTGTTTTGGCCTACAATTCCCAGAAATCCCAGCCAGTTTACCATCTGTTAGGATTTCTGGGAGTTGAAGGCCAAAACATCTGGGGACCCACAGGTTGAGAACCACCGGTCTAAGTCCCACTGCAATGTGGGCACAACTGTAGTTGCCATAGCCGATCCCAGATGTTGGCTTTCAGCCCTTGCTCAGAGCAGATCCTGCTGCCAAAATGGGACAGTGTGCCACAAGGAGACTGCCATCGCCTGCAGCCTGGACAGACCACCAATCTTGATCAGAGTCGTTGGTGATCAAGGTGGCAAGTTAGGACAACATAAAATAAAAAGGAATTACCTGTTTGGATCCTTAGAATCCCAAAGGAGAGTCAGGAGTGTGACATCACAATCTTGTGGCCAATGAGCAAGGAAGCATGGCAGCAAAGGAATCAGATGAAATGGAATGTCCTTAGGTTTTCTCATATTATGTGTAATAATAGCAATAGAAGGGCTTCACCAATTGTCTGTGGGATTGATTTCAGCAAGACACTGAAAGTTTGCAAAACGGAATAAGGTTATGCACAACTCCCATGATTCTGTATCTTTGAGCCATGGGAGCTAAAGTGGTGCATAACAGCATTAATTCTGCAGTGTAGATACACCCATAGACTGGTCCATTTAGAAAACAGTAGGCTAAGGGTGCATCTAGCCCAGGCCTGGGCAAACTTGGACCTCTTGAGTGTTTTGGACTCCAAGTCCCACAATTCCTAACAGCCTCAGGCCCCATCCTTTTCCCCCACAGCCGCTGAGGCTGTTAGGAATTGTGGGAGTCGGAGTCCAAAACACCTGGAGAGCCCAATTTTGCCCATGCCTGGTCTACACTATAGAATTAACACAGTTTGGTACCACTTTAATCTGCCAGGACTCTTTGGCAAAGAAGTCTAAACACCTTGTATAACCAGGACCCTGTCTACACTGCCATATAATCCAGATTATCAACGCAGATCACCCACATTATCTGCTTTGAACTGGATTGTATGTGTTCTGGTACAGCTGTACCAGGAGCTCCAGTTTTGTTTGCTTTGCATTGAATGTTTGTTTGCAGTCCTAAGTTTCCTAAGACTCTGCAGATAGGTGGCTTCTTTTGGCTGCAGTCATAGGGCAAGCCACCTGCCCATCATCGTTGAGTTTGGTCCCGCCCCTTGCTCAGGGAAATTGGGAAGGGAAGGGAGCCATTTTTAAGTTAGTCTCTGCAAGAATAGCTAATGTACAGGATGTGTTCAGGTCTCCTGTGCAAAAGCTTCAACCCTTAAGACTTCCCAGGGGAGAATAGTCTTAAGAGCATCTAAAGATTCCCAAAGGTTCCAGGGAAACAGCCTTACAGCCCTGGGGAATTTCAGAGGGAATAACAGCTTTAAACATCAAGAACTCCAGCTAAGTGACTACAGGCCTACTGGTAGGTCCACTCGGTTTTGAGATGCAGTTCAGCCCGGTAGTGGATCCACATCAGTTAGGTTTAGGTTCACAGTTAGCCTGGGAGAATTTTGGAAACGGATTTTCCTTTAAAGTAAAGCAAAGAAACAGTTAGAAGCCACCAGTTGCTTAAAGCCTGGAAGCATTTGTTTAACCTTTGAAGACAAAGAAGTTTCTGTTTTATTGTTCATCAATAAAGACTTTGTTGATTTCTCAAACCCTCTAAAGACTGTTTATGGAGGAAAGTTCTCTAAGAGCTTCTTTTCGGGCCCCCTGGCTTCCCGCTGGGCTCAAGTTGCACATCCTGTTTTAAAAGCATTTCATTTTAAGCCCAGCGGCGACAGAACAATATGAGTCGACACTGCCATGTAATCCAGTTCAAAGCAGATAATCTGGATTTCATATGGCAGTGTGGAAGGGGTTTCCCATGACTCTATAGCATTGAGCCATGGGATTTAAAGCGGTATCAAACTGCATTAATTTTACATTGTAGATTCAATGAAATGCTTTGCCAATGGCCTCAGAAAAACATTATGAAGGCAAGCAAGAATGTTTTGCAAATGACCTTGAAGTTGAACATGACCCCCCCCCCCCAAATAAAAGATAGTAAGTTATAGATTTGGTAAGGACAAGGACACGAGACTTGATACTAAGGGTTAAGCCTTGGTCAATTTGCCAAGACATTAACAACAACAAGGACCCTTCCCATGTTAGATAGTGTGTACATTTAATCAAGGTTTTATGCCCTATGTTTCATATACAGCAGAAGGTGGCACATTTATTACAGAGAAACCATATCCTTTTACACTTATGTGCTCTCTTGAACTTCTATGGGACTATGGTGGGAGGGATAAGTGGGTATGATTTCTATAACATGATTTCTATATTTCTCCCTGTGTATCTGACCTTTTCCTGACCCCTTTTTGCCCCATTCTTCTTTTGGAAAAAATGTATAAAAATATAAGGAAGCCACCCTGACCCTGGAAGGGAAGGAATTTACAGCTGAAAGAACCCTTATCAAAAGACACTCTTTGCATGGACTATAATAAAGGATCGTGACCTCTGGCATCGGAGGTTTTGGCCACCAGAGGAAACGGCCGCTTGGCAATTTTGATTATATCTCAACTAGGACAAAGGAAGGCCTTCGGAAAGCTGTTTCACGTCCTGATCTGTCACCCATTCAATCTCCCTCACTAAGACATCCACCTAAGTTCCCCCCATTGTCCCCATGTCACAGCCTGGAAGAAAATCCGGATTATGGCGGTATCACCTGATATCAATGTTTATTGCAGCCACTCAGTACAATAGAAAGGCTAGCTCATAGGCCTTTAGGACTTGCCGGCCCCTTGGACATTTTCTGAATTTCCATAATCCACTCAAGAATGCATTGTATTCCCTTGTCCCGCCTCCCTCTGTCCTGATTTGCTGAAGCGCCAAGGCGGCCAAAGCCCTGTGATTGGCCCAGGTGCACAGCAGAAGCCTTGTGATTGGCCCAAGCGCTCGAGAGGTGGCTGAGCCTCCTCCCAGCTGTTGAAGCGCCATCCAATCACCTTCAAGCAAGGCGGAGGGCGGGGAGCGGGAGATTCAAACCAGACAACTCTGTTTTTCTATCAAAATGGCTTTTATTTGTACTCACGCATGCTTAGCTTGGTGAAATATTACTGCTCTGCATCCTTTTCAGCCGAACCGCAATAAAATCATCTCGTTGGAGCTTCCTTCAACCTTGGTGAGATTATTTTTGGGAACCTAGGGAAAAAATCATTTTAAATTGGGCTTCTCTTTGCACACCATTGTAGCGAGCCCATCTTTGGTGGGTCCGCAGGTCTCTCCTTCGGGGCCAGACCCTTTTAAATTCCACCTTGATTTCAACCTTAGAATAACGTTACCAAAGCAAGCAAAAACATTGTTTTTTGAGGTTTGCACCTCCTTCCCAAACTTTCTGGGCACTTTTAGAGAATTTCCCAATGTGAAGCAAAAGGATCCTGGTGCTTGACATTTTCATCCGGAGTTACTTAAACTCTCCTTGAATTTGCCTCCTTGACACAAATCGGGTTATTCTGGTCCCCTATGCGGGCGGTGCATTCCTCTTAATTGCATTGTGTCGCCACATTGGGTATGTTTCCATAGGTTTATAGTGTCTAAGCAGGAATTAATGATGTAAGAGATTTACATTATTAATGTATTGTTACATAATCCATGTTTGTGGCTTTCATATTAATCTCGGGTTATTTCATTAAGCTGTTGCTCTCTGTGTCTCTTCAGCAATAAAATCCCACATAATCCTGGCCCGGCCCCCGAAATTGACCCCAAAGGTCAGATTTATTTGTAGTCTCCAGAGGCTATGTAGTCAGTATTGAAATCTCCTTACACAATCTTCTGTCTTCAATGATCTTTTCTCTATATATATTTTTTAAAAGTCATTGAATGTATGTATGTATATTTGTTTGTACCACAAAGGCTCTTCCATGGATTGATGGATCTGGACCAAATGTGGTACACAGACTCTTCATAGTCCAGTTTAAAATAATTGAAGGG
This sequence comes from Anolis sagrei, assembly GCF_037176765.1. NCBI lineage: Eukaryota > Metazoa > Chordata > Lepidosauria > Squamata > Anolidae > Anolis > Anolis sagrei. The sequence continues at coordinate 96,820,704 of NC_090034.1, forward strand.
TTTGAACTTTTTTGTGTGTGTCAGGAGCAACTTGAGAAACTGCAAGTCGCTTCTGATGTGAGAGAATTGGCTGTCTGCAAGAACGTTGCCCAAAGGCTCCTCTGTGTATTGATGGATCTGGACCAAACATGGTACACAGACCCTTCATAGTCCAATTTAAAATAATTGAAGGGTTAGAACTTTTGTTATTGTTGTTGTTGTCAGGAGCAACTTGAGAAACTGCAAGTCTCTTCTGGTGTGAGAGAATTGGCTGTCTGCAAGGATGTTGCCCAAAGGCTCCTCCGTGGATTAATGGATCTGGACCAAATGTGGTACAAAGACCCTTCATCATCTAATTTAAAATAATTGAAGGGTTTGAACTTTTTTGTTGTTGTTGTCAGGAGCAACTTGAGAAACTGCAAGTTGATTCTGATGTGATAGAATTGGCCGTCTGTAAGGACGTTGCCCAAACGCTCTTCCGTGGATTGACAGATCTGGACCAAACATGGTACACAGACTCTTCATAGTCCAATTTAAAATAATCGAAGGGTTCGAACTTTTTTGTTGTTGTTGTCAGGAGCAACTTGAATAAACTGCAAGTCGCTTCTGGTGTGAGAGAATTGGCCATCTGCAAGGACGTTGCCCAAAGGCTCTTCCGTGGATTGACGGATCTGGACCCAACGTGGTACACAGACCCTCATCATCGGTTTTTCTTTCTTTTTTCTTTTTTTGGTATTAGTAGCAATTTGAAAAACTGCAAGTCGCTTCAGGTGTGAGAGAATTGGCCATCTGCAAGGATGTTGCCCAGGGGACACCCAGATGTTTTGATGTTTTACCGTCCTTGTGGACTGTTTCTCTCATGTCCCCGCATGGGGTGCTGGAGCTGACAGAGGGAGCTCATCCGGGCTCTCCCCAGATTCGAACCTCTGACCTGTTGGTCTTCAGTCTTGCCAGCACAAGTGTTTAAGCCACACCTGGGTGTTAACGAAGAAACACACTTCTTTCAGTCCCAGAGCATAGGGAAAGGAAAGGAACAAAGCGGATTGGCTGTTGCTAGGTGAAGTGGCCTTCTGTCACAAGATGGGAGAGGGGGGAGTGAAGCAGACGGTCTGCTGCTAGATGATGTATGTATGGAGGGAATGGAAGAGAGAAAGAAAGGAAGGAAGGAAGGAAGGAAGGAAGGAAGGAAGGAAGGAAGGAAGGAGAAAAAGGGAAAGGAAGAGAGGGGGAAAGAAAGATGAAGGAGGAAGGGAAGGAACAGGAGCGGACGGGAGGGGAGAGGAAAGAAGGAAGGAAAGAAGGAAAGAAGTAAGAAAAAGGAAAGAGGAAAAGTATGGGGATGGGAATAAAGGGAGAGAAAGACAGAAGGGAATGTAAAGAAGGGAGATGGAAGAGGGGTAAGAAAGATAAGGGGGGAAGAAAAGAGAAAGGGAAAGGACAGGAAAGCAAAAGAAAGGAAAGGGAAAAGATGAGGGGAAGGGAGAGGAGGGAAAGAGAAAGAAAGAAAGAAAGAAAGAAAGAAAGATAATTGAGGAAAGCAGGGATGAAGGAATGGACGGAAGGAAAGGAAGAAGAGAAAGGAGGGAAAAAGGGAAAAGAGAGTGATGGAAAGAAAGGGAGAAAGAAGGGAGGAGGAAGAAAGAAAAGTAAGGAGGGAAGGAAGGTGAAATGAAAAGGATCAGAAAGATGTAGGTGTTAATGTTTCAATTGGCCACCTTGATTAGCATTTAATGACCTAGCAGTTTTCAAGGTCTGGCTTCTTACTGCCAGGGGAATCCTTTGTTGAGAGGTGATTAGCTGTCCCTGATTGCTTTTGTCTGTAGTTTCCCTGTTTTTTGAATGTTGTTCTTTGTTTACTGTCCTGATTTTAAAGTTTTGTAATACCGGTAGCCAGATTTTGTTCATTTTCATGACAGTAAATAAATAACAACATTCAAAAACAGAGGAACTCAGGACAAGAAAGAATCAGGGACAGCTAATCACCTCTCAACAAAAGAGGTAAGAAGGCACACATTGAAAACTGCAATGACATTAAATGCTAATCAAAGTGGCCAATTGCAACATTCACACCTACCTCCAACAGACAAGAGTTCTTTCTCCCACCCTGGACATTATTCCACAGATATATAAACCCCATTTTCCTAGTTTCCATCAGACCTCACAACTTCTGAGGATGCCTGCCATAGATGCAGGCAAAACATCAGGAGATAATGCTTCTGGAGCATGGTAATACAGTCCGAAATACTAACAGCAACCGGCCATGATTCTGGTCATGATTCCGGCCATGAAAATATATTTATTATTTATTTATTTACAGTATTTATATTCCGTCCTTCTCACCCCGAGGGGACTCAGGGCGGATTATAATGCACATATACATGGCAAACATTCAATGCCATTAGACACACAACATATATAGACGGACACAGAGTTAATTTAACATTCCAGCTTTCCGGCTTCATGAGAGTATGCTCAGTTCCGGCCACAGGGGGAGCTTCAGCTTCACCGTCCACTTGTGACACCGGGTCCTTGATGGAGTACTTCCTCATTCTTACGCATGTTGCTGGAAGGTTTTATGGTGCCGTAAATTAGTTAAATTAGCCTCCCTTCATAAAGCGGTACCTAAATTTCCTACTTGACAGATGCAACTATATTTCGGGCTGCATAGGTCAACAGCAAGCTAGACTATTAATGGTCAGGAGCTCACTCCAACCCGGGATGGCTTCGAACTCATGATCGCTCAATCAGTGGTGATTTAATGCTGCTGGCTACTAACTAGCTGTGCCACAGCTCGGTCCACCTCCGACAATACAAGAAGCAACGTTGTCAGATGAGTCTTGGAATATAAGAATGGGTATGTGTATTTGTAATGGAGTTGCGAAATGTAGTCTAAATGTGTAGAAAACTTAACATAATAATAACAATCACGGCAACAACAATTGCAGGCTTTACATTGGGACTATTTATTTGAACCCTTTCCTGGCTCACATTTTAAAGTTTTTGTAAGGTTGCCAGAGTGAATATTGGAGACTTCTGCACCATTCATGGTTATTTAGAAGAAGAAATCTCGGGAGATGTTATTTGTCTCTTGAGTGAGAAGCAACACCTAATTTCCTATAAATCACTGTCTTCAGTTCCTAGCATCCTTAGACCAGGCCAGGATCCTGGAGTAAGGCCAAGGTGTTGCCACAGCAACCATGGACCACTTTCCCTCTCTTGGCATGAATGGGTGGAAACAGGAAGTTATCCCTGGCTCTGTCATCTCTGCCTTCACTTGCAATGGTAAGGAATGGCCACCAGAGGGCAGCAGGCGCACAACTCATGGCCAGCTCCAAGGCATGACTATAAGCCTAGATAGAAATACAATTTCAAAGTCCTTCTTGGGATTTTGAGCTATCTGGAACTAGAATCAGTTATAGTCAGCCCTCTGTATCTACGAGTTCAACCATTCTCAGGATTCTCTCTCTCTCTCTCTCTCTCTCTCTCTCTCAATTAATTAATTAATGTTCGTTTGTGGGATTAACATAACTCAAAAACCACAGGACAAATTGCTGCCAAATTTGACCACAAGACACCTACTAACCCAAGGAGTGACCATCACTGGAAAAAATTGATTTTGTCATTTGGGAGTTGTAGTTGCTGAGATTTATAGTTCACCCACAATCAAAGAGCATTCTGAACTCCATCAACGATGGAATTGAACGAAACTTGGCACACAGGCCTCCCATGACCAACAGAAAACACTAGAAGGGTTGGGGGGGGGGGGTGGCCTTGAGTTTTGGAGTTATAGTTCACCTACATCCAGAGAGCACTGTGGACTCAAACAATGTTGGATCTGGACCAAACTTGGCACAAATACTCAAGATGCCCAAATGTAAACACAGATGGAGTTTAGGGGAAATAGACCTTGACATTTGGGAGTTGTAGTCACTGGGATTTATAGTTCACCTACAATCAGAGCATTCCGAACCCAATCAATGACAGAATTGGGGCAAACTTCCCACACAGGACCCCCACGACCAACAGAAAATGCTGTATATTCTGGTGGTCCTTGGCAACACTTCTGACATCCCCTCGTGATCCCCCCCTCCCCAGGGATCCCAACCACCAGAGTGAGAAATGCTACCTTAAGGCCATCCAATCCACCTCCCTTCACCAGGGCAAGAAAACATAATCAAAGCCCTCCTGACAAAGAACCATCCAGCCATAGATATAGATAGATAGATAGATAGATAGATAGATAGATATGATTCACGCGCACACACATATGACAGAGATAATATCATAGATTTGATAAAGAAGGACAATAATATGTTGCATGTCTCCAGAGCAGGCAAACCAGACAATCTCAACATCAGAAAACAACAACAAGAAACAACAGAAACAACAAGAATTTTTGTTCACCCACAAGCATAAAGAAATTACATATATTAGAAACCAACACTTTCTCATTACTTTGTTTTCCAGATCACCAGACTGGGCCACAGCAACGTGTAGCGGAGGATGTGTGTGTACGTGTGTGTGTGTGTGTATATATATATATATATATATATATATATATATATATATAGTATTTTAACACATAGATGGACTTTAATTGGCTCAAATGGAAAGAACTGCAAAAGTGACATAACTGAGCATGCCCATTGGATCCTGAGTTCATCATCCATCCTTGTACATATATTGTGCATTTCTTTTTTTTCCTGGTCACAGCAGCAGGTTCAAACCATTCACTGAATGCTTCCAATGGGCTTCTCACCCCAAAGGCAATTCTAATGCATTGAAGGTTTGTAGCAAAATTGGGCTTTTATGGAAACCTCTTTGCATTTCCTAAACTGCCTCTCCCCCCTCAAAGCCAAACTACCATCAACTAAAGTACTTTATTTCTATATCATGGTCCAAAAATATAGGAATATTTTTGTCCAATTGCATTAGCTTTGGCAAAGAAAAATCCTGCATTATATTCGAAACAGTGAATTTGTGCCTGTGGTACCATCTACACTGCCATATAATGCAGTTTGAAACTGCATTACATGGCAGTATAGACCCATATAATGCAGTTTAACTGTATTATGTTGCAATGTAGACTCATATAATGCAGTCCAAAGCCATGTAATTGCATTATATGGTGCCATACACTCATATAATGCAGTCCAGTGCAGTATAAATGCATTATATGGTCAATGTAGTCCAATGAAATTTAACTGCATTTTATGGTCAGTGTAGACCCGTATAATGCGGTCCACTGCAATATAACTACATTATATAGTTATTACAAACCCATATAATGTAGTCCAATGCAATTCAGCCACATTATATGGCCAGTCTAGACCCAAATAATGCAGTCCAATGTTGTTACCTGCATTATATGGTCAGTGTAGACTCTTATAATGCACCCCAATGCAATTTACCTGCATTATATGGCGGCATAGACTCATATAATGCAGTCCAATGCAGTATATCTGCATTACATGGTGGTGTAGACACATTATGCAGTCCAGTGCTGTATAACTGCATTATATGATAGTGTAGATTCACATTATTCTGTCCAATGCTGTTTAATTGCATTATATAGCAGTATAGATTCATATAATGCAGTCCAATGCAGTATATATGCATTATTTGGCAGTGTAGAGTGACATTATGCAGTCCAATACCATTTATGGCAGCATAGACTCATATAATGCAGTCCAATGCAGTATAACTGCATTATATGGTGATGTAGAGTCATATTATGCAGTCCAATGCTGATTAACTGCATTATATGGCATCCATATAATGCAGTCCAGTGCAATTTAACAGCATTATATGGTCAGTATAGTAATATAATGTAGCTCAATGCACTTTAATTGAATTATATGGTCAGTGTAGACCCATTTAATGAATTTATATGCAATTTAACTAACACGATATGGTCAGTGTAGACTCATACAATGCAGTCCAGTGGAGTTTCAATGCATTATTTGGCAGTGTAGAGTCATATAGGGCAGTGCAATGCAGTTCTACTGCATCATGTGAGTCTACAGTGACCTTACAATGCTGTTTCAAATTGCATCCTAAGGCAGTGTAGACAGGGCCTGGGTGCTTCTCTTTTCATGCAAGTGACATTGTCTTCCAAGGTCCCGTTGGCATGAAAGCCTTAATAAGAAAACATAAAGAGAGAATGGTCCTCTTGGTTGTTTCCCAGGTGCTGTTTGGTAGCTTTGTGGAGACTTTTCTCCTGCTCATTGAATAAAAGCCCTGGCGCCCTTCCTCTCTTCCTCCCCGCCAGCCCCGGGCCATGCATGTTCAGTCAATGTCTTTCTTCTCTTTCCATCAGCCCCATTCTGCAAATCCAGATGGAAGGCATGGAGCTCGGGGAGGAACCGGCTGAACTCGATTTTCTGCCTCTTTGTGGCTGAGAGCCAGAAGCAGCCGGCTGATAGGGTGCCCCTTGCAGCAGAAAGGTATTTGTTTCATGTCAAGGTAGGGAACGCCTTCAGTCCTCCGAGCCTCGGAAGGTATAGGGTGCATCTACACTGAAGAATCAATGCAGTTCAATACCACTTTAACTGCCATGGCTGAATGCTATGGAATCATGGGAATTGCAGTTTCACAACATCTTTAGTCTTGTCTGCCGAACCACATCTCCTAGGATTCCATAGCATTCAACCATGGCAGTTGAAGTGGTTTCAAACTTCATTAGTTCTACAGTGTAGATGTCGCAAGAATACCAATTTCGTTTGGTGGAGGCAGGGCATATATATAAAGAAGAAGAAGGGATAATAACAAAAAAATTATTGGCCATCTTGATTAGCATTGAATGTCTTTGCAGCTTCAAAGCCCGGCTGGTTGCTGCCTGGGGATCCTTTGTTGGGAGGTATTAGCTGGCCCTGATTGATTCTTGTCTGAAGTTCCCATGTTTTGAGTATTATATAAAGAGGAAGTGATAATAAAAAAAAATGTTGGCCACCTTGATTAGCATTGAATGTCTTTGCAGCTTCAAAGCCCGGCTGGTTGCTGCCTGGGGGATCCTTTGTTGGGAGGTATTAGCTGGTCCTGATTGATTCTTGTCTGAAGTCCTCATGTTTTGAGTGTTGTTTTTTGTTTGCTAACAGTAAATAAAGAGCAGCACTCAATAACAGGGGAATTCCAGACAAGAAAAAAAATTAGGGCCAGCTAATACCTCCCAACAAAGGATTCCCCAGACAGCAATCAGTCACGCTTTGAAGCTGCAAAGACATTCAATGCTAATCAAGATGGCCAATAATACCTCCCAACAAAGGATCCCCCAGAGAGCAATCAGCCACGCTTTGAAGCTGCAAGGCCATTCAGTGCTAATCAAGGTGGGCAACTGCAACATTCACACTTGCCTCAAGCAGACAAGAGTTGTTTCTCCCACCCTGGACTTTCCACAGATATATAAACTCCACTTGTCCCGTTTCCAACAGACCTCACAACCTCTGAGGACGCCTGTCATAGATACAGGCAAAATGTCAGGAGAGAATGCTTCTGGAACATGGCCAGAGAGCCTGGAAAACTCACAACCCAGTGATTCCCATCAAGAAAGCCTTCGACAACACGCTGGGTGTTCTTTGCGTGTTCTGAAATGTTAAAACAAAAGATGCTACATGCTGTCACACTCATTTCTATTCATTTATTCATTGCATTTCTCTTTATTCGTTTGGGAAGAAGAGGCAGGAGACACGCTTCCATCACATCTAAAGCCCCGAAGCAGGTGAAAGGCCTTTCCCTTACCTCAAATCTCCAAATCTTGCAAGGCTGAACAGGATTCTTTTGGCCCAGGATGGTGCTCCTCTGGGTGAAGTGTGCATTTCATAGGAAAAATATAGACAGGTCCTGGTAAAGGGCCAAGGAAATACACAAAGAGCTACCTATACGTCTGGCTACCTTTGGAAAAGTAATGCAATGGAAAGGGGTCAGGAGGTTCTTTGCGAAGGAAATTTGCATGCTCTGGAGCAGCGGATTCAAAGAGCAGGAAAAGAGATTCCACCTTAACATTAGGAAGAACTTCCTGATTATAAGAGCTGTTCGGCAGTGGAATAGGATGCCTTGGCTATCTCCTTCCCTGGAGGTTTTAAAGCAGAAATGGGATAGCCATCTATCAGGAGGGCTTTGATTGTGTCAGAATGGCCCGTAGGGTCTCTTCCAACTCTAGGATAGATTCTGTGAAGGAAAAGATAGTACAGAAAGAAGGCAGGAGAAAAAGACGTAGACTGCAATCCAGATGGAAAGAATTTGGGTGCCATCTAGATCAGGAATGGGCAAACTTCGGCCTTCCAGGTGTTTTGGATTTCAGCTCCCACAATTCCTAACAGCCGGTTGTTAGGAAGTGTGGGAGTTGAAGTCCAAAACACCTGGTGGAACACCTAAGCAATCAAGAGTCCAAAAATGGCAGGCTAAAACCCAGTGGCAGGCTAAAATTTGCCATGGATTATATTCTGAGGGCCCTTCCACACAGCCCTATATCTCAGAATATCAAGGCAGAAAATCCCACAATATCTGCTTGAACTGGGTTATCTGAGCCCATACTGCCATATATCCTAGTTCAAAGCAGATATTATGGGATTTTCTGCCTTATTTGTTTATTTACGGCATTTATATTCCACCCTTCTCACCCCGAAGGGGATTCAGAGCAGCTTACAAGATATATATACATACAATATATATTATTAGCATAGCACAATATCAGTATTATATATTACTATATTGTACTGTAACTATACCATTATATTGTAATATTAGTAGCAATATTACATGTAATATAAAATATATAATTATAATACAATATTATTATTAGTTGTATTATATTGAATTACATTAGAATATTATAAATATATGTATATACAATACATTATATTATAAAAAATATATACAATGCATTATATTATTAGCATAGCACAATATCAGTATTATATATCACTATATTGTACTATAGCATTATATTGTAATTTCATTAATAATTTTACATGTAATAAATATAGAATTAGAATATTGTATTATTACTAGTTTTACATTGCATTACATTATAGTGTTATAAATATATGTATACACAATATATATATATATCATAAGCATAGCACAATATCAGTATTATATATTACTATATTGTACTATACCATTATATTGTAATATTAGCAATATTACATGTAATATAAAATATATAATTATAATACAATATTATTATTAGTTGTATTATATAGGATTACATTATAATATTATAAATATATGTATATACAATATATTATATTTTAGATATATATATATACATACATACAATATCTTATATTATTAGCATAGCACAGTACCAGTATTATATAGTACTATATTGTATACCATTATATTGTAATATCAGTAGCAATATTACATGTAATATAAAATATATAATTATATTGTTGTATTATCATTATTATTAGTTTTATATTGTATTACATTATAATATTATAAATATATTTATATACAATATATATATATATATAATAAACATAGCACAATATCAGTATTATATATTACTATATTGTACTATACCATTATATTGTAATATTATTAGCAACATTACATGTAATATAAAATATATAATTATAATACAATATTATTATTAGTTGTATTATATTGGATTACATTATAATATTATAAATATATGTATACACAATATATTATATTATAGATATATACATTATTAACATAGCACAATATCAGTATTATATAGTACTATATTGTATACCATTATATTGTAATATCAGTAGCAATATTACATGTAATATAAAATATATAATTATAATGTATTATCATTATTATTAGATTTATATTGCATTACACTATAATATTATAAATATATGTATATACAATTATATATATATATATATACACATACACACACAATATATTATATTATTAGCATAGCACAATATCAGTATTATATATTGCTATATTGTACTATACCAGTATATTGTAATATTATTAGCAACATTACATGTAATATAAAATATATAATTATAATACAATATTATTATTAGTTGTATTATATTGGATTACATTATAATATAAATATATGTATATACAATATATTATAATATTAGCATAGCACAATATCAGTATTATATAGTACTATATTGTATACCATTATATTGTAATATCAGTAGCAATATTACATGTAATATAAAATATATAATTATATTGTTGTATTATCATTATTATTAGTTTTATATTGCATTACATTATAATATAAATATTATATCTATATACAATATATTATATAATATAATTATATTCTGGGATATAAGGCTGTGTGAAAGGATCCTAGACTGAAAAAAAGGAGCTGCAGAAATGGGATGAATTACTATTTCCACCCATGACATCACCATCCCCAAACTCCAAAACAGAAAAGGGTCCGTGTCCCTTTAAGACACGAGGAGCGGAAGGGTAGGCGGAGCCGGGGGTAAAAACAGGGCGGGGCTTCCTCCTTCCTCCGCCCACTCGAGCTGCTTCGAACTCCCTCTGGGCTTTGGAAAAGGAGGAGGAGCGGAAAGGGGGCGTGGCTTTTCTGCGCCACGCCCTCCTCTTAGTACGGCCCCGCCCCCTTTCGAGAGCTTGTGTGTGTGAGAGAGAGAGAAGCAGTCAGGAGGAGAGAGAGGCAGGGAAGCGTTGCTGGTCCTCCCTTCCACTCGGCAGCGGCTTCTTCCGGTGTGCTCGCGCCGCGTTGGCTGAGCCTTCCTTCCGCAGGCGCGCGCCAGGTGAGTGAGCTCCCTCGTTCTATTGCCCCCCCCCCCCGCTGTGCCTTGCGACCGTTGGGCGAAACCATTCCTCCCATGGGGGAAAACGGGGAGGGGAGTATATACAGAAATGCGTCTTTCTCCCTGAATGTAATTTATTTTAACCCTTCCTCTCTCATTTATTTTTGCCTCTCAAATCCTCTTCTTCCTCACCGCCTCCTGGTTGCCAATTTCCCCCTTGTCGTTATGGCTCCCTCCCTCCCCCTCCCCTCCTCCCGCCGCCTACTTTCACCGCCCCAGATTACTGCTGCTTTACGCAGAGTGGATTCTGGGAATTGTAGTCTCCTGAGGAAGCGTTGCAAGGCTGTTGGATTGGATTCAAACGGATTTGATTCAAAGGCAAAGCCGGGTTAGCTTGGATCACAACGCGAAGGGATGGGGTGCCACCTTTGAGGCTCACCGAGCTAAGGATTACTCGATTAGTTATGGCCGGAGGGCATGGGAGAGACTACGACTCCCAGCAGCCCCCGCGCGAGCTCATTTTTCTCCTTTTTCCCTATTGGCTCCCCTGCTGGCCCTTCAGCATCCCTTGTGGGAAGAGGACACCTGTGGCTTTGCTCCCTCTTGGGCACTTCTACACTGCCCTCTATCCCAGGATTTGGTCCCAGATTTTCTTCTTATCCCAGATTATCTGGCAGTGTAGACCAGGCTTGGGCCTTCCAGGTGTTTTGGACTTCAACTCCCATCATTCCCAACAGCCTCAAGCCCTTTCCTTTCCTCATAGCATGGCTAGACCTTGTTTTAGCCCAGGCATGGGCCAACTTGGGCCTTCCAGGTGTTTTGGACTTCAACTCCCATCATTCCCAACAGCCTCAAGCCCTTTCCTTTCCTCATAGCATGGCTAGATCTTGTTTTAGCCCAGGCATGGGCCAACTTGGGCCTTCCAGGTGTTTTGGACTTCAACTCACATCATTCCCAAGAGCCTCAGGCCCTTTCCTTTTCTCATAGCATGGCTAGACCTTCTTTTAGCCCAAGCATGGGCCAACTTGGGCCTTCCAGGTGTTTTGGACTTCTAACTCCCACCATTCCTAACAGCCCCAGTCCCTTTCCTTTCTTCCTAGCATGACTAAACCTTGTTTTAGCCCAGGTATGAGCTAACTTGGGCCTTCCAGGTGTTTTGGACTTCAGCTCCCACCATTCCCAACAGCCTCAGGCCCTTTCCTTTCCTCTTAGCATGGCTAGATCTTGTTTTAGCCCAGGTATGGGTTAACTTGGGCCTTCCAGGTGTTTTGGACTTCAACTCCCACCATTCGCAACAGCCTCAGGCCCTTTCCTTTCCTCATAGCATGGTTAGACCTTGTTTTAGCCCAGGCTCGGGCCAACTTGAGCCTTCCAGGTGTTTTGGACTTAAACTTAAGTGGCTGAGCGGGGAAAGGAAGGGGCCTGAGGCTGTTAGGAATGGTGGGAGTTGAAGTCCAAAACACCTGCAGGGCTCAACCTTGCCCATGCCCGGTGTAAACTCATATAATCCAGTTGAAAGCAGAAAGTCTGGGATCAGATCCTGAGATATTGATCAGTGTAGATCCTGCCTGAGAAATCCTCAGTCATTTCCAGTCTATTTTTTTTTCCAATTAGGAGTGGGATTTGTTGTTCTTTTGAGGACAAGAAGTGGATAATATAAGTGAAGCCTATTCATTTTTGACATATATTTCTGCTGCTGTCACACTGCAGGAGTGAGCCAAACTGTGGCCACCCCTTTCCATAGTGGGAGGGATTGGAGAATGGACTATGGACAGGCTTTGGACTGAGTTGTTGGTCGCAGAATTTCGGATTTAGATATGGTTCACAGTGAATACTATTTTAAATGGATTTTAATTTAATTTTAATCTAATGTTTTGACTTATTATGTAATTGTTGTGTTTTGCTATGTTTGTATGTGGGGGCATTGAATTGCTGCCAACTGTAAGCCACCCTGAGTCCCCCTGTGTGTGTTGAGAAAGGTGGGGTACAAATATTTGAAATAAATAAAATAATTGGATCTCCACACTTTTAGTGGCACCAAAGGAAGAAAGAAATGGAGGCTGCTGGGTCTGAGTCCAATCTTGGTTTTAGAAGGGCTATCTAGTCCAACTCAATTCTGTCATGCAGAAGGGCACCATCCAAACCCTCCTAGTATTCATAGAGTTGGAAGATACCTTGTGGACCATCCAGTCCAAACCCCTGCCAAGAAGCAGGAAAATCACATTCAAAGCACCTGACAGATGATCATCCAACCAGAGAAGGAGACCCCTCCAAGCTCTGAGGCAGCATACTTTGCTGTCAAACAGCTATTACCATCTTGAGGTTCTTCCCAATGTTTAGCTGGAATCTTTCCCCTGTATTGGATCTCAGCCTCTTGTACGCCACACCGTGTCCTTCGGGAGATGGTAGCGGGTTATAAATAAAGGTTTATTATTATTATTATTATTATTATTATTTGAATCCATTGCTCTATGTTGTTTTTATAATTTTTATTATTTCATGTACCATTTATGTTATCTACTGCACTTGGAATGCCTTGTAAGCCACTCCGAGTCCCTTTTGGGAGATGGTGATTGGATATAAATAAAGTTTGTTGTTATTATTATTACTGTTACTACTACTACTATGTCCTGCTCTCTAGCAAAAACTGAGAAAACATGCCTCCTCAGTGTGACATCCTTTCCAATATTTAAGCATGGCAATTATGTCTCACCATTCTTCACTTCTCCAAACTTAATAGACACAGCTCCTTCTCATAGGAATTCGTGGCATTCAGACCTTTTGGTCGCACTTCTCGGGACACTATCCAGTTTGTCCATAACATTGAATTTTGGCGGTGAGAACTGAACACAAGGTTATTCCAGATGAGGTCTGGCCAAAGCAGAATAGAAACAGAATGGTGGCTTCCCTCAATCTAGATCAGTCATGGGCAAACTTCGGCCCTCTGTGTGTTTTGGAATTCAACTCCCACAATTCGTAACAGCCTCAGGCCCTTTCCCTTTTCCACTTATGCAGCTCAGAGAGAAAAGGAAAGGGCCTGATGCTGTTAGAAATTGTGGGAGTTGAAGTCCAAAACACCCGAGAGCTGAAGTTTGCCCGTACTTGATCTAGACATTGTGCTCCTATTGATGTTGATAATGGGATATGTGTTTTTAGTTGCACTGGAGCAATGGAGGAGGCCATAAAGCCATTGAGGAGCCTTCACCACTGTCCCTATATCCCAGGATCTGGTTGGAGATTGTTTATCCCAGGTTATCTGGCATTGGAGACGCATATATTCCAGTTTAAAACAGACTGGGATCAGATCCTGGGATAAAAGGCAGTGTGGAAGGGCCCTGGGTCTGAGTAGCTGCTCTTGCTACTGAAAACTCCATCCCCATGAGAATAAGATCACTGGAAGGCCAGATACGTCGGTATAGGAAAGGCCCTTCCACACAGCCCCAGAATATCAAGGCAGAAAATCCCACATTATCTGCTTTGAGCTTTTATATATGTGTTTATATTGTTATGTTGATTGTTTTAATTGCTGTTTTGTGAATGTATGGCATGGAATTGTGCCAGCCTGTCACCTGCCTTAAGTTACCGTATGGCTGAGAAAGGTGGGCTATAAATATAATAAATAAATAAAATATATGGCAATGTAGTCTCGGATAACCCAGTTCAAAGCAGATATTGTGGGATTTTCTGCCTTGATATTCTGAGGTATAGGGCTGTGTGGAAAGTCCTGAAGCTGCAAGACTATGGCAGTAGCATGGCGTGCACTCTTTCTATCATCAGCTCAAGCCACTCATCCATTCGCATTGCTCACTTCTCTGCCTTGTTTTCTTCCATTATCCCGGGCAGATTTGAGGTGTGCGTTTGCATGCCTGGCTATGTGGGTGTTGGGGTTGTGGAACCGAAGCTCCGCTTCTCCCCATTGGGAGCCTCTGCAGGGTTTAACTGACCTAATTTTGCAGACAATCGGCTATTCAGGCTGGGTCGGATATTGCCCGAGAGAATGTGTAGGGGTGCTTTGTTCCCAGTTAGGGTTTTGTTTTGCGTTCTCCAGCAGTGTCTATGTGAGGTGAGAGTGGTGGTAGAGAGGAGCTTGTCTTCAGATTTGATTTGCGTCGTGGAAGAGTGTTTTGACAGATAATTCTCCCCAGGTAGGTTTACACATGTTGCTGTCGAAGGCGTGGTGGGGGTTAATCTCTTGTGTAACCTTTGCATGGCCAAAGGTGCAGGGTTTCTCTCTGGCTGCAAGAAGAACAACGATTATTCTGATTACAGCCCCAGATTTGGCAGGAGCTTCCACTCCACGGTGACTTTGGCCAAGGTTTTATTATAATGGTCCTGAATCACTAACTACAAAGGGATACATTTGTGCTGTCGAGGGAACTTAGTGAAGAATGCACTCCTAATCTCCTTGGAGTGGACTTGCCAAAACATGACTCCTGGCAAGGCATTGGGTCCAAGACTAGTCTAGGTGATCGCCCCCCTTATCTTTCTTCTCTCCGTGGGTCAGATCTGCCAGTCAGACAGGAATCAAAGAGTCGGTGTTGTCAGAGAAGCTGAATCAGCTAAAAGGAAGCAGAACGGCCAAACTGACACTCAATGGGAAGATGTTAAACTCGCCAACTTTGCCTGGAGGTATTGGCTCTATTATACTGTGGAAAGAACAGCTGTGCGATGAATGAGAGGAGGGGGAGGCAGCAGGCAATGGCAGGGGGGATTTACAGCATTAGGGACAGGGGACACTCAGACACGGGCTTAATAACCCCCTTTTGTTTTTATGGACATGTTGGAACACAGCAGGCACTTGCCAGGAGAGGAAAGTGGCTCTTAGAGCAGGCAATGAAGGGCTTGGAAAATCCCCTGAGTGCCTGAGAAGATTGGGATTGTTTACCTTCCAAGGGACACAAATAATAGGGGCCTGATAAAGGCCTGTAAACCTGTGTTTGGGATCAGCAAACCTGTTAACTGGTTTCCTATTATAGTGAGAAGAAGCAGAGATTGTGAGCTCAATGATAGCTTTGATTGGTTAGGCTTAAAATGTCCATAGACTAGATGCAACCTTTTTTTTTTTTTTTTACTAAAAAGGCAGAGAAAAGCGAATGGGCCTGTCAGATGGAGGCTAATCCGATGAGCTTGAAGTGTGATGGATGTATTTGCATGGAATTATAAACCAGGACAGGCTGTTCATTCATATAGCCCATTTGCTTGGTTTGCTCCTCTCGATAATATAATATATTGTATATACATATAATATTTATAATGTTATAATGTAATAAATACAGGACTACTACTAATAATATATTATAATTAGATATTTTACACTACATGAAATATTTCTAATATTACAATATAATGGTATAGTACAATACAGTAATATATAATACTGATATTGTACTATGCTAATCATATAATATAATGTATGTATATGTGTATCTATCTATCTATCTATCTTGTAAGCTGCTTTGGGGTGACAAGGGTGGCATATAAATGTCGTAAATAAATAGATAATAAATACTCAAATTTCTGTTGAGGAAAATGGTTTAGTAGATTGTCTCAACTCAGAATCCTGGCTTGTTGCTTCCCTCACTAGCCAAATTCCAGACATGAATTTGTTTCTTGTTTTGGCTTTGGTATTAAGCCACAATGTCCATTTGGGATTTTGATTTATTTGGTGGTCATACTAAAAGGGAAGAAAAAATGGAAATGAATGAGAGCTCTGTATATTAGCATGCAACTCATGCACTGTAAGCTGGAATTTTGTTTTAGGACCTCATCACACCAGTGCAGTGGCTCTCAACCTGTGGGTCCCCAGGTGTTTTGGCCTACTTCCCAGGAATCCCAGCCAGTTTACCAGCTGTTAGGATTTCTGGGAGTTGGTGGCCAAAACATCTGGGGACGCACAGGTTGAGAACCACTGCACTAGAGAATAAATCCACTTTAAATCCAGTTTCTGCCTCTTGCAGAATTCTGGGGTTTGTAGTTTAGTGAGGCTGTTAAAGGCTCCTCCCTAAACTACAAACCCCAGAATTCTACAGGAGGCAGCAACGTGATTTAAAGTGGATTTATTCTCTAGTGTGATGAGGTCCTTATTATTCTATGTGGACATTATTGACCCTGGTGGTGCAGTGGGTTAAGCTCTTCTACCGGCAGGACTACTGACCAAAAGATCGGTGGTTTGAATCCAGGGGTGGCGTGAGCTTCCATCTGTCAGCTCCAACTTCTCATGTGGAGACATGAGAGAAGCCTCCCACAGGAAGGTCAAACATCCGGCCGTCCCCTGGGCAACATCCTTGCAGACTGCTTATTCTCTCACACCAGAAGTGACTTGCAATTTCTCAAGTTGCTCCTGACATGTAAGAAAGAATGTTGATTTGAAACCTGTTTACAAGTGACAGGGTGGCACCAAAATTACTCCAGATGTTTGCCTTTATGAACATGATTCTGGTGGAGCCCCCGATGGCACAATGAGTTAAACCCTTGTGTCCCCAGGACTGAAGCCCGACAGGTCAGAGGTTCGAATCCAGGGAGAGCACAGATGAGCTCCTCTCTCAGCTCCAGCTCCCCATACGGGGACATGAGAGAAGCCTCCCACAAGGATGGTAAAACATCAAAACATCAGGGCAACGTCCTTGCAGGTGGCCAATTCTCTCACACCAGTAGTGACTTGCAGTTTCTGAGGTCATTCCTGACACGAAAGAAACATGGTTCTTAGGATCTCTTTCATGTAACTTATGATTGTTTAGGACCTATTCCCTTGATATGGGTTCTGTCAGGAAATGGCCAGAAGCTCCCAAGAAATGGTGGCGTGGAAATCTCTTGTCTTATTGAATGCCCATGTTTTAAGATGTTTGTCAGAATTCATCTTCAGATGCTTAAAAACAGTGGATCAAATCAGATGACATGTGATTTTTTAATATTTTGGTGGGAATGACCTGTGTTTCACTTTTGTTTGGGAACACCTGGAGGGTTTGCATATATTGGCTGATCTGATGTGACAAACTTTTGAGCTGCTGTCTTTACATGTAGTTCATTTCAAGTCCTGTTGGAAATTGGGTGGCCTTTAAATGAAATTGCTGAGACCAAAGTGCAGATTGGCCTCTGATAACCATGACCTAATCTCTATATTTTAGACTTCCATGGTAATGTTTATTGGCATATATGGGATGCCGGCCTATGTGAATTTGGGTGTTAATTGTGTATTGTAGAACAGTTTGCTGTAGTGATGCATTGTCCTTTGAATGGGTGGATCCCATTTTGAAATGATAAATTTGGTCCAGCAAGAACCTCTTCTGAGTCCTCAAGGTTCTGGACCTCTTTCTCAGCCCTTTATTTGGATGCTTCTGACTCTTCTACCACATCAACTTCCTCTTGTATTATTAGTAGAATGGGTTCTACTGAATGGGTTCTAGTGCTTAAGAGCATAATAGATTAGAGAAAGGCATATGAGAGCTAATGGATTGTCCAGCTATCTACTCAAAAGTTGGCAGTTGACTAAATCATTTTGTATTTATGTCCTGATGTTAGCCAGAACACAGTTGATATTGCATCCTACTTCATTGGGTTGCTGTGAGTTTTCTGGGCTGTATGGACATTTTCCAGAAGCATTCTCTCATGATGTTTCGCCCACATCTATGGCAGGCATCCTAAAAGGTTGTGAGATTTGGAAAGTAGGCAAGTGAGGTTTATATATCTGTGGAATGTCCATGGTGGGAGAAAGAACTCTTGTCTGCTTGAGGCAAGTGTGAATGTTGCAATTGGTCAGTTTGATTAGCATTTAATAAAGAGCAACACTCAACAAACAGGGGAATTCTAGACGCTGATGAAAAGGTAGTCTGTGTGCACTCAGAAGAAGACCTACAAACCACTCTAAACGACGCTAATGGAATTGTCAATTAGAACCGGCTATCCATTAGGATTAGGATTGTCTTCCAAGATTGGTGTGCTGGTGGTGGGTCCATAGGTGACTGTGGAGCCCTATTCTTGATCTGCATGTTCTCCCGCAGTGAGGGCATTGGTTTCCAGGTGGAAGGCGGTCCCAGTCAGGGTTGGCTTGACACGCCTTCCTCTTTTCACATTTCTCTCTTTCGCCCTCCATTCATGCCTCTTCAAATTCTACAGCACTGCTGGTCACAGCTGACCTCCAGTTAGAGTGCTCAAGGGCCAGGGCTTCCCAGTTCTCAGTGTCTATTCCACAGTTTTTAAGGTTGGCTTTGAGCCCAACTGGCTAACACCTCTCAACAAAGGATTCCCCCAGGCAGCAGCCAGCCAGGCTTTGAAGCTGCAAGGCCATTCAGAGCTAATCAATTTGCAACATTCACACTTGCCTCATGTAGACAAGAGTTCTTTCTCCCACTCTGGACAGTATTCCACAGATATATAAATCTCCCTTGCTTACTTTCCAACAAACTTCACAACCTCTGAGGATGCCTGCCATCAATGTGGGCAAAACATCACGAGAGAATGCTTCTGGAACATGGCCATGCAGCCCAGAAAACTCACAACAAGCCAGTGATTCCGGTCCTGAAAGCCTTCGACAACAAACCTACTTTATTGTTTCCATTAGTTTCTTGCAGCCAGAAGTTGGGCATCTAATGAACATGAGATGTGCTCCTTTATCTGATGGTTGTGGGAGCACATATGGCTCCTTGCCACCTATGCAGACAACTCAACATGAGGGGCTTGAAAGCTTTACTTCCAGATCCCCAGCTGTCCCCATAAGGATGAAATTTTAATCCTAAAATCACCTAGTAGGGGTTCGCAAACAACATTATTCTTTTGAAGATGTCCCTCATGGCATTAACGTCTGTGTGGGGAAGGTGTGTCTTCAAGTCCATTGAGTTCCAGCTTTTCAGCCTTCAGGCACGGCTTTGAGGGATTAAAGCATTGCTGCAGTGCAAAACATTCGGGGAAAGGACTATGGCGACTGTAGGAAACATAGCTCTGGTTGTGTAGGATCCATCTGTTTTTCAGTCCATAATTTAGAGTGGCAGTTGGGGAGAGGTACAGTCATCTGCTGCAACTGATGTTATTGCCTCTGTGAGAATAATGTGGAAAATCATTAGGTTTGATGCACTCAAGAGCTCCTTGACGGCCCTAGCTACCTGGCAAGATTATACACATGGTACCCTCGTATGCATTCAAGTGCTGCAAGAGTGTGGGCTCATAAATGGGCATCCATGCAACACCAGGCATCCTCAAATTATGACCCTCCACTGTTTGGGCCTCCAAATCTCAGAAGCCCTAGCCAGCTTATTCAGTGGTCAGGAATTCTGGGATTTGGAGGCCTGAACAGCTGTAGGGCCACAGTTTGAGGATGCCTGTTTTACACTGTGGCACAATGGGTTAAACCCTTATGCCGGCAAGACTGAAACCTGACAGTAAGAGGTTCGAATCTGGGGAGAGCGTGGATGAGCTCCCTCTGTCAGCTCCAGCTCCCCGTGCGGGGACATGATAAAAGCCTCCCACAAGGATGGTAAAACATCAAAACATCTGGGCGCCCCCTGGGCAACGTCCTTGCAGATTGCCAATTGTCTCACACCGGAAGTGACATGCAGTTTCTCAAGTCGCTCCTGACACGCACACACACAAAAACTGTTTGATTTTTCACTTTGTATTTTGCATTGTTTAATTTTATTTTTATGTTTTATTTATTTTATTGTGATGTTATTTTTTGCCATTCCGTATTTATTTTGCAGTAAATATGTAAACCGCCTCAAATCCCCTCTGGGGAGATGGTGGTGGGGTATAAATAAAGAGTATTATTATTATTATTATTATTATTATTGGTTTTGTGGACTGGAAAAATTCACAAGTCCTTGATTGCACAAGTTCAAGAAAAATTAAGAATCATTGCTCAGCTCTGTTGAAACCTTGATGCTTTGTTATCTGCAGGATGCACTATTACGCTAAAATATGGCTTCCTCTCCCCAGGTGCTAATGCAGAAACATCTTGTAGGTATTGTCGAAGGCTTTCATGGCCAGAATCACTGGGTTGTTGTAGGGTTTTTCGGCCTATATGGCCATGTTCTAGAGGCATTCACACTACCTCACTACCTCTGAGGATGCTTGCCATAGATGCAGGTGAAATGTCAGGAGAGAATGCCTCTAGAACATGGCCATATAGCCCGAAAAAACCTACAACAACCCAATCTTGTAGGTACATTTTCAAACCATCCCCAGGGCAAGCCTGCATATAAAGGGGGGGGGGGGGGAGCCTGAGTTTAAATGGGAGAGTTCTGTTTGATTTAAAGGTATACAAGTGACTCTCCAGGGGCAGTTGTCCTTAAACAAACAGCCACTCCCTGCAGTGCTTACCTGCCAAATATTCCCATTGCAGGCACCTGAGAGTGAAATAGGGGAGATGGTGCAAGATAAGATGCAAGTTCGTTAACGCACAAAACAGTTAAAACAGATCATTTGGAATGAACAGAATCTTCCCCACAATATTTGTGTAGACTGCTTTGTAGACACTTTAATAATAATAATAATAATAATAATAATTTGTGTTAAAAAACAAAGTATGGATTGTCGCTGTTGCAATCCAAAGCGACAGCAGGATTAAAGAGAAACAACTGGAGAAGCTGACACGATATGAGGATTTAAAGATTGAACTGCAAAGACTCTGGCACAAGCCAGTAAAGGTGATACCAGTGGTGATTGGCAGCCTGGGTGCAGTGCCTAAAGACCTTGGCCTGCACTTAAACACAATTGGCACTGACAAAATTACCAGCTGCAAAAGGCCACCTTACTGGGATCTGCACGCATTATTCGCCGATACATCACACAGTCCTAGACACTCAGGAAGTGTCTGACGTATGATCCAATATAATAGCCAGCAGAGTGATCTTGTTTGCTGTGGACTCATCTTGTTGTGTTTCTAATAATAATAACAACAACAATAATACCTTTATTTTTGTATCCCGCCTCCATCTCCCCAAAGGGACTTGGGGCGGCTTACATGGGGACAAGCCCAATCAACATAGTTAAAATATAACACACTAAAGTACGTAAAACAACATCATAAAACAATATAAAACAAATGTCAACATAACACAGTATTAAAACAACAATCGAGCAAACAAGCAATGGCCTGAGTAAGAAGCAGTGTCCGGGCTTGGGCGGGCGGGCTGGTGCAAATCAGTTGTGCGGACAAGGCTGATAGATAAAGTGCAAAAGCCAGATGACATAATTAGGATTGGAGGGCAATATAAAATAGAGCACTGTGTCTCTAGGTAGGGAACAGTACTAAAGTTTTTTTCATGCCAGGAGTGACTTGAGAAATTGCAAGTCGCTTCTGGTGTGAGAGAATTGGCTGTCTGCAAAGACATTGCCCAGGGGACGCCCAGATATTTTGATGTTTTACCATACTTGTTTAGCAGACCTAGCTGAATGTAGCATTGAATGAAACAGACAGAATAATCACAGGATGTCTTAAACCTACACCTGTTGATAAACTCTACAAGCTAGCTGGTTCCCCCCCCCCCCCCCCCCCCGACATGCGACGGGAATTTGCTGCTAAATGTGAGAGAAATCAGGTTATTTATTTATTGTTAAATGTGAGAGAAATCAGGTTATTTATTTATTGTGTCAGGAGCAAACCAAACAGTTGTATTGCATTTTTTAACAAACAAACAAACAAAACATGAAGTTTGCAAGCTTGGTAGTTGATTAAATGTCCTTTGACCAGTAGCTGGCCACTTGCAGTGCCTCTGGTGTTACTATAAGAAGGTCCTCCATTGTGCATGTAGCAGGGCCCTGGTTGCATTGCAGTATGTCGTGGATTCCACTTTGTGGCCCCATTTCTTAAGGTTGGCTCTGCATCTCATGGTGCAAGAGCGCAGTCTGTTCAGCGCCTTCCAAGTCGCCCAGTTTTCTGTGTGCCGGGTGGGGGTCTCTCATTGATATCATCCATTGATTGAGGTTCTGGGTTTGAGCCTGCCACTTTTGGACTCTCGTTTGCTGAGGTGTTCCAGCAAGTGTCTCTGTAGAAATCAGGTTGAACACTGTGAAAGCCACCCACTGCATGGCTATCACCCTCCTCCCAGTAGACTCAAATCAAGGAAAAGCTTTATGAGAACGACCACTCCTCTTGGCGTCCCCCCAGCAACAGCAAGGGTATCCCTCTGGGCAGCTAAACCAGGAAACCCCAACTGGATGGCCCCCCACAAGGGTCTTCCTCCAGGAGCAAACCAAGAATGAGCAACTTGGAAGTCTCTGAACAGACTCAGAAGCGGAGTGGGCAGATCAAAAGACAACCTGGCAAAATGGTACTACCTAAAAGAATCCCACACCTTGTGTGACTGTGGAGAAGAACAGACAACGCCGCATCTGTATGCTTGTCCACTATGCCCTGCCTCATGTAGAGAGGAAGAATTGTTGGAGGCTACAGACAATGCCATTGCTGTTGCCTGTTTTTGGTCAAAATATATTTAGCCACCTGTGCTCCTTTTATTATTATTTTTTTATCATTTTATACTAATTTATTCAATGCTTTTGATACGAAATAATAAGCAGACCTAGAAGTGCCAATGCCAAATAGGTAAAGACTTTCATAGTTGGGGATGGGGAGCCCTGCTTTTGGGATGTAATTTTTGGCAGAGTTGCTGATTAACAAAACAGATAAAACCAGTCTTTAGAATAGGCACCTGGAAAAGAATTGTGCTTTGTGTAGTACACAGGAGATGGGAAATCCCCACTAGTAATAATTGTAGGCATATAGCAAAACACAAATAATAATTGTGAGGGAAGGTGCGGGCCAACAAATCCATCTTTGCACTGCCCTAGTAGCGCCCTTGGCCTGTGGCCGCTGGCAAATCGGCAACATCCTTAGCCGTGTGCCAGCTTTGTCCTCTTCTCCGCATGTGTCTTCATCTGTCTGTTCCGTTCAGACTCCATTACTGTACCATCTGGGCAGTTTTGTCCCAAAGAGTCAGCTTCCTGCTCAAGGCAATTGAGTGAATCTGATAGAGCAGGGATTTGCCACTGATTCTTTGTAAGGTGGGTCACCTTTCCTTCTGTCCAGTAGGACTTCTTCTAGGAATTAGCTTTGAAAGCTTCCATCTTTGGCATGGAAAAGACTTAGAGTTTGACTGTGACGGGTGAGTAGTTGAATCCAGAATCTGTCTTTGGATTGTTGTCATCGTTTGTGTGTTTTTGAAGGCATGGAAGGGAGCAATATATGTTGCAGGTTCTTGGAAGAACTGGTTGAGGCCAGATTTCCAGGTTGTTTTGCTGATGAGCAAGTCATTTTTGCAAGTTGGGCCTCTTACACTGAGGCAAGGGTTTGTCCCCTGCAAAGGTAAAGCTGTCAGCAGAAAGCAGGAACGTCTGAGGGAGAATTTACCTGAAGTTCAGGATTTGTGGAGACGTTTCTCCCACTGTTTATTGCCTTTTGTGCCGGTGGTGACTTTCTCCTTCACTCAGTGAGCTGGCTGAAGTAATGACTCCAATAATGATAGAGATCTTGTGTTGCTAGTTGGTATATTCAGCAAACAGATTAGCCCTCTGCCCCTGCAGCCTAGATGAAGAGACACCAGAAGTTCCAGTCGGTCTGGTAAGGTCCCCCCTTAAGCTTTGCCATCTCTATCTTGGAGAAACAGATCAGGACTAGTCAGCCTATGCCTCTTTTTCCTTCCTCGTAGATGCAATTTTGATCCAATTGGATGAAATTAGATCTTGACTTATTAAAACCAGTTCAGTTTAGCCGCAATACATTTGTTTATTTGTATTTATTTGTATTTAAGGACATTTAATAGATTGCCAAGTTTTTAAACTTTGTGTTTTCTCAAATACATCACAAATGTACCATTGGATCACTCCTGACACGATAAATAAATAATTTTATTTATTTACTTCATTTGTAAACCTCTTTTCTCACCATGGGGTGAGGAACCCCCAGTAGCGCAATGCGCTAGTTAAAACCTTAGGCTAGCAGGACTGAAGACCGACAGGTCAGAGGATCGAATCCAGGGAGAATGCGGATGAGCTCCCTCTGTTAGCTCAAGCTCCCCATGCGCGGACATGAGAGAAGCCTCCCACAAGGATGGTAAAACATCAACACATCCGTACGTCACCTGGGCAACATCCTTGCAAACGGCCAATTCTCTCACATCAGAAGCGACTTGCAGTTTCTCAAGTTGCAGCGCAGATGAGCTCCCTCTGTCAGTTCCAGCTCCCCATGCCGGGACATGAGAGAAGCCTCCCACAAGGATGGTAAAACATCTGGGTGCCCCCTGGGCAACGTCCTTGCAGACATTTATTCCCTCTCAAACCAGAACCAACTTGGAGTTTCTCAAGTTCCTCCTGACGCGGAAAATGGTTCCAGTCCAGCTTACCTGTCCAAACATATCTCTCCTTATGTCCAAATGTATCTCTCCAATTCTCTCACACCAGAAGTGACTTAAAGGTAAAGGTTTTCCATTGACATTATGTCCAGTTGTGTCCGACTCTGGGGTATGGTGCTCAACTCCATTTCTAAGCCAAAAGCCGGCGTTGTCCGCAGACACCTCCAAGGTCATGTGGCCGGCATGGCTGCATGGAGCGTCATTACCTTCCCACTGGAACGGTACCTATTGATGTCCTCACATTTGCATGTTTTCAAACTGCTAGGTTGGCAGAAGCTGGGGTTGACAGCAGAAGCTCATGCCGCTCCCCAGATTTGAACCTGCGACCTTTCGGTCAACAAGCTCAGCAGCTCAGCAGTTTAACCCACTGAGCCACCGAGGGCTCTTCCAGAAGTGACTTGCAGTTTCTCAAGTCACACCTGACAAAAAACAAAGAAAAAAACCGGGGGGACGGACTTAAAGTGGTTTCCAACATATTTATCTCAAACCTTAATGCCCAACATACATATTTGTTGGCCTTTTAATGCAGAGGTGGGCATATGTATTCCTTATCTGTTTTCTATAAGTGACTGTTTTCTATAATTTCTTTGGCATCCTGTTGAGGAAGAAGGTGTAAGCCTGTTAACTTTTGACTAGCTTCACACCTAGCAGTGACTTGAACAATGCCGCACTTTAGCCTGCAAAATATTATCTGCAGAATGGGTGAACCTGACCCCTGCTTAAGATGTTGCAGGATTCCTTTTATTGCTAAAGCTGGCATTATGGTTGTCTTGGCAGGTAAAGTGTGGGAGTTGGTAGGCTGTCAAGATGTGAGCTTCAGGGTGCTGGTTCTGTGGCTCTGATGCCTTGTTTCCCAGTGCTTTGCAAGCTGTTCTCTACATGGACTGTTGCTTCTTGCAAATTCCACCGTCTGTTCCTAGAGCAAATCTTTGCTGGCATACTTTAACTGAGCTTGTAGGATTTGAATCTGGATGTCTGAACAAAATATGTGAGGCTTGCGCAGTGTTTATCAACCTTCCTAATGCTGCAACCCCTTAATACAGTTCTTCGTGTTGTGGTGACCCCCAACCATAACATTATTTTTGTTGCTACCTCATAACTGTAATTTTCCTACTGTTGTGAATCAAAATGTAAATATCTGATGTGCAGGATGTATTTTTATTCACTGGACCAAATTTGGCTCAAATACTCAAATTTGACTACTGGTGGGATTGTGGGGTATTGATTTTGTTGTAGTTGTAGTTGTTGGGATTTGTAGTTCACCTACAATCAAAGAGCACTCTGAACTCCACCAATGATGGAAATGACCCAAATTTGGCACACAGGCCCAAATACCCAGTTCGCCCAAATTTAAATATTGGTGGGGTTGAGGGTGGGGAATTGGCTTTGTCATTTGGGAGTAGTAGTTGCTGGGATTTATAGTTCACCTACAAACAAAGAGCATTCTGTACCCCACCAATGATGGAAATGATCCAAATTTGGCACACAGACCCAAATACCCAATACGCCCAAATTTAAATATTGGCGGAGTTGAGGGTGGAGGATTGGTTTTGTCATTTGGGAGTAGTAGTTGCTGGGATTTATAGTTCACCTACAATCAAAGAGCATTCTGGTCTACACCAATGATGGAATTGAACCAAACTTGGCACACAGAACTCCCATGACCAAGAGAAAATACTGGAAGGGTTTGCTGGGCATTGACCTTGAGTTTTGGAGTTGTAGTTCACCTACGTAAAGAGAGCACTGTGGACTCAAACAATGATGGCTCTGGACCAAACTTGACACGAATACTCAATACGCCCAAATGTGAACACTGGTGGAGTTTGGGGAAAATAGACCTTGACATTTGGGAGTTGTCCTTGCTGGGATTTGTAGTTCACCTACAATCAAATAGCATTCTGATCTATACCAGTGATGGAATTGAACCTAACTTGGCACATAGAATCATAGAATCAAGAGTTGGAAGAGACCTCTTGGGCCATCCAGTCCAACCCCCTGCCAAGAAGCAGGAATATTGCATTCAAATCACCCCTGACAAATGGCCATCCAGCCTCTGCTTAAAAGCTTCCAAAGAAGGAGCCTCCACCACACTCCGGGGCAGAGAGTTCCACTGCTGAATGGCTCTCACAGTCAGGAAGTTCTTCCTAATGTTCAGATGGAATCTCCTCTCTTGCAGTTTGAAGCCATTGTTCCGCGTCCTCGTCTCCAAGGAAGCAGAAAACAAGCTTGCTCCCTCCTCCCTGTGGCTTCCTCTCACATATGCCTGAAGGGACTTGCTGGCTCGAGCCTCCTTCCAGCCTCATATGCTCTCCCTCACCCGCACATACGCACCATGTTCCATGCGCCAAGCATACCTGCTCTCCCCTCCCCATTTGGAGTCTCAAAAACAGCCCTCCCCCTTGGCTGAGTGGCTGGCCAGTCACAACGGAAGAGGGCTTTTGGTGGGAGGATTTGCAGTCTGTTTCCAAAAAGGAAGAGAAGGACAGGTGGAGAGATCTTCAGCCTTCTCTGTCAAGGGGTTCCTAAGACCATCAGAAATATATGTCTTTGGCAACTCCTCTGATGCCTCCTCGCAACCTCCTCCCCAGGGGTCCCAACCCCCCCCCCCCCCGGTTGAGAAATGCTGGGCTAGCACAATCAATATCATGTTAATTTCTTTAAATTGATTTTTCTACTTGTCAGTCATCTTCTCTCAATTGATTGTTGTAGGTTATTCTTTCTTTCCTGTCCTGTTTACTTAAAATGATAAGTTATGCCACTTATCCCTGGGCAGGTGATTTGTAAGGAACCCAACAAGGAAGCAGGATGGATTTCCCTCCCCTCTCTAGCTAGAAAGATCCCTCTTTCCTCTAACTGCCCGTTTATACGGCTTTCATTCCAATGGTAGCTTTTCTAAAAGCATTGACGTGGCTTTAAATAGAATCCCTTTACAAGCGGTTGAGTTGTGTCAATAGCAACTGTTTGTGCAGTGCCTGTTCTGTATTGGTTGCACAAGAAAGTGCTGACCTGGGAGTTTATCAGGCTGCTAAAGGTACGTGGCTCACAGAACCCCATGAATACGTTCAATAGGGGAGGATTCTCTGCAGCCAGACTATGTTGTAAGGGACCAGCACTAGATTGGGATCAAATCAGACTCAAACTCTGAGAGTTATGGAGCAGGATTACACTAAAAATCCTTGTCTTGTCAAGCAAGACGGATACCTGAATGAGAACCCCTCAAACAGAGGAGCCAGCATCTGGCTATGACAAGCAAACTGCCTCTGATATAGGAGAGACATCATGGTTACTAGCCACCATGACCAGATCAGATCAGGCTTATAAGTAATATAAGCATAATACTCCTGACCTCACAATCGTGTTAAAAGTATGGATTGTCAATGTCGCAATCCCAGGTGACAGCAGAATTGCAGAGAAACAACTGGAAAAGGTGACATGATATGAGGATATAAAAATCGAACTGCAAAGACTCTGGCACAAACCAGTCAAGGTGGTCCCAGTGGTGATCGGCACACTGGGTGCAGTGTCTAAAGGCCTGCACTTAAGCACAATCGGCGCTGACAAGATTACTATCTGCCAGCTGCAAAAGGCCACCTTACTGGGATCTGTTCGCATTATCTGCCAATAAATCACACAATCCTAGACACTTGGGAAGGGTCCGACATGTGATCCAATACAATAACCAGCAGAGTGATCTTGTTCTGCTGTGGACTCACCTTGTTGTGTTTCAAATAATAATAATAATAATAATAATAATAATAATAATAATAATATTTTTGTGTCAGGGGCAACTTAAGAAAGCCAGTAGAGTGTCTGCTGTGGACTCATCTTGTTGTGTTTCTAATAATAATAATAATAACAACAACAACAACTTTATTTATGCCCTGCCACCATCTCCCCAAAGATGACTCAGGGCAGCTAACATGAGGCCAAGTCCAAAACATACAATGCAGCAAAATAAAATACAAAACAACAGAAGAGTAACATCACAACAAAATACATAAAGTAACAAAATAAAACAACAGTGCAAAATAACATAATGAAAGGCGAACACCAAGGGCAGGCCGAATGCACAAGATAAAATGATAAAACCCTGGATGAGATAGGAATAGGAAAAAAATGCATTTATAAGGGAGGAGCCAAGAAGGAGGAAACAGTGGGGTTAGACTTTTATTTATTTATTAAACTTTAATTATACCCCGCCACCATCTAAAAGGATGGCTCGTGCAGGAGATGGTGATCCTGCAGGTAACCTGGACTCAAACCATGTAGGGCAGTGGTCCTCAACATGTGAGTCCCCAGGTGTTTTGGCCTACAACTCCCAGAAATCCCAGCCAGTTTACCAGCTGTTGGGATTTCTGGACGTTGAAGATCAAAACACCTGGGGACCCACAGGTTAAGAACCATTGATGTAGGGCTTTAAAGCAGTAAAGTAGGAGATATCCAGTGCATTGTGGAGAGGTTACGTGAATTGTTGTTCCTTTGCTAGGCGGAATTTGTGGGTGGTGTGTAGTGAAGTGAGCTTCTCAACATTCTTGATCCCTTGAGGTCAAAGTAGCTGATTGAAGAAGCCGAAACGGGTTAAGAAATGGGCGGGTGGGGCCTCCTATTTATAAGCTCTTCATAAGCCAAGCTGTGCCATTTTATAAACAATATAAACAATGTGAGTTTTCCGGGCTGTATGGCCATGTTCCAGGGGCATTCTTTCCTGACGTTTCGCCCACATCTATGCAGCCATCCTCAGAGGTTGTGAGGTCTGTTGGAAACTAAGCAAGGGAGGTTTATATATCTGTGGAAGGTCCAGGATAGGAGAAAGAACTCTTGTCTGTTTGAGGCAAGTGGGAATGTTGCAATTGATCACTTTGATGGGCATTGAATAGCCTTGCAGCTTCAAAGTTTGTCTGCTCCCTGCCTGGTGGAATCCTTTGTTGGGAGATTAACTGGCCCTGATTTTTCTTGCTTGAAATTCCCCTGTTTTTTAGTGTTGCAATTATTAATGTTGATTAGCATTGCAAAGCCTTGCAGCTTCAAAGCCTGCCTGATTGCTGCCTGAAGGAATTCTTTGTTGCGAGGTGTTAGCTTTCCCTGATTGTTTCATGTCTGTAGTTCCGCTATTTTCAGAGTCTTGTTCTTTATTTACAGTCCTGATTTTAGACTTTTGTAATACTGGTAGCCAGATTTTGTTCATTTTCAGTTTCCTCCTTTCTGTTGAAATTGTCCACATCTTATGGATTTCAGTGGCTTCTCTGTATAGTCTTACCTGGACCTTCCACAGATATATAAACCTACCATGCTTAGTTTCCAATATAACTCCCAACTTCTGAAGATGCCTGCCATAGATGTGGGTGAAACGTCAGAAGAGAGTGCTTCTGGAACATGGCCATACAACCCGAAAAAATTACAGTAACCTTGTGAGCCCAGCCATGAAAGCCTTCGACAACACATAATATGTTAGTATGATTGGCTTCTTTCCATTCTTCCAGTGCAAATGCCAAGGTACTTCTTTCAAACACAGTCTCCTGGATAGTGCAGTGACACATTTAAAGGTAAAGGTAGTCCCCTGACATTAGGTCCAGTCATGTCTGACTCTGGGGTGTGGTGCTCATCTCCATTTCTAAGCCGAAGAGCCAGCGTTGTCCGTAGA
The DNA here is from genome assembly GCF_037176765.1 of Anolis sagrei. Classification (NCBI taxonomy): domain Eukaryota; kingdom Metazoa; phylum Chordata; class Lepidosauria; order Squamata; family Anolidae; genus Anolis; species Anolis sagrei. The sequence goes on from NC_090034.1 coordinate 96,851,393, forward strand.
CACCTCCAAGGTCATGTGGCCGGCATGACTGCATGGAGCGCCGTTACACATTTACCATCCCTTAAATGCTTCAGGCTCTTCTTAAAATGTGGAAGTTTATGTTTGTTCCTTATTGTTCCAAAATATGTTGTGCTGCAATAGGTTTTAATTATTTTCATTTAAAAACTAGTTTTTGTTTTTTTCACATTTTTCTTGGGATTTGTCTTGACCTCTTCAATTTTGTTTACTGGATTAGAAGGGCTTTGGGGCTAATCGCTCATGGCACTTCTTACATGGTCTTGCTTCAGTTTCAGTCAACAATTAATAAATTAGGATTAGATAAACTAAATGGCACTTGCCTTATCCTCGGTTGGGCATTTCACTCCTCTGACTTCTCATTACCTTGATGAGCTGTCAGAATGGTTGAGATGCTTCATTTGTTTGGAGTCCCCATCACATTTACAGTCCTATTCTCTATCAGTGTCATTCTTTTCTTCTTTCAGACCTTTTCTTTTGCTCTGTCTTCCCACACTCCATGCACTTGTAGGGCTTCTCCCCCGTGTGGGTCCTCTGGTGCGCAAAGACGTGCCTCCGCTGGCTGAAGCACTTCCCACACTCCATGCACTTGTAGGGCTTCACTCCCGTGTGGGTCCTCTCGTGTGAGTGGAAGTGCCCGCTCTGGCTGAAGCACTTCCCGCACTCCAGGCACTTGTAGGGCTTCTCCTTGGTGTGGATCCTCTGGTGCAAATAGAGGTGGCCCCGCTGGCTGAAGCTCTTCCCGCACTCGGTGCACTTGTAAGGTTTCTCCTTAGTGTGGATTCTCTGGTGGGAGTAGAGGTGGCCCCGCTGGCTGAAGCCCTTCCCGCACTCGGTGCACTTGTAAGGTTTCTCCTTAGTGTGGATTCTCTGGTGGGAGTAGAGGTGGCCCCGCTGGCTGAAGCTCTTCCCGCACTCCAGGCACTGGTAGGGCTTCTCCTTGCTGTGGGTACTCTGGTGCTTGGTGCAGGCCCCACTGTCACTGAAGCTCTTCCCACAGTCCATGCACTTGTAGTTCTTCTGCCCGGAGTTGGTCCCCGGATGGGAGTGAAGGTTCCCGTGCTGGCTAAAGCACTTCCCGCACCCTGAGCAGGTGTAGGGTTTCTCCCCAGTGTGGACCCGGAATCATAGAATCATAGAATCAAAGAGTTGGAAGAGACCTCATGGGCCATCCAGTCCAACCCCCTGCCAAGAAGCAGGAATATTGCATTCAAATCACCCCTGACAGATGGCCATCCAGCCTCTGTTTAAAAGCTTCCAAAGAAGGAGCCTCCACCACACTCCGGGGCAGAGAGTTCCACTGCTGAACGGCTCTCACAGTCAGGAAGTTCTTCCTCAAGTTCAGATGGAATCTCCTTTCTTGTAGTTTGAAGCCATTGTTCCGCGTCCTAGTCTCCAGGGAAGCAGAAAACAAGCTTGCTCCCTCCTCCCTGTGGCTTCCTCTCACATATTTATACATGGCTATCATATCCCCTCTCAGCCTTCTCTTCTTCAGGCTAAACATGCCCAGCTCCTTAAGCCGATCCTCATAGGGCTTGTTCTCCAGACCTTTTATCATTTTAGTCGCTCTCCTCTGGACACATTCCAGCTTGTCAATATCTCTCTTGAATTGTGGTGCCCAGAACTGGACACAATATTCCAGATGTGGTCTAACCAAAACAGAATAGAGGGGTAGCATTACTTCCCTAGATCTAGACACTATGCTCCTATTGATGCAGGCCAAAATCCCATTGGCTTTTTTTGCCGCCACATCACATTGTTGGCTCATGTTTAACTTGTTGTCCACGAAGACTCCAAGATCTTTTTCACACGTACTGCTCTCGAGCCAGGCATTGTCCCCCATTCTGTATCTTTGCATTTCGGAAGTGGATGTTCAGGTGCGATTCATACTTGAAGGTCTTCCCGCAGGTGGGGCACTTTGCCTGGCTGGGCTCCAGGGCCAAAGGCTCCCCTATCTCGGCGCCCAGCGGGGTGGGACGTTTCTTCTCATTCTTGGACTGGTTCCCCTTCGGCTTGGACACACCACTTTGGCCTTCAAACTCCTGCTGCTTCACCACAATCGGTTTGGCTGCTTCCCAGGATGCCATGGGGGCTCCCGGTAGACCACACTTGGGGGCATGTTGCCCAAAGAGGTGACATTCCCATAATTCTCCAACAGGACCTCCTTGTAGAAGACCCCCTGGCCCAGATCCTGAAAATCCCATTCCCCTCGAGTGAAATACATGGCCACCACTGCCTCAGAACTCACTAGCCACTCTTTCTCCAGCCTCGTCCATTCACCCCCTATTTTCACCCACTTTCACCCACAGTCTTGAGTGCTGAGGCTTCTTTTCTGGTAATCTTGTCTAGAGCAGGGATCCGGGGGCCAGATACGGCCTTCCAAAGTCATTTACCTGGCCCTCGCTCAGGGTCAATCTAAGTTTGAAACGACTTGAAAACACACAACAGTAACAACATCAACAATCCTATCTCATCAGCCAAAAGCAGGCCCACACTTCCCATTAAAATACTAATAAAATTTTATTTATTAAAATTGTTCTTCATTTTAATTATAGTATTGTTTTAAAGTGTTTTTTGCACTACAAATAAGATAATGTCCAGTGAGCATAGGAATGCATTCATTTTTTTCCAAATTATAATCCGGCCCTCCAACAGTTTGAGGGACTGTGACCTGGCCCTCTGTTCAAAAAGTTTGAGGACCCCTGGTCTAGAGGTATGCAGCCATATTTGGTGACTAAGGCATCCAGAAGACGTCTTCTAAGCACCAAAAGTGCCACATTCTCCATACTGAGCTTGTGGCTTGGAAGGCGCCATGGGAAGAAGGTAGCTGCAACCAGCAGCATCCTTTGTGAGCTTTGTTGTGCCTGGAGCAGGGCTTTCTGTCTCGAGCATAGCTTCAGAATTTTGGCTTCGCCCTTACTGTTTCTGTTTCTTCCGCTGGGCCTCTGGCTTTCGACAGGATATGTTATTGTTGGATGCAAGAGGAATGGGGTTGCAGCTGTGCAGCTCTCTAAGCCTCAATTGGTATTCTACCAGTAGAAATGCATCCACAGTTTCCTATTAGCAGGCAGCCTGCGATGTCAGGTTCCCACCAGCTTAGCAGGCAATATCTCTTTGTGCAGAAGATGAGCAGATCTTAATTAAATGGCAGACTGGTGGAACAAGGTTATGTAATGGGAGAGGGAGCTTTTGCTGATTCCTTCTCCCAACGCTGGGCAGAGACGTAGAAAAGAAAACCTTTCCACATGTTCTTCCCCTGAAAGCTCTGGGATGTTTAGTAAATGGAGTCTTCCTCCTGCTCATGACGTAGGAGGGACACTATAACGAGCATTTTTTCACTACTGCTGTTCATTTCATCAATAGATTACTGTATATACTCTAGTATAAGCCTAGTTTTTCAGTCTTTTTTTTAGGCTGAAAAAGTCTCCCCCGGTTTATACTCGAGACAGTGTTATTTATTATTTTACTTTGTTGTCATTATTATTATTATTATTATTATTATTACATTTATTATTTTATTGTTGTTATTATTACATTATTTTACTCTATTGTTATTGTTAAATTTATTATTTTACTGTATTGTTATTATTACATTTATTATTTTACTCTATTATTACTATTACTAGCCGTCCCCTGCCACGCGTTGCTGTGGCCCACTCTAGTGGTCATAGGGGTTCTGTGTGGGATGTTTGGCCCAATTCCATCGTTGTTGGAGTTCAAGGTGCTCTTTGACTGTAGGTGAACTATAAATCCCAGCAACTACAACTCCCAAATGTTAAGACTGTATTTTCCCCAAATTCCACCAGTGTTCACATTTGGGCATACCGAGTATTTGTGGCAAGTTTGGTCCAGATCCATCATTGTTTGAGTCCACTGTGCTCTCTGGATGTAGGTGAACTACAACTCCCAAACTCAAGGTCAATGCCCACCAAACCCTTCTAGTGTTTTCTGTTGGTCATGGGAGTCCTGTATGCCACATTTGGTTCAATGCCATAATTGGTGGAGTTCAGAATGCTCTTTGATTGTAGGTGAACTATAAATCCCAGCAACTACAACTCCAAAGTGACAAAATCAAAAAAAATTGAGTGAAGGACATACATTGGGTTGTTAGGTGTCTTGTGTCCAAATTTGGTGTCAATTCGTCCAGTGGTTTTTGAGTTCTGTTAATCCCACAAACGAACATTACATTTTTATTTATATAGATTACCATAGCACAATATTAATATTATATATTACATTGTACTATAACATTATACTGTAATATTATTAGTAATATTACATTTAATATAAAATATCTAATTATAATATCATATTAGTAGTAGTAGTAGTAGTAGTAGTATATTGTATTACATTATAATAATATCAATATTATATGTATATACAATATATTATATTATATTACATTATATTACATTACATTATAAGCACAGTGCAGGAGACAAGATGGAACTGCCTTCCTTGCTCCTCTCTTTCTTCTATATTTCATTGAACCCAAAGCTTGCAGGATAAGCAGGATATGGTTTGCCTCTTGGTGACATCCTGAACTCTTTGTCTTCCATCCCATGAATACTTAATGGCTTGGACCAGTTTGTGAGTGAGTGGCTCTCTCTGGGCAGAGGGGGCTCGGTGGCTCTTTCTAGTTCTGTATTGGGATTGAAGCATTTGCCATCTGTTCTTAGGTTTGGCTTGTAGAAAAATTAATGGCAGAATGTTTGCTGGTCAATGAGGTCAATCAAGCTCTCACCCCTTGTAATGAAGCCTATTTATGTGAATGCTTTAATTAAGATCTGCTTTAACCGGAGCAGCTGCCTTCTCGGCTCTTTGGTTCATTTTCTCACCTGTTTCCCTCCTTCATTGAGGGTCCTGCACAATATGTGAGCAGAAGGTTGACTGGGTGGGAAATGCCTGTGGTTGTCACCGAAGCGCCTTTTGTGCTTTGGTGATTCAGATTGCAGCTGGGAATAAACCCCCATTTAACTCACAGGGTTTTCATTTTGAGTAGATGCATGAGGATGTCAATGTTAGCCTTTCTCAGCATGAGATGGGGTGGAAAAAATGAGGAACAGGTGACTGGTTGGAAAATGGAGGTGGCGGAGGCAGGTGAACAGAGCCAGGGGGCTTTCATTGAGCCTTTGCCCAAGCATGAAGGCAGAGCAGTCTTATGCTGGGTGGGAGTTATATTGGGAAGGCACGTTGTTAAAGTTGTTACAGGATTAAGCAGCTTTAGTAGAGGAAGAGTATACAAAGAGATGAAAAGTGGTCCATGTTATAGGGCATGCTGTAATGGCTCCTTGCAGAAATAAAAGTGGGTCTCAATTTTCAGTAGTCACCTTGAGAACATGCCTGGTGTGGAACACATCTCACCACGCTAAAACAGTGGCTGTGGCTCTTAATGAGACATATGCTGCATTATCACAGTATGCCTACTAGGCATGGATAGAGTCGCTCGAATAACTCGTAATAATTTTGTTAAAATTACCTTTTTGAAGCGATATCAAAGCTTTTTTAAAAACCGGAAGTTCCTTTGCCATTCCAAAGCTTTTTCCACCATTTTTGTTATGACTCAGGAAGTGAGTCAGAAATGATTAAGCTTTTCCCTGCTTCTGGTCCCTGGCCTTGGATCAAGCCAGAGAAGCCAGATTTAAAGCCAGAGAAGCCAGTTTTAAACCAGAGAAGGAAGGAATTTCCTCCGCTTGCTTTTCCCCACGTCTGGTCCCTGGCCTCAGCTCAAGCCAGAGAAGCCAGTTTTAAACCAGAGAAGGAAGGAATTTCCTGGCCTCAGCTCAAGCCAGAGAAGCCAGTTTAAAACCAGAGAAGGAAGAAATTTTCTCTGCTTGCTTTTCCCTGCTTCTGATCCCTGGTTTCAGCTCAAGCCAGAGAAGCCAGATTTAAACCAGAGAAGGAAGGAATTTCCTCCGCTTGCTTTTCCCCGCTTTTGGAGTAAAACAACTACTTTCAAAGTAAAGGCCACCCAGTGAAACAGGAAATAACACATTCAAACCATTAACGAAAGGATTTGGAAGTTTTGAAAAGTTTTGAAAAAAAATTCTGTGAAAATCAGAATTGACTTTAGAATTGAACCACCAGCACCTGCATCAGAAACGAGTTTTGGACCGTTTTTTTTTAATTAACCAAACCTAATGCCTATGCCCTACACCACCTGGAGAAATTATACTGTTTAGCTGGTATTGCACCACCTAACATCCGCTAGGAAGTAGCAGCCAGTTTGTAAGCCGTCGCGAGCCACCTTTGGACTTGAGAAAGGCGGGATAGAAGAATCATAAATAAATAATAAATAAATAAATAATGAAAGGACCAAGACAGTGACATCTCTGGCCCATCCCTGTTCGGATATCAGCCAGTACGCCAACATCTTAAATCAAGAAATAGTTTTCTAAGATCTGCAGAGACACTTGCAGGAACACCTCAGCAAGCAAGAGTCCAAAAGTGGCAGGCTAAAACCCAGCACCTCAAGCCATGGCTGATACCAAATGAGGGATTCCCTCCTGGGCATACAGAAAGCTGGGCAACTTGGAAGGTGCTGAACAAGCTGCGCTCTGGCACCACAAGATGCAGAGCCAACCTTAAGAAATGGGGCCACAAAGTGGAGTTTACAACATGCGAGTGCGGAGAAGAGCAAACCACAGACCACCCTTTACAATGCAGCCTGGGCCCTGACACATGCACAATGGAGGACCTTCTCACAGCAATACGAGCGCCACTCCAAGTGGCCAGCTACTGGTCAAAGGACATTTAATAGAATACTAAGTCTGCAAAATTGTTTTTTAAAATACATTACAATTGTACTTTCAGTTCGCTTCTGATGCGATAAATATAAATACCTTGAGATACCTTGACTTAGATGAAGGGCTAGAAGGCATGATCATCAAGTTTGCAGACGACACCAAATTGGGAGGGATAGCCAATAGTCCAGAGGACAGGAGCAGAATTCAAAACGATCTTGACAGATTAGAGAGATGGGCCAAAACTAACAAAATGAAGTTCAACAGTGACAAATGCAAGATACTCCACTTTGGCAGGAAAAACGAAATGCAAAGATACAGAATGGGGGACGCCTGGCTCGAGAGCAGTACGTGTGAAAAAGATCTTGGAGTCCTCGTGGACAACAAGTTAAACATGAGCCAACAATGTGATGTGGCGGCAAAAAAAGCCAATGGGATTTTGGCCTGCATCAATAGGAGCATAGTGTCTAGATCTAAGGAAGTAATGCTACCCCTCTATTCTGCTTTGGTTAGACCACATCTGGAATATTGTGTCCAATTCTGGGCACCACAATTCAAGAGAGATATTGACAAGCTGGAATGTGTCCAGAGGAGGGCGACTAAAATGATCAAGGGTCTGGAGAACAAGCCCTATGAGGAACGGCTTAGGGAACTGGGCATGTTTAGCCTGAAGAAGAGAAGGCTGAGAGGAGATATGATAGCCATGTATAAATATGTGAGAGGAAGCCACAGGGAGGAGGGAGCAAGCTTGTTTTCTGCTTCCTTGGAGACTAGGACGCGGAACAATGGCTTCAAACTACAAGAGAGGAGATTCCATCTGAACATGAGGAAGAACTTCCTGACTGTGAGAGCCGTTCAGCAGTGGAACTCTCTGCCCCGGAGTGTGGTGGAGGCTCCTTCTTTGGAAGCTTTTAAGCAGAGGCTGGATGGCCATCTGTCAGGGGTGATTTGAATGCAGTATTCCTGCTTCTTGGCAGGGGGTTGGACTGGATGGCCCATGAGGTCTCTTCCAACTCTTTGATTCTATGATTCTATGACTGTCCAATAACTTATACATTTTTCATCTCCACCGCACCTTGCAGACTGGCATACTTCAGTATGAATATGAAGCTCATGTTGGAAGTTATTAAAGGTGACATTAGCAGGGTTAGAACAGCCTGGGAACCAGAGCATCTTTTTGGCTCTCTGCTGGTAACCTCTGAGCCATAAGTGGACTGTGCGTGATTGTCCATTTTTGTATGTGCACAATGTCATCTTGCCGTAGGAATTGACATCACATAGGATTTTAGGCCTTGCTTCTTGGGATGACATGCCACTGAACGCCTTTTGTATGTCCCTGAGCAGAGGGCAAGCTTCTCTGATGTAGAGGGTGACGAAGGGTGTGAGATGGAAGATTCCTCTTGGAGACCTTGCCTGAAGCCATGGACTAGATAATAGACAGTATGGTAAATCAGAGGAGAATGACTGGCCTGCTGCACACCAGCTGTTGTAAGATTGCTGGAATTGTCTTTGACGCTTCCCCCCCAGTTTATTAAATTAATGTCCTCTATTTTGTAGCTGAGAGATTCCCCCCTTTTAAAACATTCAGGAAGTATTCCTAGTGTTACCCACCTAAGTGCCTTCAAGGGAGAAAATTAATTTCCTCTTCCACTGCAACATCTGAGGCCCAAATGGCTCATGAGTGCATGGTTTTCATATTATGGCAGTGCGGTTATGCTTCCTGCTTTGATCAAGCACCAAGTGTCATTTGGTAAGCAGTCGCACTCAGAGATATTTCTGATAGACTAAGATATTTGTGTGTGTGTGTCAGGAGAGACTTGAGAAACTGCAAGTCGCTTCTGGTGTGAGAGAATTGGCTGTCTGCAAGGACATTGTTCAGGGGATGGTCAGATGTTTTGCCATCTTATGGAAGGCTTCTCTCATGTCTCCACATGAGAACCTGGAGCTGACAGATGGGAGCTCAACCTGCTCCCCAGATTTGAACCACTGACATTTTGGTCAGTGGTTCAACAAGCTCAAGAGTTTAACCCATTGCACCACTGGGGGCTCCATGGACTAGGACAATGTTTCTCAACCTGGGAGTTGGGATCCCTGGGGGTGGTCACAAGGGGGGTGTTAGAGGGGTCCCCAAAGACCGTCAGTATTGTCTGTTGGTCATGGGCGTTCTGTGTGGAAGGTTTGGCCCAATGTGGGAGGTTTGGTGCACCAGCAAGTCCCTTCAAGGCATCGGGGTTCTGTGTGGGAAGTTTGGCCCAATTCTATCGTTGGTGGGGTTCAGAGGTTTGGCCCAATGTGGGAGGTTTGGTGCACATTTGCGGATGGGTGTGCGAGGCTGGAGAGAGGTTCGTACCAGCAAGTCCCTCCAAGGCATCGGGGTTCTGTGTGGGAAGTTTGGCCCAATTCTATCGTTGGTGGGGTTCAGAGGTTTGGCCCAATGTGGGAGGTTTGGTGCACATTTGCGGACGGGTGTGCGAGGCTGGAGAGAGGTTCGCACCAGTGAGTCCCTTCAAGGCATGGGGATTCTGTGTGGGAAGTTTGGCCTAATTCTATTATTGGTGGGGTTCAGAATGCTCTTTTGGTTGTAGGTAAACTATAAATCCCAGCAACTACAACTCTCAAATGTCAAGGTCTATTTCCCCAAAACCTCCACCAGTGTTGACATTTGGACATATTGAGTATTCATGGCATGTTTGGTCCAGATCTATCATTGCTTGAGTCCACAGGGCTCTCTGGATGGAGGTGAACTACATCTCCAAAACTCAAGGCTCGTTCCCCCATCCTGTCTGTTGCCCAGGACTTTAGAGCACCCAGGATAAACGTTTATTTGTTTAGGAATCATCCGGATAAGGCCAAACTTGTTATCTGTCTGTGGTTCCCAGTGGGGCACAGTGTAAAATCTGCTCGCTGCAAACAAAGTGACGGCATTCATGAACCCAACCGCTTCTCCTGCCTTAAACAAATTGCGACTTCCTCGTGCTGAGCAAGATAATGAAGCCTTTTATTATGCCACAGCTGTCTTTTCATTCGGAAACTGAAATAATTACTGAACAGATGCGGATTTGCCCGTTTTTAAAGGTGTCATTCAGATTGCAGTGGTACGTGATGGGGGAGGCACATCTCCGTGTGATGGTCTCGCCTGCTGGCCATGATCCAGAAGGTAAAACGTCAGCTGTGAGAGCCTCGTATCCTTTCACAAGGTTTCCTCTTATTCCTTTTAAGAAAAGGGGAAACATAGCTAGCATGGGAAGTCAGGCTTGGCCATGGTGGTCCACGCTCTCGTTACATCTAGGATAGACTACTGCAACACACTCTACATGGGGTTGCCTTTGAAGACTGCTTGGAAGCTTCAACTAGTCCAATGAGAGGCAGCGAGGTTAATAACTTGGGCAGCACACAGGGAGCATACAACTTCCATGTTACGCCAGCTCCACTGGCTGCCAGTTTGCTGTTGTTCATTCATTCAGTCGTCTCCGACTCTTCGTGACCTCACGGACCAGCCTACGCCAGAGCTGCCTGTCGGCCGTCACCACCCCCAGCTCCTTCAAGGTCAGTCCAGTCACTTCAAGGATGCCATCCATCTATCTTGCCCTTGGTCGGCCCCTCTTCCTTTTGCCTTCCACTTTCCCCAGCATAATTGTCTTCTCCAGGCTTTGCTGTCTCCTCATGATGTGGCCAAAGTACTTCAACTTTGTCTCTAGTATCCTTCCCTCCAATGAGCAATCGGGCTTTATTTCCTGGAGGATGGACTGGTTGGATCTCTTCGCAGTCCAAGGCACTCTCAGAACCTTCCTCCAACACCACAGGCACAATTCAAAGTGCTGGCGTTAGCCTATAAAGCCCTAAACGGTTCTGGCCCTACTTACCTCTCCGAACGCATCTCCTCCTATGAACCGACTAGGACACTAAGATCATCTGGGGAGGCCGTGCTCTCTGTCCCACCTGCATCACAGGCGCGCTTGGCGGGGATGAGAGACAGGGCCTTCTCAGTGGTGGCCCCTCGGCTGTGGAACACCCTGCCTGCAGATATCAGATCGGCCCCCTGCCTGCTGGCGTTTCGGAGGAAAGTGAAGACCTGGCTGTTCGAAGAAGCATTTGATTAAACAGTGTAATTGAACATAGGAATATGGAATAATGGATGATGATATTAGATTCTGATTTTACTGATGAGACGCTAATGATTGTTATATTGATGTTTAATCGTTGATGATGCTACTGTTTTTAACTGTCCCATATTCGTTTTGTGATGTTTTTGCATTGAATTTTGCTGTTGTTAACCACTTTGAGTAGCCTGAGGGCTGAGAAAAGCGGTATATAAATGAAGTAAATAATAAATAAATAAATATTCTAAGAATTATTTCTGGGTTTGATTTATTAAAATATTCCCATCCAAACCCAAGTAACGGAGGTGGAGGCATTAATTTTCATTCAACCCTCGTACATTTGTGGAGATTAAATAAATAAGGATCTCTTCTGATTTTTCAGCCTTCCCAGGGACCTTCTCTAGTACCTCTGGGCCACTGTTTCCTGCCCATTGAATACTACCACCATTTTAGGAACACAATATGTTATTTTCTCTTGACATGGCTCCTTCATGGAATAACTGTGGTGCTGTAATTGCTTGCATTATTTTCTAGCTTCTTGAATAGGAAGGTATTTGCAGTGGAGTCTCCCCTTGTGAGCAGAGGAAGAATCTGTATTGTGCATTGGCAGTCAAAGCCGAATTTAAGAGCTCCCTCCAGCTCTCCGCCTCTGTTTCATGGTATTTGCTGGAGAAAGGCAATAAGACGAAGTAGTTAGGGCATGGAGGAAGGCCAGGAACATTAAAATAGCCCTTGTTCTCGCTATGCACATGGTTGGTGGCCGAGGAGAACTCATTCATCATCCGGGCCAGAGTGAAACACTTCTGTTAAGCATGCTGTTATGAATCACTCTAATAGCAGTGCAGAAACATCTGGGGGATTTATTTCACTGGGGTGGGACTAGAGGGCTGTGGCGATATATTAACAGCGTTCCCACCTACATATTGAGTAAGTCCATTAGAATCAGGCCACAAGGGTCGCATCACAATAAATGTGCATTACTTCACTTTTGAGTCATGGCCAACTTTTCCATCGTTTCTCGTGAGTCATTGTGGCTTTTTCAGGATTTTGTGGGTTCCCCCCCCCCCTTAATTAATGCAAAAATATATATCAAGAAATATTGAATTATATCAAACCATCTAATATGCACAAGCACTATCTTGTGTTCTTGTACTACAGAAGGTAAGAGGCTTTAGAGTTACAATTTGGGTAGATTTTATTTACTTTATTTATTTACAGTATTTGTATACCGCCCCTCTCAGACTTGCAGCGACTCGAGGCAGTTTACAAGGCAAAATTTAATACCACCAAAAACACAGTTACAATATAAAAACTTTAACATCAGTAAAATCATAACAGCTGTAATAAAACAATTCAATAAATACTGCTTAAAACAATGTCCAGTCCATCTTGTAGTTGATTCCATTCTTATGTCCGTTACTCAGTATTTGCAAATGCCTGCTCGAATAGCCATGTCTTGAGTTTTTTTCCGAAACACTAAAAGTGAAGAAACCGATCTAATCTCCATAGGAAGGGTGTTCCATAGCCAAGGGGTCACCCCTGAGAAGGCCCTGTCTCTCGTTCCCATCAGCCGTGCTTGTGATGATGGCGGGACCGAGAGCAGGGTCTCTCCAGACAATCTTAAGGTCCTTGAATGCAGTGAACACCGTGGATGTAGTGTATCTGGATCTCAGCAAGGCCTTCAACAAGGTCCTCCATGACCTTCTGGTAAACTAGTCAAATGTGGGCTAAGCAAAACTATGGTTAGGTGAATTTGTAATTGGTTAAGTGAACAAACCCAGTGGTTGCTCACTAATGCTTCCTCTTCATCCTGGAAAGAAGTGATGAGTGGAGTGCCATAAACAGGGTTCCTTCCTGGGTCTGGTTCTGTTCAACATCTTTTTTTACGATTTAGATGAAGAGTTTGAAGGAATGACCATCACGTTTGCAGACGGGACCAAATTGGGAAGGACAGCCAATACTCCAGAAGACAGGAGCAGAATTCAAAACGATTTTAACAGATAAGAGAGATGATTGACCAAAACTATTCAAATGAAGTTCAACAGGGACAAATGCAAGATACTCAACTTAGGCAGAAAAAATGAAATGCAAAGATACAGAATGGGGGACGATGCCTGGCTCGACAGCAGGACGTGTGGAAAAGATTTTGGAGTCCTCGTGGACAGGAAGGGGAACATGCGCTAGCAATGTCATGCGGCATCTTAAAAAGCAAATGGGATTTTGGCCTGCATAAATAGGAGTCTAGTGTTTAGATCCATGCAGTGTTTAGATACAGTGTTTAGATCCACGGCGCTCCATGCAGTCATGCCGGCCACATGACCTTGGAGGTGTCTACAGACAACGCTGGCTCTTTGGCTTAGAAATGGAGATGAGCACCACACCCCAGAATCAGACATGACTGGACTTAATGTCAGGGGACTACCTTTACCTTTTTAGTGTTTAGATCCAGGGAAGTCATGCAACCCCTCTGTTTGTCTTGGTCAGACCACATCTGGATACTTTGTCCAATTCTGGGCACCACAATTGAAGGGAGGTGTTGACAAGCTGTCCAGAGGAGGGAGACTAAAATAATCAAGGGTCTGGAGAACAAGCTCTATGAGGAGCAGCTTAAAGAGCTGGGCAGCCTTCAGAAGAGAAGGTTGAGAGGAGACATGATGAGGGCCATGGATCGAGATGTGAGGGGAAATCATAGGGAGGAGGGAGCAAGCTTGTTCTCAGCTGCTCTGGAGACTAGGATGTGGAACAATAGCTTCAAGCAACAGGAAAGGAGATTCCACTGAACATGAGGAAGAACTTCCTGACTGTGAGAGCTGTTCAGCAGTGGAACACTCTGCCCCAGAGTGTAGTGGAGGCTCCTTCTTTGGAAGCTTTAAAAGAGGCTGGATGACCATCTGTCGGTGGTGTTTTGAATGCAATTTTCCTGATTCTTGGCAGGGGGTTGGACTGGATGGTCCACAAGATCTCTTCCAACTCTATGATTCTATGACCTCTTCCTGCCTGGAAACTCCATTGAGCAATTCTGCAGGTGCAGTGGCTTCTTGAACCAGGTCACCTTTGAAGTCTCTTCCAGCTCTATGATTCCATGTTTGTGTCAGACAGATTCCCTGAATCTGAAAGTACTAAGACAGAGAAGGAGTTGGATCATTGTTCTGGAGGGACCGACAAGATTTTGGGAGTTTGGCCCAAGGAGGTCTGTTTCTCTTCACTTTGACGACTAATGGTGAGCTCAGACCCAAATCATCACTCCTTTGGGTGTTTTGGGAAGGGCGTATATCACTTTCAAAAGGCTAGTAAAAATAAAATATTTTGTGGGTTAGAAGGACCACAACATGTGGGATGTCCATCCGTGCTAATTCTGAGTTGACTGCTGCTTCTGATTCGGCTCCTGGTCTAGCCATGCCATTAAAAGAGCTGGTAGAAGCTTCTTGTTTAAGATCCTTCTTGTTTTCACATACCTTTTGATGTATTAATTATTCTCATGCTGTGCTGGGCAGAGTCAGAGCTTTCTGTTGCTGAGGCATATGTTTGTGTATGCAAGAGCCAGTGGGTTGGGGAAAGAAGTGGGTGTTCTCCAATTATCTGAATGTTGATTTTACAGCCTTGCTTTGTAGCTTTCTTATCAGGAAGGAGGAAGGGCAGAAGTGTGGGCTGCATTTTTTTTCCAGGCTTCTCACGTGACTCTGAAGTCATTCTGCAGGACCTTTGGTTCCTGGTGAAGAAGGTGGAGACCAAGAGCAGGCTTTCCATGTTGACTTTTGCCTCCTACTCAGGTGTTTTGTCCTCTTGCAATTGAGAAGAGAGAAGAAGGAGGTTTTTCTCATTGCAGGTCAGCTTTATGTGGTTTTGCTTCTTTTCCCCAACCCTTCAGATCTGGGTCCTATTTTGGGGTTCTTCCTCTTCCACCATCTCCTTCTCATGTTCATCCTTCTCCCTGACCTGCAGTGTTCTCTATTGGAAAGGAATGTTGTAATGTCTTAGCCAGGTATCTCTTGGGATCTGCAATCTAAATATCTGAGGACAAACTATTTAGTCTTTGTTTAAATGGGATTATGTCCACCAGCTCAGCACCTGTTTCTAATAAGTTATTTTAATGTATTATGTTGTGTTTCGAATTCCATTTATTTTTTTAATTGCGTGTTTTGCTTTAGTTATGTGTTGCTTAATTGTTGTGTTTTGGCATGGGCATATATATCTATATCTATCTATCTATCTATCTATCTATCTATATTGTCATGTCAGGAGTGGCTTGAGAAACTGCAAGATGTTTTACCATCTTTGTGGGAGGCTTCTCTCATGTCCCGGCATGGGGAGCTGGAGCTGACAGAGGGAGCTCATTTGCGCTGCAACTTGAGAAACTGCAAGTCACTTCTGGTGTGAGAGAATTGGCCGTCTTCAAGGACGTTGCCCAGGGGACACCCGGATGTTTTACCATCCTTGTGGGAGGCTTCTCTCATGTTCCAGCATGGGGAGCTGGAGTTGACAGAGGGAGCTCATCTGTGCTGCAACTTGAGAAACTGCAAGTCACTTCTGGTGTGAGAGAACTGGCTGTCTGCAAAGATGTTGCCCAGGGGACACCTGGATGTTTTGATGTTTTACCATCCTTGTGGGAGGCTTCTCTCATGTCCCCGCATGAGGAGCTGGAGCTAACAGAGGGAGCTCATCTGCGCTCTCCCCAGATTCAAACTTGCGACCTGGTGGTCTTCAGTCTTGCCGGCACATGGGGTTTAACCCACTGCGCCACCGGGGGCTCCACTTCCTTCCAGGATGAAGAGGAAGCATAATAATAATAATAATAATAATAATAATAATAATAATAATCTTAATAATATAAATAATAATAATAAACATAATAATAATAATAATAATAATAATAATAATAATAATATAAATAGTAATAATAATAATAATAATAATAATAATAAACATGATAACCCACTGTGCCACCGGGGGCTCCTTTTTACTGTTATGTTGTAATATGGTTGGAAATGTTTATATGTTGATTTTTTTAGTGTTTTGTTGTTATGAAGCACATTAAGTTCAGTGTTGTCTCTGGAAAAAAGCAGCAAGCCATTCAGGTCAGGATCATACAAAGAACAGTAACAAGAAAGAACAAAATACTGAACTCTGGCCCTTTCTACACTGCCATATAAAATCCAGATTATCTGCTTTGAACTGGATTATATGGCAGTGTAGCCTCATTTAATCCAGGTCAGAGCAGATATTGTGGATTATATGATTTGTAATTTGGATATAGAGCCCCTTGTGGTACAGTGGGTTAAACTGCTGAGTTGCTGAAATTGCTGACCAAAAGGTTAGCGGTTCAAATCCAGGGAGCAAGGTGAGCTTGCACTGTTAGCCCCAGCTTCTGCCAACCTAGCAGTTCAAAAACATGCAAATGTGAGTAGATCAATAGGTACCTCTTTGGCAGGAAGGTAATAGCATTTGACGTACTCATGCTGGGCAAATGACCTTGTAGGCGTCTATGGACAACGCCGGCTCTTCAGTTTAGAAATGGAGGTACAGAGTCAAACCTCCCAGAGTCAAACATGACGACTTAATATCAAGGGGAAACCTTTACCTTTACCTTAATCTGGATTATATGGCAGAGTAGAAGGGGCCTTTGAATGTTGAGAGGACTTTGCTGTTACACTTAAAAATCTTATCTCCAAAGATCATCCCACGGACTTTGCAACAGGTCATGTGTTGCTCTCTGCTGCATTCAAGGTGATGCCTCAGCTTAGTGCATACTAACTGGTGTGTGCACTTGTCTGGAAATATGTGTTCAGCTTGGCACGTGTAGATATGACATTTTTTGAAGTATTGATTGTAAATTGCTATTTTAGAGCAGAAATGGCTTTGCTTCACTGCGCAGATGGCAAAAACATTTTATTTATTTTTTTGCTTTTCTGTGGCTTTGGAATACTGCAGTTGCATTCCAACATCATGGCTGCTGTTTTGGTGACATAAAGTGATGCTGTGGCACTTCTCTGCTTATTTTAGGCAATCTGAGGTTGTTTTGAAGTGGTAGGGGCTTACCAGCATTCAAGAATCCCGCAAAGGGTTTTGCACTGAAAATGGCTTTTGGCTAAAATTAAAATGGAGGTAATAGGACCTTTGGAGAGGCTGGTGGGATATCCTAAGGGCCACACTTTTTTTTCTTCATCTGAGATGAGAAACTGCAAGTTGCTTCTAGTGTGAGAGAAATGGTAGTCTGCAAGGACTTTGTCAAGGGACACCCAGATATTTTACCATTCTGTGGGAGACTTCTTTCATGTCCCAGCATGCGAAGCGGGAGCTGACAGACAGGAGCTCACCCCGCTCCCTGTATTCGAACCACCGACCTTTTAGTCAGCAGTCCTGCCAGCACAAGAGTTTAACACATTGTGCCACCAAGGGCTCCTTCCAGTTTGGTGATCAACTTGGTATTCTCTGCTGGAGAGTTCTAATGCATTTACCTGAACTGCAGAACCAAGTTACCCAGTACTTCTGTATTTTGTCCACTGGTATGTGGTTAATCCTCTTTACCCATCCCCTACCCATCTCTCTGCTGGATTTCAAAAGGATAAGAACCATGATCAGGTGTATGAAGCAATTCTGATGATTCCTTAGCACCACACACTTGTTCTAATATCCTTGGCACATCCATTTCTCACCTACTACTCAGGCAACAGCCCTGTGTAGCTTTAGGTTTAGATACAATATGGGGATATCCTATGGGCCACGCTTTTTGTGTGTGTCAGGAGCAACTTGAGAAACTGCAAGTGGCTTCTGGTGTGAGAGAATTAGCCGTCTGCAAGGACGTTGCTCAGGGGGCACCCAGATGTTTTACTATCTTTGTGGGAGGTTACTCTCATGTCCCTGCATGGGGAGCTGGAGCTGACAGAGGGAGCTCATGGGCGCTGCAACTTGAGAAACTGCAGGTCACTTTTGGTGTGAGAGAACTGGCCATCTGCAAGGACGTTGCCCAGGGGCACCCAGATGTTTTACCATCCTTGTGGAAGGCTTCTCTCATGTCCCCGCATGGGGAACTGGAGCTGACAGAGGTAGCTCATCTGCGCTGCAACTTGAGAAACTGCAAGTTGCTTCTGGTTTGAGAGAATTGGCCATCTGCAAGGACATTGCCCAGGGGGCACCCAGATATTTTTCCATCTTTGTGGGAGGCTTCTCTCATGTCCTGGCACGGGGAGCTGCAACTGACAGACAGGGCTCATCTGCACTGCAACTTGAGAAACTGCAAGTTGCTTCTGGTGTGAGAGAATTGGCCGTCTGCAAGGACGTTGCCCAGGGGGCACCCATATGTTTTACCATCCTTGTGGGAGGCTTCTCTCATGTCCCTGCATGGGGAGCTGGAGCTGACAGAGGGAGCTCATGCGTGCTTTCCCCGGATTCGAACCTCTGACATGTCGGTCTTCAGTCCTGCCGGCACAAGGGTTTAATCCATTTCACCACTCAAGGGCCACACTTGTGCCTCCCAAAAAGCCTTTGTAAAGCCAATGGTCGTCAGCATACCCTTAGTTTGGGAGACACCTTGAAATTGCATTGCATCCCTTTTCTCAAATGCATGTCTTGAGTGGTTTCTCCTTTTGATAGGTACAAAGTCAAAATGTATGGCTTTGAGCTCCTTATGATCAGTGGCCCTTGAATCTCAGGTAACCCAGAAATTGTCTGGTTTGGCATGCTTTAAGAAATGAAAGAGGTTCACAGCAAAGATGTCTAGCCTTGCCCTGGTAGGTAAAAGAAAGGAATACCTGCTCAACTGCTACGCTTGCTGTTCCTCTTTTATGATGACCATTGTGTATCACTTTTTTCTTTGCTCTGTTCTCTTTGATGCTGAAATGTAGGGCTGGCTGCCTCTGAAGTGGCAGCATGTGATGCAACGTCCAAGTTGCTACGAGGTCAGATTTTTAACTTCTTGATCTGTACATTCTCCTTTTCAATGTTTCACGGACATTTGAAATATTTAACTAAACTGTTCCATTTCGAGGAAGGCACAATCTTTTATGCCCGGGTTGAGCTCCTGAGTCTGCAGGCCACATTTTATGGCAATGTCACAAAGGACCCCTGTGTTTGCAGAGTGGTTCCCATGCAGAAAAAGCTTCCCTTTACTGAAGCGTGGTGAAAATGGGAAGAATCTGTTCCAGTGGACTTGAACCAATTCATAAATGGAGCGCTTGTATGGTCTGGAGAAATCTGACTTGGCTCCTGATTGCGTTGGCCTGTTGTGGTAAGATAAGTTCCCACGTGACCGAAACTTCAAACAGGACTTCTATCCTTTTCAACCATTTACCTTTGCACAACATGGACTCAAATATGCATTTGCCAAAAGCATTTTATTTCTAGCTTATCTTACTCTTAAGATAATTTTATGGCTCTAAATCAATAAAAAGTTAAGCTGAACAAGCAGGGATAAATATCCCTGTGTCTCTTTGCCCAGCGTCATCTTTCCTTGTGTTTTTTTTTTACCTTTCCCAAGATAGGATCTGATGTGGCTGGAAGTGGGTATATCCCATATATACTTATAGGTCTTTTATACTATGCTTCTGTAGGTTTGCCTAGTGCTGTGTTTCTCAACCTGGGGGTGTCAGAGGGGTCACCAAAGACCATCAGAAAACACATTTCATGGGGACCCCTTTGGCAGAGAAGGCTGAAGATCTCTCCACCTGTCCTTCTCTTCCGTTTTGGAAACAGACAGCGAATCCTCCCACCGAAAGCCCTCCAATAAATCCCACCAACTACAACTCCCAAATGATAAAAACAACCCCCGCCAACCCCAACAGTATTCAAATTTAGGCTTATTGTGCCAAATTTCGTCCAGATCAATCGTTGTTTGGGTTCACAGTGCTCTCCGGATGTAGGCTAACTATATCTCCCCTAAATCATTGTCAATTCTTCCCAAATCTAGTATTTTATGTCGGTTGTGGGAATTCTGTGTGGGAAGTTTGACCCCATTCTACCAATGGTGGGATTCAGAATTCTCTTTGATTGTAGGTAAACTTATAAATCCCAGCAGCTACAACCACCAAATGTCAAGGTCTATTTTCCTCAAACTTCGACAGTGTTCACATTTGGGTATATTGTGTATTTTTGCCAGATCCATCATTATTTGAGTCCACAGTGCTCTCTGGATGTAGGTGAACTACAACTCCAAAACCCAAGGTCAATGCCCATCAAACCCTTCCAGTATTTTCTGTTGGTCATGGGAGTTCTGTGTGCCAAGTTTGGTTCAATTCCATCATTGGTAGATTTGAGAATGCTCTTTGCTTGTGAACTATAAATCCTATAAATTGCCTAGTAGATTTCCCTGATTGCTTTGGGATTTGAACCCTGATTGCTTTGGGATTTGAACCCTGATCTACAGAATCGTAGTCAAACCACTATGCCATGCTGTGTCTAGTGCTGCAATTCACTTTAATTGCCATTGCGTCAATCCCTGGATTCCTGGGATTTGTAGTTGAGAGGGTTTTGGGATTTTTTGTTACAATTCTTAACCAGAGAACTGGATGATTCCTTGTTGAGCGAGTGGGCCTAATAACAAAAGATCCTCCCCATAAACCTATAGCAGAGTAACTTATTAGCAGCAGCGTGACCCAGCACTAGTAGCCCAAAGTGATAAAAAGAACAAAAACACACAGACCAATGCTATCTCTTCCATTGGAGGCTTTACTTTGTAGTAAAATAATATTGTTGTATTAGTTGTTGTATAGACAAGAACAAGGTTCCCATAACACACATAAACAAATACACAGTGGCTTCACACACATTGGAACGTTCTCTCACAAGGCTTCTCTCACACAGAGGTTTACCTCACACTCCGCAGGATGACACTAGCTTTGGCCCACTGACTCTAACAGGCTTCGGGCTACTAACTCTTTCAGTGCTTGACTCACACTTTTGTAATCAAGAATGCCTAGTCAACTTTTAAGATTTCTGACATCCCTGGTGTCTTCATGTTTTACTTCACTACGGTTCCTTAACATACTGTCTGGGGAAGGACTCCAGATAGCTGAACGCTTTGATGAGCAGCCCACCTGTTGCATTTTCGGAGGAGGAACTGGATTTGAAAAGAGCCACAATCTTTACTGGACACGCAAGGGAGAAGACGCCACTAACTGCCTGCCATGGGGAGAGTTGAGAGCGGAGTAAGGCTCATGCAGTTATGAATTCAAGGGAGGGGTAACTCAGCTTATGCTCCCTTGAGCAAACAAGCACTGAAAGGATTTGGATTTACGAAGCAATCTTCTCTGCAAAGGATGTCGGTGTTCCATTACCCTCTGGCCCACAAAACCTGCTTTCTGGTTTTTGGAGCCTTTTGTCTCTTGCGGTTTCTCAAAACCAGGGCAGCTTTCCTCCAAACGGCACTGGGCTTGTGTAGCATTACTGCCGTAATATAAGTAAGCTTCAGGGCTCCTTTGTGTGAATCTTCAAGGCCCAACCACCCTGGAGGAGAGAATCCATGCTTTCGTGGTTCTGCCAATTATATGCTGGCAGCCTGTTTTTTAAAAACCTATTTAAGGTGGTGCTGTGACTCTTTGTGAGCCTGGGATAGGGTTGCTTGTCTCTTAGCCTAGTCTGGTTATAGTTTAAATATGGCCTGCATTTAAAAGGTCTGCTTCAGTGGACCTACAAACAAGAGAAATGGCAAGAAGTGGGAAGATTCAGCAATCCAGAAGTGGGAAGATTCATAAGTGATGCTGATGCTAATCCCCCACTGCATTTGCAAGAGCAAAGCAATACGATCTCAGTCACGTTTGCAGAATAATCCCTGTGTAAGTGGTCACTGGACTGGCCAATGCCTGTAGATTTAAACAACAATGTGTTCCTTGGTTGTTGTGAGTTTTCTGGGCTGTATGGCCATGTTTCAGAAGTATTCTCTCCTGAGTTTTCTGGGCTGTATGGCCATGTTCCAGAAGCATTCTCTCCTGATGTTTCGTCTGCATTTATGGCAGGCATCCTCATAGGTTATGAGGTTTGTTGGAAACTAGGAAAATGGAGTTTATATTTCTGTGGAATAATGTCCTGGGTGGGAGAAAGAACTCTTGTCCGTTGGAGGTAGGTGTGAATGTTTCAATTGGCCACCTGTATTAGCATTTAATAGCCTTGCAGTTTCAAGGTCTGTCTTCTTACTGCCTGGTGGAATCTTTTATTGGGAGGTGATGATCTGGCCTGAATTTTTTCTTGTCTGAAATTCCTGTTTATGAATGTTTTTCTTTATTTACTACTAGCCACCCCGTGCCATGTGTTGCTGTGGCCCAATCTGTGTATATGTGTTTTGTGTGTCTATATATATGTGTATATATGTGGTTTTGTGCATGAATTGGCGCTCCGTACAGTCATGCCGGCCACATGACCTTGAAGGTGTCTATGGACAACGCTGGCTCTTCGGCTTAGAAATGGAGATGAGCACCAACCCCCAGAGTTGGACACCACTGGATTTAATGTCAGGGGACAACCTTTACCTTTTACCTTGTAAAGGAGTACGCACTTCCCTGTATCTTGAGTGATTACTGAAAAAGTGAAGGATTTGATCCATAGTAGAATTGCCTTTGTGAATGCAGACTTCTCACTTCAGCTGCTTTTTGCAGGCATTAAGCTTTGGGTTTTTTCAGATTTCCTGCAAATTCTCCACAGATCTCCACAGGCTCCCTCCCCTCCAAATGTTATGCATCAGCTCAGCTCTTTGGTTTGTGCTTTTCCGAAATCTTGATGTTTTTGTGCATAGCTTGTACATGAATAGCAGCTCGTTCCCAAGTAATAAAAAATTTATGCCCTTATAAATCTTTGATGCCTGCTCCAGTTTGCGTGGAGGATGTTTCTGGCAGTGCATTTATGTTTCCCCACTGCTCTTCATTAGCTGCTCCCATCATAGTGTCTTCCCTCCAGTCATAAATTTGTTAAATTGCCTCTCTTCTGAACTACTTCTAGCTCCCAGCAAGTTACCAGTGGGGAACGGTCTCACTAGCAGAGGCTTCCATGTTCCCAGGAGAATGTTTTTTGTTGTGTCAGGAGCGACTTGAGGAACTGCAAGTCGCTTCTGGTGTGAGAGAATTGGCCGTCTGCAAGGACGTTGCCCAGGAGATGAGAGAAGGAGGATCTCAGAGATTGTGTTTAATAACTATGGCTTAGGCCTTCTGCTGCTTCACTATCCACTTGTGATGCTGAGTCCTTGATGGAATACTTCCTCATTCTTCTGCACGCTGCTGGAAGGTTTGGTGTCGTAACTTAGTTAAATTAACCTCCCTGCATAAAACGGTACCTAAATTTCGTACTTGACAGATGCAACTGTCTTTCGGGCTGCATAGGTCAACAGCAAGCGGTTGGGAGCTCACTTCAGCCTGGGTTGGCTTTGAATTCATGACTTCTCAGTCAATAGAGATTTAATGCTGCTGGCTACTAACTAGTTGCGCCACAGCCCAGTCCAGGTAAGGCCTTTGGTTATGATCTAACATGGCTTTACAAATGTCATTATGTGTTGGGTGTATCTGTAGTGGTCCTTGGGAAAGGAAGAAGAGACACAATACATGTGCAGAGTTTTCTATGGGAAATGAAAGACGAGGCAGGGAAGGATAGAAGGTAGAGAGGACAGCAGGGGATAACTAATTGCAAGAAGTAATACAGTCTGTTGTCGAGGCTTTCCCGACACTAGGTTCATTAATACCCATCATAGAATTGGGTTTTTGAACGCTATTTTTGTTGCAGGAGCTATTAATAGAGGTTTTGGTGAAGCATGGACAGAGACTAATAATGAGGATTCATGCCAAGTTTGGTCCTGATTCATCATTGTTTGGGTCCACAGGGCTCTCTGGATGTAGGTGAACTACAACTCCAAAAGTGAAGGTCAATGCCCACCCAACCCTTCTTGTGTTTTCTGTTGGTCATGGGAGTTCTGTGTGCCAAGTTTGGTTTAATTCCATCGTTGGTGGAGTTCAGAATACTCTTTGATTGTAGGCGAACTATAAATCCCAGCTACTATAACTCCCTATTAACACCCCCCCCCCAACCCCAGCAGTATTCAAATTTGGGTGTATCAGGGATTTGTGCCAAATTTAGTCGAGTGAATGAAAATACATCCTGCATATCAGATGTTTACATTATAATCAATAACCGTAGCAAAATTACGGTTATGTTATGGTTGGGGGTCACCACAACATGAGGAAGTGTATTAAGGGGTCGCGGCACATTAGGAAGGTTGAGAAACACTGCTCTAGAAGATTGACACCATGCTGAAAGGCCTACTTGAATGTTTGGAGGGCTGGTTTGGGGGTGGGGGTTGGAATCAGAAATGAGGTTCTGGTCATTTCTGATCAGCTTGAGGGGCAATCTTTTTGAGGAGCCTCCTCCCTGAATCAATCTTTCATAGCACAGTCATTTTTCCGGTAGAATGAAATGAGGAAGGCCACATGGAATTCCTGGACAACACAGAGTCCATACAGCCACACAACTCCCATCCTCCTTTTAGGAGCTTGGTCTCTTGTTCACTTGGAAAAGAAACACCACCGTAGCTCCTTGACTTTGGAGAAGCAGTTGCATTTGGTATTCTGGAGCCACAGGGAGTCTTTATTCTAGTGCTGCAAGGCAATTTTGTCATCTGTGGTGTAAGCTTACTGGAGAGTAACAGTGTTGAATATAGTCAGCATCTTTTTCTGGATTGCTAACAGCAAGGTCCTGGAAGGTGATCTCTGAGAAAAGATGAACAGCATACTACCTTCTAGATCAGTGGTTCTCAACCTTCCTAATGCCGCAAGCCCTTAATACAGTTCCTCATGTTGTGGTGACCCCCAAGCATAACATTATATTTGTTGCTACTTCGTAACCGTAATTATGCTACTGTTATGAATTGTAATGTAAATATCTGATATGCAGGATGTATTTTCATTCACTGGATCAAATTTGGCACAAATACCTGATATGCCCAAATTTGAATACTGGTAGGGTTGGGGAGGAATGATTTGGTTATTTGGGAGTTGTAGTTGCTAGATTTATAGTTCACCTACAATCAAAGAGCATTCTGAATTCCACCAACGATGGAATTGAACAAAACTTGGCACACAGAACTCCCATGACCAACAGAAAACAATAGAAGGGTTTGGTGAGCATTGATCTTGACTTTTGGAGTTGTAGTTCACCTACATCCAGAGAGCCTTATGGACCCAAACAATGATGGATCAGGACCAAACTTGGCATGAATCTTCAATATTAGAATATCCTTGAATGCAATATACTTTTAGAGGGGCTTGTAGATCTTCTTCTGAATGCACACAGACTACGTTATCATCAGTGTCTGGAATTTCCCTGTGTTTGGAGTGTTGCTCTTTATTAAATGCTAATCGTGGTGGCCAGTTGCAACATTCACACTTGCCTCAAGCAGATAAAGAGTTCTTTCTCCCATCCTGGATGTTCCACGGATATATAAACCTCACTTGCCTAGTTTCAAACAGACACCTCAACCTTCAAGAAGATTGGTGCCAATCTTCTGGAAGAGTTTGGTGGGCATTGACCTTGAGTTTTGGAGTTGTAGTTCACCTACATCCAGACAGCACTGTGGAGTCAAACAATGATGGATCTGGACCAAACTTGGCATGGATACTCAATATGCCTAAATGTGAACACTGGTGGAGTTTGGAGAAAATAGACCTTGACATTTGGGAGTTGTAGTTGCTGGGATTTATAGTTGATGTACAATCAAAGAGCTTTCGGAACCGAACCAACGATAGAATTGGGCCAAACTTCCCACACAGAACCCCCATGACCAACAGAAAATACTGTTTTTTCTGATGGTCTTTGGTGACTGCTCTGACACCCCCTCACGACCCCCTCAGCGGTTCCAACCCCAAGATTGAGAAATACTGTTCTAGATGTTTTGGGCTGTAGCTCCCAATAGAGCCCATAGCTAGGTTGTGACCTAGCTATCACAACCAATGATAGGGAATGCTGGGAGCCACCGTTGTAACAATATCTAGAGGGACTTGTGATTGCCACACTGCAGTTGCCAAGTGGCACCCAAGGTCTCTTAGAAATAAGGACAGCATGGTGCACGTAGCAAACGCTTCAGTTGTGCCTGTCCAAGGTGGTGTGTACTACGGCACACCCTTTTACCTGATTTGTTTTCTCAGGATCAGTAAAGTTACCCTTGTCACCACCCCTCAGTCTATATCCCTCCCTCCCAATGGAGGTAGAGCTTAATCTAACCAGGAAGAACATTGCTGGCAACCAGGAAACCAACAAAAAGGTGCGAGGAAACAATAACAGCAGTATTTTCCGCTGTATGTCACATCTGTGCTTGAAAAACCCAGAACACTGTAAGCTTTTCACTCATCCTCTCCACACTGATCCAGGGAACTGAAATTGCGGAAGCAAATTCTTCAGCAGGGCCTGGTTGAGAGTTCACTTAGGGGTGAGCAAGGAGTGTGTTTTATTTTTGAAATGGTGGCCTCTAGAATGTTGTTTGGATTGTGCGTCCCCTCCCTCAACACCTGTCTCAGTGTTGCTAAATTTACCGGCGGCTACAGAAAGGAGGTTCTAATCTTGAGGTGCAGAAAAGCGTGACTTTATCATGAGAAACTATTAATAGGGTCCTTTCGTTCTGTGCTCCAGAGACCGGCCTTATTGATTAGGGCAGCTGGCTATGGCTACCTGCTTCTTGCGTTTGAGCTGTAATTGCTCAGGTTGCACATTGACCAAGTCCTTGGAGTGCAGACAAACTGTCCAGGTGCTGCTTGATAGCCTGTTTTGATTTTATTCACTACTAGCTGTCCCCTGCCACGCTTTGCTGGAAGATAAAGTAATGAGAAGATGTTGGCTTTTAATATATGTAATATTTTAATGCTTATGGGTAAACAGTATTTCTTGTTCTTTCTTTATCAGTGTTGATGTAGAGATGATCTGGTTTGCCTACTCTGGAACATGCAACATATAATTGTCCTCCTTTAGGGGTCTTTTTCAAATCTATGATGTTATATCTCTCATATACATATATATGTGTGTGTGAATCATCTATCTATCTATCTATCTATCATCTATCTATCTATCATCTATCTATCTATCTATCTTATCTATCTATATCTACGGCTGGATGGCTCTTTGTCATGAGGGCTTTGATTATGTTTTCTTGCCCTGATGAAGGGAAATGGACTCAATGGCCTTAAGGCAGCATTTTTCAACTTGGGGTTCGGGTCCCCTGGGGGGTTGCAAGGGGGTGTAAGAAGGGTTGCCAAAGACCACCAGAAAACACAGTATTTTCTGTTGCTCATGGGGGTTCTGTATGAGAAGTCTGGCCCAATTCTATTGTTGGTGGGATTCAGAATGCTCTTTGATTGTAGGTGAACTATAAATCCCAGTAACTACAACTCCCAAATATCAAGGTCTATTCCCTCCATCTGTTTTCATATTTGGGCATATGGAGCATTCGTGCCAAGTTTGACCTAGATCAGGGGTCCTCCAACTTTTTAAACAGAGGGCCAGGTCAGAGTCCCTCAAACTGTTGGAGGGCCGGATTATAATTTGAAAAAAAGAAGAAGAATGAATTCGTATGCACACTGCACGTATCGTATTTGTAGTGCCAGAGCCACTTAAAAACAATACAAAAAGTAAAATGAAGAACAATTTTAGCATATATAAACTTATTAGTATTTCAATGGGAAGTGTGGGACTGCTTTTGGCTGATTAGATAAGATTGTTGTTGTTCTGTGCTTCAAGTCATTTCAAACTTATGATGACCCTGAGCGAGGACCGGGTAAATGACCTTGGAGGGCCGTATCCGGCCCCCGGGCCTTAGTTTGTGGACCCCTGGTCTAGATCATTGTTTGAGTCCACAGTGCTCTCTGGATGTAGATGAACTACAGCTCCAAAACTCAAGTTCAATGTCCACCGGACGCTTCCAATATTTTCTGTTGGACATGGGAGCTCTGTGTGCCAGGTTTGGTTCAATTCCATCATTGGTGGAGTTCAGAAAGTACTGGAAGGGTTTGGTGGGCATTGACCTTGAGTTTTGGAATTGTAGTTCACCTACATGCGGACAGCACTGTGAGCTCAAACAATGATGGATCTGGACCAAACTTGGCACGAATACTCAACATGCCCAAATGTGAACGCTGATGTAGTTTGGGGAAAATAGACCTTGACATTTGGGATTTGTAGTTGCTGGAGTTTATAGTTCGCCTACAGTCAGAGCATTTGCAACCCCACCAATGAGAGAATTGGGCCAAACTTCCCACACAGAACCCCCATGACCAACAGAAAATACTGTGTTTTATGATGGTCCTTGGTGACCTCTCTGACACCCCCGTGCAACCTCCCCAGGGGTCCCGACCTACATGTTGAGAAACTCTGCCTTAAGGAATGGCTGAGCCCTCCTCTCCCTCCTTTAGAGTGTGAGGCCAGCCTCCTCCTTCACTTCTCTTCAGACTTCTGGTTTGAGGTTGCCTTCTCCTGTGTCACATTGTGCTGAATCTAGGGAAAAGCATGGGGCAAAGGGGGAGGCTTTCCTCCTACTTCTCAGCTGGCAGTGCCTCTCACTCAGCTGAAGTTGGAAAGGCAAGCGGGGAGTCTGTTTCCGTGCTTTGTGATTCCCAAGCTACCTCACTGGTCTCCCGTGGCAGAGCTGCGTTGCTTGGGAAGTGGAGCTGCTCCTTGGAAAGGGGCTGAACAGAGGCCTTGCCAGGGAGGCTGCCAGGGCACTTTCCCTGAAAGAACCACCCCCCAGGGCTGGCATCTGTGAATGATTTGGAGCTCCGGAATGAGGAAGTGGCTGCCAGGCTGGTGAGTTGCAACTACAGCTTGTACAAAGAGAGAGGAACTTTGGCCCTGAAAAAGTAAGAGTATACTGTATAATGGTACTGTCAACAAAGGCTGGTTCGGTGACATAAGCGTCATTTAAAAGTGAGGATGAGGCACTGGACTACAAGGGCTGAATGAAAAGTAATGCCTCCATTTTCGTAACTCCTCAACAGATGGCAGTACTGGTATGCAGCAGGTACTGGCTTGTTCAGTAGACGCTCCTCTACAGTTCCATTTTGGTGGGAAGCCTTAGCATTGAACGGTTGTGTTGTTAAAGTGCAAAGTATGGAACCCTGTGCAGACGGTCGGTCAATGCGACTTAAGCAACGTGCAGACATTGAATTCTTGACAGCAGAAGGTGTCTCCCCAAAGGAGATTCATCAGAGAATGCAAGCTGTTAATGGTGATTGTGTTGATGTGGGTACTGTGCATCGTTGGGTGAGTAAGTTTAAAGATGTTGAGGTGGGAACATCTGACTTGCGTGACAAACAAAGAGTTGGACGTCCTGTGACGGCAACCACCAAGTTTCACAAGCAAAAAGTTGACAGATTGATTCAGGACAATATCACTCAGAGAGAATTTTCAAGCATAATCGGCATTTCACAAGAATGTGTGGGTCACATTATTGCTTGGCTTGACTATCGGAAGATCTGTGCACGATGGGTACACAACAGAACTTCAGAGACTGGATGTCACCACCATACGGCATCCTCCATACAGTCCAGATTTAGCACCGTCTGACTTCCATCTGTTCCCGATAATGAAAGAAAATTTTAACCTGTAAATCCCAATACAGTTCTGGCCCAGTTTACCTGTCCGAATGTATTCTCCCCGTTGAACCATCAAGGACGTTAAGATCTTCCGGAGAGGCCCTGCTCTCAGTCCTATCACCTTCGCAAGCGCATTTGGTGGGAACGAGAGACAGGGCCTTCTCTCTGGTGGCTTCCCTCGGCTATGGAACTCTCTCCTGAGCAAGATTTGATCTCTCCCCTCCCTCTTGTCCTTCAGGAGGCTAGTGAAATCCTGGTTATGGAACGAAGCTTTCCCAGAATCATGGCTGAGACTGGTTACAGACCAAAGTGAGTGACCACATATGCGGACTGAGTTGAACATGATTTTTACCTTGGCGATTTGGTATATGTGTATTTTATCTATATGTATTTTAATCTTGTATTGTTGTATGATGTTTTAACTTGTATTAGTAGCATTGAATCCTTGCTGTAAGCCGGTCTGAGTCCCTCTACGGTGGTGAGAAAATTGGGATATAAAAGTTTTAAATAAATAAATAAGATCTGCGGGGACATCATTATGCTTCTGATGAAGACGTTGAGAGAAATATGAGATGCTGGTTGTGGAAACAGAGTGTCGAATTCTTCTGTGACAGCTTCAGAAAACTTGTTCATCGTTGGCAGAAATGTATCCAATTGTTTCGTGATTATGTGGAAAAGTGAATAGTGCTAATTATAGAGCACATTCTAAGGATTATTTCTGCGTTTGATTTATTAAAATATTCCCATCCAAACCCAAGTAACGAAGGTGGAGGCATTACTTTTCATTCAACCCTCGTATTAAGTGAATAAAGGCAGGGAGCTAGTGCTGAAATCTGAAGGTAGCAGAACTTCTTAATGTGATGTATGGCTTGCCTGGTGATACCCTATCTCACGCTTGCAAGATACTGCAGCTGATGAAGCAGTTTGCAAGACCGCTTCCCAGCCTCAGTGTTTTGGACTACGAAGGCTGCACGGTGTGCAAATTTTCACCCCAAAACCATTGACCCCTCCTGCAGTTCCTCCAATTGCAGTCATTTCCCGCTTGGATTGTACCTTTGGAGTTGCTTCAGCTGCCCTCCTGTATTCGACCAGCATCCAAGTTTGCATCATTCCAAGACTGGACAGATCACTGACCAGCCGCCAACAAGGCTTTTGTCAGTGTCTCTTCCCAACTGCAGCCCAGCTCCTGGCTCACAGCGTGGGAATGGCAAAACCACATCTTTTCTAGGCACAGTGGCTGGGGCTCATGCGAAGAGACAGTGCCAGCGATGACACTCAATCTTGGGCACTTTGGGAATCCGGGTGATGTGATTTTTAGGCAGCAACAGCTTCATTTGACTCCTGGAGCGAATGCTGTTATGTTGCACCTAACTCCAGAAAGACTGTGAGGGTTTTTGTTTTATAACTAGCATTATGAGTTGTTGTGGTTTGGATTAGCAAGTGTATTGAACGATAGAGGATCAGCCTGTTTTAGTGGAGGGACACTTGCTCTGGAAAGCCAGCTTTGCTGTTATGCTAGATCTGGCATTATTAATGGGCTCCCAGTTTGCTGTTGCAGCTAGCAGTGTTTCACCCACCATAGCCAAATATGCTAGGTATGCCTGTTTATCATGCGGAAAACCAAATCATGTTGTACATGCCATAATACCCTAAATGCTGAAATTAATATACCAAACTCTGGACAGAAAATACAGCAGTAAGAGTACCATTTACTGTATATACTTGAATATAAGCCTAGTTTTTCAGCCCTGCGTCGGCTTCTACTGAAGTCAAGGTTATTTATTATTTTACTCTGTTATTAGTATTATTTTATTACATTTATTATTTTACTCTATTATGATTATTATTATTACTGGGTTGTTGTAGGTTTTTTCGGGCTGTATGGCCATGGTCTAGTGGCATTCTCTCCTGACGTTTCACCTGCATCTATGGCAAGCATCCTCAGAGGTAGTGAGGTCCAAGGTGGGTGGGTAGAAAAACAAAGGATAGGACTTAGAACAAGAGAAGCAGTTGCATGGGAAGGAATGAAAGATCCAAGGTAGCAGAAATCCTGTGTATTGTCGAAGGCATTCATGGCTGGAATCACTGGGTTGTTGTAGGTTTTTCTTGCTATATGGCCATGTTCTAGAAGCATTTTCTCCTGACGTTTCGCCTGCATCTATGGCAAGCATCCTCATTGGTTGTGAGATCTGTGACTTGAAGTTTGGGATGGCATCTGAGCTGTTTGCAGAATTCATCAAAGACTCCTTGTGCTTCTTGCATTATAATTTCAGCGCTTCGGGCTTTCTTGCTGTTGAGTGCCAAGAATCATGGCTCCTTAGGGGAAATGTGGTTTGTTCTGCATCACGAGCCTCAAATCCTGGTGAAAGAAAGGTCAAAGGTTGAAGGAAAGGCACAGCAATACCACTTTTTTGTCAGCTGGAGCTGGTGGTGCAGAAGGGACTTTTAATAGATTGTGTGCACTGCGCTTTTGTCCTTATTGTCTTCGACAAAAATATTGTCCGGCTCTTTTGAATCATTGATGTTTTAACATGATTATTTAATTGTTTCCTTTTGCAATCAGGATTTTTGAGTTGTGTCTTTCCTATTTGAACCTTTCTGTAAGCTGGTTCTTTTTCCTCTTCCCCAACATAGTGAGTTTTTGCTTGCCACCATATTGGCTCTGCTTTTGCATCTGTTCTGCTTCCATTGAGCTCTCCAGCGCCTTGGTGCCGTCTCTTCTCATTTTTCCCTTTTGCTAATCTTTCACTTACTGCACTGCACTCCTTGGCCAGGCAGTTAATCTTCTACTACCTTCCACAGCTGTCAGAAAATCTCTTTCCCCTCCTGGTCAAAAAATATAATGGAAAAAGCTAGTATTTTCTGTTCTTCTCTGTACGATTTTCTGATTATATTGTTCTGACTCTCCTCCCACGGTTGCCCAGCCCTCGAGTGTTGTGTTCCAGCTTCCTGGAATTTCCTTCAGTCTTGGGATAGCTTTCAATTGCCAGAAAAATCCCTCCCTCCTTCTCCCAACACCCACCAGTTAGTTTCCATATGTGATTCCTTTGCTACAAGACACTAGTAATGTTTTAGCACAGTGTTTCTCAACCTGGGGGTCGGGATCCCTGGAGGGAGGGGGTGTCGCAAGGGGGATTTTAGATGGGTCGCCAAAGACCATCAGAAAATGAATATTTTTGAATGGTCTTGGGAACCCTTTTTGACAGATACGGCTGAAGATCTCTCTGCTTGTCCTTTTTTTCCTTTTTGGTGGAGTTGGTGAACTACAACTCCCAGAATTCAAAAACGGTTCCCCATCAACCCCACCAGCATTCAGTGTTAGCCATGTAGGTAGTGTGCCAAGTTTGGTACAGATCTTTTGTGGGTTGGATTCAGAGTGCTCTTTGATTGTAGGTGAACTATAAATCCCAGCAGCTACAACTCCCACGTGTCAAGGTCTATTTTCCCCAAACTCCACCAGGTTTCATATTTGGGCATATTGAATATAACAGTTCGGGCCTCGCCTACCTTTGCGATCGCATCTCCCTCTATGAACCGGCGCAAACTTTAAGATCTTCCAGGGAATCCCCCCTTTCACCCCCACCGCCGTCACAAGCACGGTTGGTGGGGACAAGAGAGAGGGCCTTCTCGGTGGTGGCCCCTTGCTTCTGGGACAACCTTCCTAGAGAAATAAGACGGGCCCCATCCCTCCCCTCTTTTCATAAGACCTTGAAGACCTGGTGGTCTAAACAAGCCTTTGAGAATGACTAGTTCTAGCTCAGCCCCAGATATTGTTGAATACGGCCATATCGTTTTCTACCAATTACCCAGGTCGCTTCCTCCTGTTAGGCCCCGGAAATGAACAGCCATAGACTATACCTCTTATTGTTGCAGCCTCCTATAGCATTGCACCTAATTTTCCGGGCCCTCTAGAAATTGCACTCGCCACGTCCAGGCCTTTTTAAATTGCCTGAACAGGCAGGATTATTTCAAATATATATGTGCTATTGAATTCCTATGCACACTGCTCGTATCTTATTTGTAGTGCAAAAGATACTTAAAAACAATACAATAATTAAAATGAAGAACAATTTTAACAAATTATTAGTATTTCAATGGGAAGTGTAGGCCTGCTTTTGGATGATGAGATGGGATTGTTGTTGTGTGCTTTCAAGTCATTTCAGGCCTAGGTTGACCCTGAGCGAGGGCCGGGTAAATGACCTTGGAGGGCCGTATCTGGCCCCTGGACCTTAGTTTGAGGACCCTTGGTTTGGAACCACTGTTTTAGCAATTGAGACTCATCATGGGAGCTTTGAGCTGTCTGAGAGGGTTCTGCACAAAAAAACAAGTGAGTGAGACTACTCCATTTCCACTCATGCAGTGTGGGCACCATTGTGATACAACTCCGGCTGTGAGTGCTGCCCTGTTGGGAAAGAAGCCGAAACCAAGCCTCGCTATGGTGGCAGTTCCTTTCAGGACCTTGCGTGGGTAGCTGAGCATCACACATAACACAGTTGCATGAAGGGCCTTAGGAATGTCCCCACTCTTTTGCCACATACACTTTATTCTGTCACGTTGCCACCTAAAATGTATTTTCCACCTACAGTTTAAGGACAGCTTTGCTGGAGTGAGTGGATTGGGTCAAACCCTCCTTTGGGGAAGCCACAAATACATCTCTCTCTCTGATAACCCAGTTTTCAGATTTGCATCTGATAGGGAAGGGCCTCTTTTTTGAACTTCCCTTCCATCCCTTCTGATCTTCTCCTTGAGTCATTGCATTGCTCATTTAGCTCCGGCATTATTCGCCGCAAGAGCTACTGCTCTTCTCTTAGCCAGCTCTGAGGCTCTGTGTTCTGGTGGAGGAGGCCAAAACGAAGCAGTATCCCCCCCCCCCCATCCCGCCGCCTCCCAACCTCGAAGCGACTCCAAAAGGCACTTTGTTCCCACAAGCTGACGTAAGGGCCCAGCAGAGGCGCAGAACGCACCCTGACCATCTGCACCGTCTCCACGATTCTACTTTTGTAAAACTGCATTCCTACTATTTCTCATTTCCTGGAGGAAATGTCACAGCGGTAAGACGTGAGTAATTGGGATGACATACCGTGGGCTTCCTTCCCTTTGCAAAGATCTGTGCGGGGAAAAGATGTGCTCAGAAGGAATCCGGAAAGAAAATTGTAACTCGAAAGAAATGGTCTTCAGATTAGTGTCGTAGCCAAGAAGAGTTCAGAGGTTGATGTGCTGAGAGAGAGGCCTGATCGGGAGAGCTAATTTTGGGATGTGGTGCTCGTTCTTGTTTTCCCCTTTACGGTCTGCACTGTGCCTGTGCTTCTAGCTTCTTGCTGATTTTGATGGTGTCTTTGATGGCAAATTATACTTAATAGCGGTTGATAACTTCGTGATTTGTCCCCTTGCGAAGAATGGACTTGCTCTTGAACACATCTCGGCGTGCTTTAGATTGTAGTTTCTTTTGCCCATTGTAAACACTTCTTACTAAAGGAGAAATCAACTCAAACACAGAGGAACCCAAGACAAGAAACAATCAGAGACAGCTAATCACCTCTCAACAAAGGATCCCCCCCAGGCAGTAACAAGCGACTCCTAAAAAAAACTGTCTGGCCATCAAATGCTAATCAAGGTGGCCAATTGAAACATTCACACCTAGCTCCAACAGACAAGAGTTCTTTCTCCCACCCTGGACTTTCCACAGATATATAAACCCAGTTTTCCTAGTTTCCAACAGCCTCTGAGGAAGCCTGCCATAGATGCGAGCAAAACATCAGAAGAGAATGCTTCTGGAAAATGGCCATATAGCCCAAAAAACCTACAACAACCCAGTGATTCCTGCCATGAAAGCCTTCGACAATATGTTGTGAGGTCTCGTGTTTGAAGACCTGTGCTCAAAAAAGGCAAGGCTTCCATTTATTTACACATGTGCTGTAATAGTGAGTTCTGTGGAAACCCGAGTAAATGTACAGATTGAATTGCTGGGGTGATTTGGATCTGGCCCAGCTTTTGGTTTCCGTACTCAACAACCACGTTTTCCTACGGAAAGCACATGAGCGCTAGGCACAACCTGTCTATGTTCCTCTGTAAGTACTCTTCAGAGACATACTGCTTGTGATGGTGGGAGATAATATATAGCCATCGTGACTAGTACTCATTAATAGCCTTATCTATGGAGCTGTCCAAACAAGTTTTAAACCTGTTTCCTTATATATATATATATATATTTGCAAAGCCCTTGCACTTTGCAACTCTTCTGCTGAGTATGCATGCCCAGTGTGGAACACATCTCACCACGCTCAAAGATGTGGCTCTTAATGAGACATATCACATTATCACGGGATGTCTGTGCCGTACACCACTGGAAAAATTACACTGTTTAGCCGGTATTGCACCACCTGACATCCACCGGGAAGTAGCAACCAATAGTGAAAGGACCAAGGCAATGACATCTCCGGCCCATCCGCTGTTCAGATATCAGTCAGCACGCCAATGACTTAAATCAAGAAATAGTTTCTAACATCTGCAGAGACACTCGCTGGAACACCTCAGCAAGCGAGAGTCCAAAAGTGGCAGGCTCAAACCCAGAACCTCAATCAATGGCTGATACCAAATGAGAGACTCCCTCCTAGGTACACAGAAAACTGGGTGACTTGGAAGGCGCTGAACAGGCTGTGCTCTGGCACCACAAGATGCGAGTG
Source organism: Anolis sagrei (assembly GCF_037176765.1). Taxonomy (NCBI): domain Eukaryota; kingdom Metazoa; phylum Chordata; class Lepidosauria; order Squamata; family Anolidae; genus Anolis; species Anolis sagrei. The sequence goes on from NC_090034.1 coordinate 96,887,476, forward strand.
GAATCCACAACATGCAAGTGTGGAGAAGAGCAAACCACAGACCACCTATTACAATGCAACCTGAGCCCGGCCACATGCACAATGGAGGACTTTCTTATAGCAACACCAGAGACACTCTGGTGGCCAGCTACTGGTCAAAGGACATTTAATAGAATGCCAAGTTTGCAAGCTTTGTGGGGTTTTTTGTTTATAAATACAATACAACTGTTTGGTTTGCTCCTGATATGATAAATAAATATAAATATAATATGTAATAGCAAATCCCATAGTTCAGTTATGTACTGTTTGTACTTCCTTTCATCTGCCCTACATGTCCCATCATTGAGGTATATTGGATAGAAGGAACCACACTTGGTTCTGTTATAAGCAAGAAAGAAATCTCCTTTCTATATTCTCCACAGCACGTATTATTCTACAGCAGTGGTTCCCAACCTATGGTTCATGGACCACCAGTAGTCTACGAGAACTAAAATATAGTCCGCAACCTCACCATTACTGCACCGTTGCGATGAGAGCGACTGGTCTTGCAAAACCCTCTTATAGTGCTGAGGCTTATTAAGTATACTTTTCTGTGGGTATTTTTTTTTATCATGTCAGGAGCACGCCAAATAGTTGTATTGCATTTTTTAACAAACAAACAAACAAAATACAAATTTGCAAGCTTGGTAGTTGATTAAATGTCCTTTGACCAGTATCTGGCCACTTGGAGTGCCTCTGGTGTTGCTGCAAGGAGGTCCTCCATTGTGCATGTGGCAGGGCTCAGGTTCATTGCAGCAGGTGGTCAGTGGTTTGCTCTTCTCCACACTCGCATGTCCTGGATTCCACTTTGTGGCCCCATTTCTTAAGGTTGGCTCTGCATCTCATGGTGCCAGAGCGCAGTCTGTTCAGTGCCTTCCAAGTCGCGCAGTTTTCTGTGTGCCCAGGGGGGAGTCTCTCATTTGGTATCAGCCATTGATTGAGGTTCTGGGTTTGAGCCTGCCACTTTTAGACTCTCGCTTGCTGAGGTGTTCCAGCGAGTGTCTGTGTAGATCTTAGAAAACTCTTTCTTGATTTAAGTCGTTGACATGCTGGCTGATACCCAAACAGAGAATCGGCCGGAGATGTCACTGCCTTGGTCCTTTCACTATTGGTTGCTACTTCCCGGCGGATGTCAGCTGGTGCAATACCAGCTAAACTGTTTTCTGTGGGTGAGCAGATGGGAACTACTGGATGGCATATGTTCTGTATCAGAAACTAGAGCTGATGTGGTCTATCCAATGCAATTTTCTGAATCAGTACCCCAAATAACCAAACTGAATCTAAAGTTAACCAAAAACTGATTCATTACCCTTTTGGTACTAATGTTGGAGGGTGGTCCCTGATCAAGTGGTCCCTGGTCAAAAAAAGGTTGGGAACCACTGTTCTACAGGTAGGAAGTATGCCAGAAGTAGTGGTTGTGTGTGCTCTTATCTCCACCATTCTCCACACCTGTCTTGTGGTAAAACATTGGATCTGTTGGAGGTGGTGACTGAGGGGAACTTTTTTCTGTAGCCTACCAAAGGGAACAATAGGATTGTCAGTTTCTTGAAAGATCTTTCAAATTCTCCCATCTGACTTCTGGCATTGGATTAGCTGCATGATTCTATTGTGAGCAGTGTCTTTGGAATCTCCTCACTGCATTGTGATAGTCCCATTAATTTCTAAGTGATGAGTGTATGATGATTTTATGGAGACCACCTCTTTCTCTGGACATCCTAGGCTGCTTTTCTGGCACATGAGCCTAGTAAAAACATTTTTTGAAATGTTTCAGATATGATACTGCACATCATGGGGGAATATGCATGGAAAGAATTTCTCATGGATTTTTGTGAATGAATCAAGCCACTGTTTCCTCAAGAAACCTTGAGACAGAAATTAACCCCAAAAGTTGACTTGGCAAGGATTAGTTGGTCACACACTAGAGCTAGATAATTCCAGCAGTGGTGACTCTTGTCCTTCAGGCTATTTGACAGTCGGAACTTATACTTTCTGTCTTGTCCACATTTATGCTTTTGAGAAATTTTTGTCCATTTGAGTTAGACTTATACAGTTTGGGGCAGCACTTTTCAACCTTGTGATTGGGTTTTTCAACCTGGGGGGCGGGTCGCAAGGGGGTGTCAGAGGGGTCAACAAAGACCATTAGAAAATACAGTATTTTGTGTTGGTCATGGGGTTGTGTGTCAGAATTTTGGCCCAATTCCATCATTGGTGGAGTTCAGAATTCTCTTTTATTGTAGGTGAACTATAAATCCCAGCAACTGAAACTCCACCAGTGTTCACTTTTCGGCATATTGAGGATTCGTTCCAAGTTTGGTCAAGATCCATCATTGTTTGAGTCCACAATGCTCTCTGGATGTAGGTGAACTACAACTCCAAAACTCAAGGTCAATGCTCACCAAACCCTTCCAGTATTTTCTGTTGGTCGTGGGAGTTCTGTGTGCCAAGTTTGATTTAATTCCATCGTTGGTGGAGTTCCGAATGCTCTTTGATTGTAGGTGAACTATAAATCCCAGCAACTACAACTCCCAAATCTCAAGTTTTATTTTCCCCAAACTCTGCCAGTGTTCACATTTGGACATATTGAGTATTCGTGTCAAGTTTGGTCCAGATCCATCGTTATTTGAGTCTACAGTACTCTCTGGATGTAGGGGAACTACAACTCCAAAACTCAAGGTCAATGCCCACCAAACCCTTCCAGTATTTTCTGTTGGTCATGGGATTTTGTGAGTCCCTTCAAGGCAAGGAGGTTCTGTGTGCCAAGTTTGGTTCAGTGCCATCGTTGGTGGAGTTCAGTATGCTCTTTGATTGTAAGTTTAATTATACATCCCCAGCAACTACAACACCCAAATGACAAAATCAGTCCTGTCCCCGTCCCCCTCAATCCCAACAGTGATCAAATATGAGTATATCTGGTATTTGTGCCAAATTTGGTCCAGTGAATTAAAACACATCCTGCATATCAGATAATTACATTACGATTCATAACAATAGAAAATGACAGTTGTGAAGTAGCAATGAAAATAATTTTGTGGTTGGGGGTCACCACAACATGAGGAACTGTATTAAGGGGTCGCGACATTAGAAAGGTTGAGAACCACTGGTTGTTGCTAGAGTTGTTGCTTGCTAGCCTCTGCTTGGTGGTCAAAGATGTTCAAAGCTGTCTCCTTGGTTCTTCTTTGAGGAGACACTATCCAAGTTCCACCTTCTTCTGCTGCTGATCTTCATTAGGAAAGATAACAACCACCACTCTCGCCTCTGATAGCGCTTAAGGCAGATTGCCCTTCTGCTCAGCCAGGCCTCAGCCTACACTAACGCTGTGCCGAGATGTATGCTAATTCTTGGCCAGGCCATCTGTTACATTCTTCCTGATTGACATCTCGAATGACATTTGCGTGGTTTGATTATTCTTGTCTAAACATCTTTTTTATTCTCCTCTACTGGGGTCAGGTGCCTTCAAGTCTCCATTCTTTAAAGCAGGCTCATTGTTAAGTTGAGGGTCTAATCCTTGTCTTGTGGGGAGGGGTGGGCTTCTTGACACAATGGAAGGGTTGTCTCTCTCAACCTGCTCTTGTGCCAGTTGCAGCACAGTTTCCACATTTGTGGAACGGGGCTCACCTCATACCCCCCTCATCCCACCCCATTGTTTTGCTCTTTCCCTGATTATCATGCAGAATTCCTTGGCAGCCCTTCGGGAGCCTCATCAGTCACAGTTGTTCATTGTAAAACAATCTGTGAGGAATGGCAGTGCATCCCATGGTGGGATTTGACATTCGCCTGAAAGAAACAGATGTGCGCTTATGTCATTTGCAGCAGGTTGAAAGTCTTCTTCAGCCGGGGCATGTGTGGAGCTCGCTTTTGAACCTGGCCCATGTTCATGTCAGCATCAAACTGCTGGATGAGCCTCTGGAACTATAAACTAACATTCATGCTTCGCCAGCTGTGGTTTGGTGTCAGATTGCTGTCCAGCAGTGGTTTTCCTGCTTTTTCCCATGGGCTGATGGAAGGAGACAATGAGCAGTGAGAGCCTTCCTGCATCTGTCTGCCTGGAAAGAGAGCTAGCTGGGTGTGATGTCCATTTGAAAGTCAGCATTCTGAAATAATATTGAGACATTACTAGGCATGGGCAAAAGCCATGGTTCTAAATGGTTCCAAAGTACTTACAAAACTAGAGGGTGCTGGTGCTTTGCTTCTAAAGTGTTGCTAAAGCCAGTGCTTTACTTCTAAAGTGTTTTGTCGAAGGCTTTCATGGCCGGAATCACTGGGTTGTAGGTTTTTTCGGGCTGTATGGCCATGGTCTGGTCACTGGAGGGAAGGATACTAGAGACAAAGTTGAAGTACTTTGGCCACATCATGAGGAGACAGGAAAGCCTAGAGAAGACAATTATGCTGGGGAAAGTGGAAGGAAAAAGGAAGAGGGGCCAACCAAGGGCAAGATGGATGGATGGCATCCTTGAAGTGACTGGACTGACCTTGAAGGAGCTGGGGGTGATGACGGCCGACAGGGAGCTCTGGCGTGGGCTGGTCCATGAGGTCACGAAGAGTCGGAGACGACTGAACGAATGAACAACAACATGGCCATGGTCTAGAGGCATTCTCTCCTGATGTTTCGCCTGCATCTATGGCAAGCATCCTCAGAGGTAGTGAGGTCTGTTGGAACTAGGAAAAAGTGTTTATGTATCTGTGGAATGACCAGAGTGAAACAAAGGACTCTTGTCTGCTGGAGCTAGGTGTGAATATTTCAACCGACCATCTTGATTAGCATACAATGGGCTGACTGTGCCTGGAGCAAACTTTTGTTGAGAGATAATTAGATGTCCCTGCCTGCTTCCTCTCTGTTGTTGTGCTGTTGCATTTTTAGAGTTTTTTAATACTGGTCGCCAGATTTTGTTCATTTTCATGGTTTCCTCCTTTCTGTTGAAATTGTCCACATGCTTGTGGATTTCAATGGCTTCTCTGTGTAGTCTGACATGGTGGTTGTGAGAGTGTTCCAGCATTTCTGTGTTCTCAGATAAAATGCTGTGTCCAGGTTGGTTCATCAGGTGCTAAAGTGTTGCTAAAATTCTGGTGGTGAAAATTTCAGAACTCAGACAAAACTTTCAAAATTTCATTATTACAGTGTTCCCCCACTACTTTGCGGTTCGCTTATTGCGGACTCGGTGTTTCCTGGGTTTTTTAAAGTAGTACAACAAATACCACCGCCTCCACTGTTCACCGCTCCTTCCTCACTCCTTCCTCGGAGAGTGCTGTGCCGAGGCTCCTCTTCCTCCTCTTCTTCCTCGGAGGACCTTGTGCACTGTTGATGTCACTGCTAGCCTGGGCTTTCCTAAGAGTGGTATTTCAATGCCATAACCCATCAAATACAAGAGATGATTCCAGGTTGAGTCTCTTCCTGCCGCTCTAACAATGGCTTCCCTCTTACTTACAAGAGAAAAACATGGCCAATAAGTCAATTCCTTGTAGGGGCAGCCTACCATGAGATGTCTTCCCACAGAAAGCTTTACCCTGTTTCCCGAGGGCTTTGGAACATATTTCCCCCGCTTATTAACAACCGCAGACTCCATGTTTCAATAGCTGCTGGTTGTTGTATTGCATAACTGCTTAAGACAGTGTTTTTCAACCTTCCTAATGCCGTGTCCCCTTAATACAGTTCCTCATGTTGTGGTGACCCCAACTATAACATTATTTTAGTTGCTGCTTCATAACTGTAATTTTGCTATTGTTATAAATCGTCATGTAAATATCTGATACACAGGATGTATTTTCATTCACTGGACCAAACTTGGCACAAATCTCCAATATGCCCAAATTTAAATACTTGTGGGGTTGGGGGGATTGATTTTATTATTTGAGAGTTGTAGTTGCTGGGATTTCTAGTTCACCTACAATCAAATAGCATTCTGAACTCGACCAACGATGGAATTGAACCAAACTTGGCACACAGAACAACCATGACGAACAGAAAATATGGAAGGGTTTGGTGGGTATTGACCTTGAGTTTTGAGTTGTAGTTCACCTATATCCAGAGAGCACTCTAGATTCAGCAACTACAACTCCCAAATGTCAAGGTCTATTTTCCCCAAACTCCACTAGTGTTCACTGGTGTGAGCCTCCATCCAGCCTTGCACACTCTCCCTCGCCCACACCACGCTGCCATGCACCGAGCACGCCTGCTCTCCTTTCCCTGCTTGGAATCTCAGAAACAGCCTTCCCCTTGGCTGAGAGGCTGTCCAGTCACAGAGGAGGAGGGCTTTTGGTGGTGCAACTCAGGATAGATTCACCTTGCTCAAGACACCACCACACACCAAGGCTGTAGGTTTTGTAGTTTATTGAGGAAAAAGCAAAAGCAAAAACACAGAAGTAAAGTTGCAAAAGTTCAATAGCCAAAACAGAGTCTTAAATGCAGAGGCAAAGTTTCCAAGATCTAAAGTCAAATAACATGAAGTATAATCCTTTAGCATTGGTTAAACAAGAATCCATGGCAGCATGACAAGGTCCCCAAAAATCAAGATCAAAACCAAAGTCCCAAAGAGCTAGAAGCTTTCCCCAAAAAGCCGAGGTAATTTTAGAGAAGTTAACAAGGTGTAAGCAACATTGCATTGACAAAGGATAGACTTAATCGGATCGTTAAATGTTTCCCTAGCATGAAAGCATTATGTTGACCTCAAACTTCCCATTTGTTGGCAAGCCATTCACTTCAGTGAACACTTAATTGCAAACGGTCCTCCCTAATCAAATCTCCACAATCTTCAAGGCCGGATAACTGATTATCCTGGGACTGGTCACCCTGGGAACCGAGAGGCACTGAACTCCCAGATGGAGCCAACTCTTCCACTTGCAGCTGTGAAGTTTCACTATCTTTATCTAAAACAACATTCCTTTCTCTGGGAAACAGAAATGCTGTCTCTTCTTCAGAATCAACACTATCTGCCTCAATAACAGGGACATGTTCAGAAATCTGTAACCCATCATCCTCCTCGTCCTGAGGAAACTCAGGCTCAGAAAACTCAGGCTCAAAGTGAGCCACAACAGGTGGGAGGATTCACAGTCTGTTTCCAAAAAGGAAGAGAAAGGCAGGCAGAGAGATATTCAGCCTTCTCTGCCAAAGGGGTTCCTAAGGCCATCAAAAATATATGTATCTGATGGTCTTTGGTGACCCCTCTGAAACCCCCTCGCGACACCCCCCCCCCCGAGATCCCGACTCCCAGCTTGAGAAACGCTGGCTTAAGGCCTCAGTGAGTACTCCGTTTGTGGGCTTCTGGGATGTGCTTGAAACTAGACTGGGAATTGTCTTTCTTCTCAACACTTTGCACCAAAATGCCTTTCCTGAGTTTCAAGAGGGAGGCTCTTGGGCTTATCATTTTTGTGATACATTGCATTTTTTCCCTCAAAAGGGAGGCTATTTGAAGAGTCTGGCTAGGGGATTGACTTGCAAAGGAAGAGGGGATTTGGACTGTCTGCAGATGGGTCTCTGTCTCCCCAAGCCATAAGCTGCCAGGGGTCTGGGCTCTAAGCCTGGTCAGGGGTTGGATTGCCCAGGGCCGCCTTGGGGCTCAGACCCCCTGGGGAAATTCTGCATGCTTTTGTGACATGCAAAGGCCCTGTGGAGCACCTGTGGCTTTTGTCTGCAAGCCAGATTCTAACCTCCATCTGGCCTCTCTCAGGACAACAGAAGGGAGGAGGGAGCAAGTGAGTCTGTTTGCCTTTCCTCTGTCCTGCCTTCTGCCAGCATTAGAATCTGAAAGCTACCTTTGCTATGCTCGATTGCAATCTGCACAGAGAAGATGTATGTTACGGGCAGTCCCCGAGTTACAAACATACAACTTACAAACAACTCAAAGTTAAGAACGGGGGTTGGACAACAGGAAATGAGAGAAATTTGCCCTTCGGAAGGGAAATTCACTATTGAAAGAGTTATCATGGGGAAAAGGTGTATTCACTGAAGCTTTATTACCTATCCTTGTTTCTGTAACAAACCAACTTTTTCAAAATCTTATTATCACAGGGACAGAAGGTGAGGTGAGATCTTCTGAACAGGGGCAGACAGCAAAATAAATCCCACAGATGTGCTTCCCTATGCTATCCATAGATAGATAGATAGATAGATAGATACATAGATAGATAGGGCCATCTCTATCTCGTTCCCACCAACCATGCTTGCGATGGAGATGGGAGCGAGAGAAGGGCCTCCCCAGCAGATCTTAGAGCTTGTGCTGGTTCATAGGGTTCCCGTCGGTTCCAGCTTACCTGTCCGAACGTATCTCTCCTTATGGACCATCTAGGACGCTAAGATCGTCTGGGGAGGCCCTACTCTCGGTCCTGCCTTCTTTGCAGGTTCGGTTGGCGGGAACAAGAGACAGGGCCTTCTCAATGGTGGCCCCTCAGCTGTGGAATGCCCTTTCTAGGGATATCAGATCGGCCCCCTCCCTCTTAACGTTTCACAAAAAAGTTAAAACCTGGCTTTTTGAGCAAGTGTTCACAAATGCAACGTAACAGTCAAATCTAGATCTATGGAACGACTGAACAATGCTATTGGATAATGATTTCAGTAATGAGATGCTGAGGATTTATGTTTTTATTGGTTTTATTTGTTTTGTATGGTTTTTATATTTATGCCGAATGTTATTAACTGTATTTTGTGTTGTTGGGGACATTGAATTCTGTCGACTGTAAACCGCTTTGAGTTGCCTTCGGACTGAAAAAGGCAGTATATAAATACAATAAATAAATAAATAGGAGAAGATGCGATCACAAAGACAGGCTGGACCCGAACTGTCTAGGGCTTTGTAGATGATAACCTGCACCTTGAATTGGGACCGGAAACTTATCGGCAGAAAGTGGAGCTGTTTTAATAGGGGGTTGAACGCTCCCTATAATTCGCTCCAGTTAGCATCAGGAAGGCCAGCACTTCAAGCCCATTCGGAAGGCACTAAAATGGAAGTAGCAATGAAAGGAGAAGCTAACAGATTAGGTTGATAGCCCAGCATTCTCCTTCCTGAGAGAGCATTCATTTCAGTTCTGGTGCGAATGGGTACAACACATGCCTTATGGTGCCAGTCAGCTAAATCTTCTCTCTCCCCATGAAGATACCAGGTTGCATGCCTTCAACGTGTGCCTGTGCCTTGGGGATACTTATTTTCTTTTTGAAGGCAGCAACAAGTAATGTGAGCAGTTTTGTTCTTACTGCGACAAAGTCTTCAGAAATCATTCCGTGCATAATTTGCACATCAAACCGCCCGAGATCTTGTTTTCTGCATAAAATAACTGTGTGCGTTTTTGTCAACGAAATCCCAAACTGCAGAGAATCTTATGAGACCTGAATTCTCATTAGAGCTTCTTGACATTTGAAAAGAAATTGTTTTTCAACTATCTTTAAGAATAATTTTGAGTGTTCTTTCCATCTCTATGGCTCCTGGGTAATGATTTGCCAGAATATGAGGGATAGAGGTGTGAAAAGCGGATCCCAGTGCATCTTGGGAGCTTCCCACTTTGGCTCCAAGCATTATGGATGTGAAGTAGAAAATATACCGTATTTCACAGCGTAATAGTCACACTTATAGTCAACACTGACACTGAAATACAACACCACTTGAGCTCTGCGAGCGCAGCTTTTTTTCCAAATGAAGCAGAGAGTATTTGAAGACCGAGACATCCGTAGGGATACCAAGGTGCTTGTTTATAAAGCTATTGTCCTCCAAACCCTGCTATATGCCTGAGAGACGTGGACTGTCTACAGACATCACATGTAACTCCTGGAACTATTCCATCAGCACTGCCTCCGGAAAATCCTCCAAATCTCTAGGGAAGAAAGGTGGACAAATGTCAGCGTGCTGGAAGAAGCAAAAACCACCAGCATTGAAGCGATGGTCCTCTGCCATCAACTCTGCTGGACCGGCCATGTTATCCAGTTGCTGGACCACTGTCTCCCAAAGTAGTTGCTCTACTCTGAACTCAAGAACAGAAAATGAAATGTTGGAGGACAGAAAAAGAGATTTAAAGATGGGCTCAAAACCAACCTTAAAAACTCTGGCATAGAAACTGAGAACGGGGAAGCCCTGGCCCTTGAGCACTCCAGCTGGAGGTCAGCTGTGACCAGCAGTGCTGCAGAATTTGACGAGGCACGAATGGAGGGCGAAAGGGAGTAATGTGCCAAGAGGAAGGTGTGTCAAGCCAACCCTGACCGGGACTGCCTTCCACCTGGAAACCGATGCCCTCACTGCTGGAGAATATGCAGATCAAGAATTGGGCTCGACAGTCACCTACAGACCCATCAGTACACTGATTTTGGAAGACTATCCTCCTCGGACAACGAGGGATCACCTAAAGAAAAGAAAAAGAAAGTAAAAGTCGCACTTGTTGAAAAAAGAGGATGAGACTAATATGCGGTGAAAATAGATGTAAGCATGCTGGCGAGTGAGACTTCAAGGGACAGGGTGCGACTATTATGCGAAGAACAGCAAATATACCAATTTTGCCACCCCAAAATATTAGGACTGGAGGAAAATTCACAAGCCTTGAGCTGCATGGTCCTTTTCTTTTAAAGGAAACTAATGCTGTCTGTGTGCACACGCACATGTGCATGTGCTCTTAGAAGGCAAACACACATGACTGCTCTGCTAATATCCTAGTCCTTAAGGTGAACTATCTTTACAGGATAGATGTGAAGATGTGCCGAAAATGCTCTGCCCAATCTAAGGCACTTTGTCTAAATGTGCCGTGGTTATGCCTCCTGATTGTAGTGGTTGCCAATTATCCAAAGAGGGCTCCTTTTGTTCCGCTGCCTGGTTCTCTAACACACACACACGGAGAGGCCTCTGTGATTTCCGAAAGCCTTGGGGCCTGAGGTTAATGTCTGGCTGCCACCGTAGTTGTCTTGTCAGGAATTACCACGGTGCATTATTTATCATGCCAATTACTGGGTTAAACAACCTGGGCCGGCAGGAAGCACTCGAGTGTTTCATTGCTTGAGCAGAAGCCTTGGCAGACAGGGCAGTAGGGTGGGTAATGTGGGCTGCAAGGAAACTGTTGGCAATTCACCATCTCAGTGCAGAAAGCTGTTCAAAGTTCTTAAACCTTGTCTATGGAGCCTGGTTTTAGGTCTTATGGAAGACTAATCCAAAATCTGGCAGTAAATCCCTGAATGGTGCAGAATCAGCAACCACTTGCCAACTGCCTCACTAGGCCATTGGGAAGGTTGCCCCACGTCCAGCCCAGTTTCAGTAGTATTAGAAACTTGTTTGAAAAAATAACAAGTTGAAGTGCGACTTTTTGTGTGTGTCAGGAGTGTCTTGAGAAACTGCAAGTTGCTTCTGGTGTGAGAGAATTGGCCATCTACAAGGACATTGCCCAGGAGATGTTTTACCATCCTGTGGGAGACTTCTCTCATGTCCCTGCATGGGAAGCTGGAGCTGACAGATGGGAGCTCACCCCACTCCCCGGATTCGAACCTCTGACCTTTTGGTCAGTAGTCTGCAAAGACATTGCCCGAGGACACCTGGATGTTTTACCATCCTATGGGAGGCTTCTCTCATGTCCCCACATGAGAAGTTGGAGTTTGATAGACATGAGGGATAGAAGTCTCAAAAGCCTATCCCAGTGCATCTTGGGAGCTTCCCACTTTGGTTCCAAGCATTAAGGATGTGAAGTAAAGTATTTACCGTATTTCACATCATGATAGTTGCACTTGTTGAAAAAAGGGGATGAGACCATTATGCGGTGAAAAAAGATGCAAGCATATGGGTGAGCGAGGCATCAAGGGGCAGGGTGCGACTATTATGCGAAGAACAGCTAAAATACCAATTTTGCCACCCGAAAAATATTAGGACTGGAGGAAAATTCACAAGTCTTGAGCTGCCTGATCCTTTTCTTTTAAAGGAAACAAACGCTGTCTGTTTGCTCACCCCGCTCCCTGGATTCGAACCGCCGACTTTTCGGTCAGCAGTCCTGCCGGCACAAGGGTTTAAGCTATTGTGCCACTGGGGGATATGAGCGTGACTGATGTGAGGTAGTGGGCTTTACCATATATTTGTCATAGCTGTTTTTATTTCAATGCTAGTCAGATCTAGGGTTATAATTTCTGGCAAATAGATTTGTAAAATTTATTTCTTTATTTATTTCCTATATTTATCCCCCCACCCTTCTCCCCTCAAATAGTATCCCTTATTGCTTCTTAAGACGAGAATTTGATCTGTATGAAATGACAAATGTAAAACATCTCTGGATTTTACAAGCTGCTTCCTGGCCTAAATCCCTCTCTTTCCGGTGCAGAAATTTAGGAAAAAAGCTCCAGGCTTATCTGTAAACGGAGTGTACCATTCAGGGCTGCTTGGGATATTAATTTGGTGCTTTATAAAAGTCAGAAGAACAACATGACGTTTTCGCATGTGGTTTAACAGAGGACTTCAACTTGAACGGACCTTTGAGGGGGCAGAGGAATTTTGCGATATTGAGGATTTAGGATTAGGAAGTCGAATTAGCCATGGGCACCATGATCTTTGGATGCCAATGCTTTGTTTTTACCATAGCGTTCCAAGCTGGAATGTGTCCAGAGCTGGAATGTGTCCAGAGGAGGGTGACTAAAATGATCAAGGGTCTGGAGAACAAGCCTCATGAGGAGCGGCTTAAAGAGCTGGGCATTTTTAGCCTGAAGAAGAGAAGGCAAAGAGGAGACATGGTAGCCATGTATAAATATATGAGAGGAAGTCATAGGGAGGAGGGAGCAAGCTTGTTTTCTACTGCCCTGGAGACAAGGACTTGGAACAATGGCTTCAAACTACAAAAAAGGAGATTCCATCAGAACATTCCTGTTGGTGATCCGGAAGCTCAAGCTGGTACAAAATACAGCAGCTCGGCTTCTTGCAGGAATTCCGATGAGATGCCACATAACACCAATCTTACTGCAGCTGCATTGGTTACCAATTGAGCACCGGATAACTTTTAAAGTGATGGTACTCACCTTTAAGGCCTTGTATGGTCTGGGGCCGACGTACCTGAGGGACCACCTCACCCCCTACCAACCCCAAAGATCCCTCCATTCTGAGGACCAAGATTTATTGGAAATTCCCAGTGTCAAGACCTTGTGTCTAACAGCAACCAGACGCAGAGCCTTTACAGCAGTGGCACCATCACTCTGGAATACTCTGCCACCTGAAGTCCGTGCCTTGCGGGACTTATCAGCTTTCCGCAGGGCATGTAAGACATATCTGTTTTGACAGGCCTTTGATCTTTGATATTGTTGTTTTTAAATTGTTTTTAAATTGTGTTAGATTTTAGCCAGTTCTTGTAAGCCGCTCTGAGCCCCAGGGGAGTGGCAGCATATAAGTTTGAATAATAAACAAACAAATAAATAAACATTAGGAATTACTTCCTGACTGTGAGAGCTGTTCAGCAGTGGAACTCTTTGCCCCGGAGTGTAGTAGAGGTTCCTTCTTTGGAAGCTTTTAAACAGAGGCTGGATGGCCATCTGTCGGGGGTGCTTTGAATGCAATTTTCCTGCTTCTTGGCAGAGGTTGGACTGGATGGTCCATGAGGTCTCTTCCAACTCTATGATTCTAACACCAACCATATACACTTTTGACTTCTGCTATACTTTAGGAATTTTTCCCCACCACCTCACATCCAAATCCCCATTACATGTTGGTTTTCGCTGAAAGGAAATCCAGCCTTAGTAGAGGGCTGCGGAAGCCGTAATGGGGAGGGCCAGTCAGCCATTTTCTTGTAGGGCTTTTAAAAAATATCAGATCTGTTTCCCTACTCACAAAGAAACAGTAAGAGCATTGATTTGGGTGGGAAAAGAGGGGGTGAAGGATCACTTGATGGCAAAAATGAAAGAATAATCGTGAGATGCATCCTGTTCAATGCTTCTGCTGTGATGAACTTAGCAGCTGCACACTGTTCCTTTATTTCAAAAGCAAACTGACTAACTGCATCTGGAGAACTAGGTAACAGCAACAGACTATGTTGTAAGGTTAATGCTTGCGTAGTCCATTACAAAAAGAAAGGAGAAGGAAGGATAATAATAATAATAATAATAATAATAATAATAATAATCTTTATTTATACCCTGCCACCATCTCCCCAATGGGGACTCGGAGCGGCTTACATGGCGGCTTACATATTACATTGAAATAAAACCAAAACATAAACAACAACCAACATCATCAAATTACATTTAAAAAAAAGAAACACATATGAATACAACAACAACATTACATTACAATAAACACAGTCGCAGTAACAGTGGGCGGGCCGCATGTACAGGATAAAATGTTAAAAACACTAATTGTGCCGTCACACCCAGACACTATAAGGTTAAGACTAAGATGGGCTTCTCTCTTTATCCGGGTGAACTGTGGGTGCCTTACTTAGAAGCTTAGGATTCTCAGCAACTGAGGCCACTCCAGATTTGAACATCAAGCAGAACATTTATTTCTCAAAGTCCTTGACAGACCTGGCACAGCTTGTTGCAGTTACAAACACAAACAGTCAACTTGTGAAATTATATAGATGTTCCTTCCTTCTTTCTTCAGCTGCTGAGTTGACTTCCCCCAACGGCAGAAAAATCCTGGGATTCTTTACCCTAACCCTGAGCTGCTATCTTTAGAAAGAACAGGTCTTTCCCTATCTAAGCTCAAGGTTAGTTTGGGGATGAAGTAATAGAGCCTCTCCCAATGGCAGAGAAATCCCGAGATATTCTCTGCGCCAGTGCTGAGCTGCTATCTTTAGAAAGAGCAGGTCTTCCCCTATCTGAGCTCAGCACCAGTTTCAAAGGCAGGAGGGTAAGTACTCGCGATGGCCTGTCCGAGCTGCCTAGCTTGACCACCAGCACATCTGAGGCTTTTTTCTAAACTGAAGAAGGCAGGAGAGCTTCTCCAAAATGGAGATCTCATCCCCGGGGAAAAAGGGCGGTCTCTGGACCAAAGAGATACTTTTTTAAGCAAATAGCTGCAAAAGGCTTTGCAGGCAGGCTTTAAGCCTCTGTTAATAGTTAACTTTCAGGGTGATGCTAAGACTGTAGCAACCCTGGGGAAAATGCAAAAGGATGCTATTTCATGCAACTAAGGGGCAAATGCAAACCAAGCTCCTGGAAGATGGAACACTAATGAGATAAAAATAGGAGCAGCTTATTTGCAGGGAACTCATAAAAAACACACCGGGTTGTGAAACTAAACTTCCCATTTGGGGGGCGTGTACTACAGTGACAGAAGCGTTGAGGAGAGCAATAGTGTCATGTTGTGCACCTACTCGCCAAAGGCGTAGCAGAAGAGCCAGGTTTTAAGGTTCTTTTTAAACGTTTCTAGTGTAGGGGCTTTCCTGATCTCTCCAGGTAATGTGTTCCAGAGTCAGGGAGCCACAGAGGAGAAGGCTTGTGAGATTGGCAGGGGCGAAAGGAGGGTCTCCCCCAAAGATGGAAGGGCCCGGGTTGGTTCATGGAGATACGGTCACGAAGGTAGGCAGGTCCCAAACCGTTTAGAGCTTTGTAGGTGATAACTTGCACCTGAATTGGGCCCGGAAAATAGACAAAGATATCGGATCCCATTCTGTTTAGCCTCCATATTTATTTATTTAAAACATTTCTATTCCATCCTTCTCACCCCGAAGGGAACTCAGAGTGGAGCACAGCATATACACGGCAAACATTCAGTGCCTGGATACAATACATAAACATTAAAAAACATTTATCAAAATATTAAAATACATCATTTAAAATAACACCATTTAAAACCGTCCTAGTTATCCGCATCAGATCCAATTGGCCCTGCCATCTTTCCCATTGCCGCTTCATTGCCCTGTCCCAAAAGCTTGGGCCCACAGCCAAGTTTTTACCATCCTTCTAAAGGACAGGAGGGAGGGGGCCGACCTGATCTCACCAGGAAGGGAGTTCCATAGCCGGGAGCAATCACCAAGAAGACCCTGTCTCTCATCTCCACCAATCGCGCCTGTGACAATGGAAAGCAGGGCCTCCCTGGAGGATCTTCATCTCCTTGATGGTTCATAGGGGGAGATGCGTTTGGACAGGCAATTTGGGCCGGGGCCGTTTACTTAAGCGATCCCTTGTTGTCCGCGTAAGATTGTCCCTCCCTTGGTACATCAGTTTAACAACTGAGAGACCTATTTGCCTTGCATGAATGCTGGTGAATGCCATTTTTCCAAAAAGGTTGTGACTTCTAACAAGGTCTTGCCTTTCCAGTGACCAATGGTTTTTCCAAAAAGGTTATAAATCCCTTTTTTCCCAAATGGTTATGGAGATACATTTTCCAAAAAATATATGTCATGGCTTTTCACTTACACTTTCTGTTCCACCCGTACTGTGGAAGAAGAACCAAACTTATTTTCGTCTGCTTTCAAGAGTCACAATTGGAATCTGATGGCAAGAAAATAGATTCCAAGTAAACATGAGAGAGAATTGCTTATTGAACCGTCCCTTTATCAAACGTTTGGCTACCATGGCAGTCAGGCAAGGTCTTTGAACTCCTGACCAGAGAGGCCACCGTTCCTGAGCCCCAAGGGGGACTCCATTGTGTTTTTCAGTCCCTTGCATTTTTCCTCCATCTCCCTGCTCTCTTTCCTCCCTTCCCCTTGTTTTTAAGGGCTGTTCTGCCTGTTGTCCCTTCTATTCACCGTGCAAACATTCCTTACTCTTCCCAAGCAATTTCGGTGTGTTTAATTGCTATTGAAGAGAGCTCTTGCCCACGGTGTAAACGCAGCAGAACGAAGTGGTTCTATGCATTCCTTCTGCTGCGTTGGTTCTTGGCCATCTCATTGTGGCATGCCATTCTTCGTGAGAGCGCCCAGAAGAGGGGAGGGTAGGACACCTGCTCTCTGTTTTCCTTTTGCATGTGTGGCTGGGTGAAAAAATGCTTAAAACTGACCCTTCTCCCTCCCCATCCCTGCAAAAGAAATCTTTGAAAAATCCCTGCAGATCTTTTGTTCTATCTAGAGCAGTGTTTCTCAACCTTCCTAATTCTGTGACCCTTTGATAAAATTCCTCATCTTGTGGTGACCCCCATAAAATTATTTTAGTTGCTACTTCATTTTGCTCTAATTTTGCTACTGTTATAAATTGTAATGTAAATAATATCTGATATGCATGATGTATTTTCATTCACTGGACCAAATTTGGCATAAACACCCGATACGCCCACATTGGACTACTGGTGGGGTGGGGTGGGGTGGGTGTGATTTTGTAATTTGCAAGTTGTAGTTTCTGAGATCTATAGTTTACCTACACTCAAAGAGCATTCAAGGTCTATTTTCTCCTATCTACACCAGCATTTACATTCGGACATATTGAGTATTCGTGTCAAGTTTGGTCCAGATCCATCATTGTTTGAGTCCACAGTGCTCTCTGGATGTAGGTGAACTACAACTCCAAAGCTCAAGGTCAATGCCTACCAAACCCTTCCAGCATTTTCTCTTGGTTGTGGGAGTTCTGTGTACCAAGTTTGGTTCAATTCATCATTAACTATAAATCCCATCAACTACAGCTCCCAAATGACAAAATTAATCCCAGCTCCAACCCCACCAGTATTCAAATTTGCGCATATCGGGTATTTGTGCCAAATTTGGTCCAGTGAATGAAAATACATCTTGCAAATCAGATATTTACATGGCGATACATAACAGTAGCAAAATTACAGTTATGAAGTAGCAGCGAAAATAATGTTATGATCGGGGTTCACCACAACATGAGGAACTGTGTTAAGGGGAAGGTTGTAAGGAAGGTTAAGAACCACCGATTCAAAGAGATGGCTTCATTTTGCCATTGCCAATGTGGCACTTTCTTTTTCTTTATTGTGGACTTTCTATTTAGATTGTACATCCATTTCTCTCTCTTCGAAGCCAACACTGAAGTCACTGTTGCTGTTAACACAGTCAGATTGGCCACCAAAGTTCCAAGGATGTCCTTTCAGCTGGGAATTGGCTGCCATCACTTTGTCGCTTTCTGGGTGGTGTGACATCTCCCCTTGTGGGAAGCCGATGTCTCCTTAGCACATATCGGAGAGGAGGATCGATGACAATTAAATTTGCTTCTAAAGCAAGCTGTTAGGGCTGGCGTGGCTCCCAGGAACGGGTCTGCAAGTGACACATTAGGACTGCTAAACATGTGTATTTTTAAAACCAAAATACCCGAAAAGTCTTGTGTCACCTTAAAAGACTGACAAATTTATGGGAGCATCACTTTGGTGTACTCGAACTCCTTTTAGTGGATGCCTAAAGTGTTGTTGGCAGATCGTGTCTCTCTTTCTATCCGCCTACACACACACACCCCCCATAACTATTCATGGATGGCACACATAAAAACATGAACAGTGTGTTCAAAGGGCTACGAAATGCATGAAGCACATTGTCTGTCACTATGTGTAAAGCTTTAAAAATACATTGGGAATTATTGGTTGATAAACACCAATTCAGAAATATCACATCGGCATTAACCTTGCTGAGCCACACTGAAGAAGCAGGAGTGTTTTTTGTTCTTAAAGCAGAAATAATGCTTGCATATCTGAACTGTATATCTCTATTACTGCGACACTGCTTCAATTGTCCTGGATCCACTCGGTGGGATTTTGGGATTTCCAGTTTGGGGTTGTTGGTTTTTTTTCCATGTCAGGTGAGATGTGAAAAACTGCAAGTCACTTCTGGTGTGAGAGAATTGGCCGTCTGCAAGGATGTTGCACAAGGGTCGCCGGGATGCTTTACCATCCTGTGGGAGGCTTCTCTCATGTCCCCACATGGGAAGCTGGAGCTGACAGATGGAAGCTCACCCCGCTGCCCAGATTCGAACCATCAACCTTTCAGTCAGCAGTCCTGCCTGCACAAGGGTTTAACCCATTGCATCTCCGGGAGTTCCTTCCAGTTTGGTGATCTACTTTGCATTCTCTGCTAGAGAATTCTAATGCATTTACCTGAACTGCAGATCCAAGTTACGCTGTACTTCTGTATTTTGTCCATTGGTATGTGGCTAGTCCTCTTTACCCATCTCCTACCCATCTCTCTGCTGGATTTCAAAAGGTCAAGGGCCATGATCAAGTGTATGCTGGTGGTTCTTTAGCACCACACACTTGCTCTAATGTCCTTGGCACATCCATTTCTCACTACTCCTCAGGCAAAAACCCTGTGTACCTTTAGGTTTACATACAATATGTTTCACATTTTGGGGTTGCTTTAAGTTTTCTGGGCAGCATGGCCGTGTTCCAGAAGCATTCTCTCCTGACGTTTCGCCCACCCTGCCATTCGTGTTTTAAGTGAGCTCTCCCGCTGCACTTCCCCTTGCATTCAAGCCATGCATTGTCGAAGGCTTTCATGGCCTGAATCACAGAGTCGTTGTGAGTTTTTCAGGCTATATGGCCATGTTCCAGAAGCATTCTCTCCTGACGTTTCGCCCACTCTATGGCAGGCATCCTCAGAGGTCGTGAAGTCTGTTGGAAACTAGGCAAGTGAGGTTTATATATCTGGAATGTCATGGGTGGAAAAAGAACTCTTGTCTGTTTGAGGAAAGTATGAATGTTGCAATTGGCCACCTTGATTAGCACTGAATGGCCTTGCAACTTGAAAGTCTGGCTGGTTGCTGCCAGGGAATCCTTTGTTGGGTGGTGTTAGCTGGCCCTGATTGTTTCATATCAGGAACTCCCCTGTTTTCCGAGTGTTGTTCTTTCTTTACTGTCCTGATTTTAGAGTTTTTTTAATACCGGCAGCCAGATTTTGTTTATTTTCATGGTTTCCTCCTTTCTATTGAAATTGTCCACATTCTTGTGGATTTCAATGCCTTCTCTATGTAGTCTGACATGGTGGTTGTTAGAGTGGTCCAACATTTGTGTGTTCTCAAATAATATGCTGTGTCCAGGTTGGTTCATCAAGTGCTCTGTTATGGCTGACTTCTCAGTCTGCAGAGCCTTTCATATTCCTTGATTTGTGTTTAGGCACTGCTTTGAAGCTACAACGCCATCAAGGTGACTAATTGCAACATTCACACTTGCCTCAAGCAGACAGGAGTTCTTTCTCCCACCTTGGATATTCCACAGATATATAAACCTCACTTGCCTCATTTCTAACAGACCTCCCAACCTCTGAGGATGCCTGCCATAGATGTGGGTGAAATGTCAGGAGAGAATGCTTCTGGAGCGTGGCCATACAGCCTGGAAAAACTCACAGGAAAAACTCACAGGAAAAACTCACAGAACCCAGTGATTCTGGCCATTAAAGCCTTCGACAACACTAATCACATTTTTCTCTGGATCTTCGCTTGCTTCTGAAAATATATGTTGGCCTGAAGCCAACCTTGTGTCTGTGTGTTTATTCTAGTTCTAGGAATCATTAACAGATCCGATTTGTTTTGTACTCGAAAGGAACCAAAGTTTTGGTTTTCTGTTTCTTTTTGCCTCACTGCAGGTGTTAACTAGACTTTCTGGCTTTGCTGTGAATATTTATCCACAGTTGCTGCTCTTGTGAATGGCCAATGGTCTTATCTCAAATGCAGAAGTGTTCATGGAGTAAGATATGGTATTTTCCTGAGCTGGGCTAAACCACAGGTACACATAGAAATAATTATAAGCAAAAGAGTTTCTATGTGTATCTGTGGTTTATGTCAGCTCAGGAAGATATCTGACTACTCCATGAACATTTCTACCACCATGAATTAGTTAGTACATTAGTGGTATGAGATTTTACCCATATGCCACATGGGGAAGACTCTTGAATAAATCCACTCCCACTTAAGCAAGCATCCTGCACATGATCTTGGCTTGGAAGGTGGATGATGTTTCTGTTACAGTAGGTCGTAGCAGGATCAAGTGTGCATTAAAAAAAAACACCTTATGATGCTAATTATTATGTGCAGCTGGTAATGTAGGTCAGCTAGCATGTTTGGCCGAAACCCGGTGGGGTATAACTGTATGGATTTTAGAATACAGTTTGGAGAAGCAATACAACTGTATTCAAATTTGGACATATCATATATTTGTGCCAAATTTGGTCCAGTGAATGAAAATACATCGTGCATATCAGATATTTACATTACGATTCAAAATTACAGTTATGAAGTAGCAATGAAAATAATTTGATGGTTGGGGGTCATCACAACATGAGGAACTGTATTAAGGGGTCGCAGCATTAGGAATGTTGAAAAAACCCTACCATAGAAGAAGCAGAGGTTTTGGGTGTACAGGCAACCATTCTTCAACCTTTTGGGGAGCTGTGGATGTGGGAAAGGTTGACAATTCACCTACCTGATTTTTACATGAGGCTTACTTCTAGATCTGGTTTAACTTTGGAAGCAATGTCTGGCTCTGCTTCCTCCACTTCTGGCAGGCAGACAGATTCTTTAGTCTGAGGGTGTTGGTGGTTGTTGAGGGAGATGGGGTTTCCAGGGTTCTTCCAGCCTACTGAGCCTTAGAAGAATTCGGAGTTCACAATGTTGTGATCCCCAAATGAAACCAGACACCGTGATTTCTTTAACAGGGCTGAAGCAGCGAGTATATCAGCAGCCTGGCATGATTCTACATGAAGGTTGTCGTTTTGGATTATCTCAGTGACTCGCTTCCCTCCTGCTGTGTTCTGGGGTCACGTTAGTTGAAATGCTTTTTTGGGGGTGCTCCTAGCTAAGGAAGGGGCCACGTGGCAGTTTTGCCAAGGTTCTTGGAAGTTTTGGTAGATGAGACTTTGGGCAAAGGGGTCTCAGAAATCAGTCTTTTGAAGGAGGATGTCTTCACAGTATAAATTGCCAACATATGGGTGAAGAGAGTATGCAAGAAGAAGCCACTATCTACCAAGCCAGGATTTCTATATCTATATGAATAAAAATGTAATGTTCGTTTGTGGGATTAACATAACTCAAACACCACTGGGTGATTTGACACGAAATTTGGACACAATACACCCACCAGGCCAACAAGTGACCATCACTCCAAAAACACTGGAAAACATGGCAGAAAAGACTTTAAAAGCCAAAAACCAAATATATATATATATTACAACGCATGCGCAAAACCATATATATATACACACATACATACACACACACACACACACATATATACATACACACACACATACACACACGCAAACACACATATATACACATACACACAAAACACATATACACAGACTGGGCCACAGCAACGCGTGGCAGGGGATGGCTAGTATCTATATATATAAAAATGATCTGTTCGTTTTGAGTGACATAATAATAATAATAATAATAATTATTATTATTATTATTATTATTATTATTATTATTATTATTTGGAGTGCTTTTACCCCGCCCTTCTCAACCCCCTAGGGAGGACTCATAACTGAAAACCCGCTGGACAAATTGTCACCAAGTTCAGCCGCAAGACACCTACTAACCCAAGGAGTGACCATCTCTCAAAAATATTGATTTTGTCATTTGGGAGTCCACATATGTCCAATATGTCAATATGTCCAAATGTGAACACTTGTGGAGTTTGGGGAAAATAAACCTTGACATTTGGGAGTTGTAGTTGCGGGGATTTATAGTTCACCTACAATCAAAGAGCATTCTGAACTCTACCAATGATGGAATTGAACCAAACTTGGCACACAGAACTCCCATGACCAACAGAAAACACTAGAAGGGTTTGGTGGGCACTGACTTTGAGTTTTGAAATTGTAGTTCACCTATATCCAGAGATCAGTGTGGACTCAAACAATGAAGGATCTAGACCAAACTTGGCATGAATACTCCATATGCCCAAATATGAACACAGATGGAGTTTGGAGAAAATACACCTTGACATTTGGAAGTTGTAGTTACCAGGATTTATAGTTCATGTACAATCGGAGAGCATTCTGAACCCCACCAACAATAGAATTGGGCCAAACTTTCCAAACACAACTGCCATGACCAACAGAAAATACTGTGTTTTCTGGTACTTTGGAGACCCTTCTAACACCCCCTCCCAACTTCCTTCACCAGGGCAAGAAAACATAATCAAAGCCCTCCTGACAAAGAGCTGTCCAGCCATAGATATAGATAGATAGATATGATTCACACACAGAGAGAGATATAGTATCCTAGATTTGAAAGGGACCCCTAAAAAAAGGAGAATTATATGTTCCATATTCCAGAGTAGACAAACTAGACAATTTCTATATCAACACTGACAAAGTAACAACAAGAAACACTGTTTACCCACAAGCATAAATAAATTACATATATTAGAAACCAACACTTTCTCATTACTTTATTTTCCAGATCACCAGACTGGGCCACAGCAATGTGTGACAGGGGACGGCTAGTGTGTGTGTTTGTGTGTGCGTGTGTGTGTAGAGAGAGAGAGAGATTGAAGTCTGAAGTAGGAATTTTGAGCGCTCCATGCTTGTGTTTGTGAATATTTTTTTCTTTTGGTGATGCCATGGTTGCCCATAGCAAAAGGAAATAGTGCAGTGATGATGGTGATGCTGTTCTCATTAGGAGCCTGGGAACAAAATCTACTCAGAGTTCGACCTCAAAGTAGGTCACTTGGAGGGGCACGGTCCAGCCTTTTGTTGTGCTGACTCACGATGGATGCCATTCCCAAGCCTCTTGTTTATCAGCAGCTGGAACCAACGTAAGGAGGTCTCCTCTCCTTTCTGAGTGTGGGAAAAGTGTCTGTTGGGGTGTGCATGTGTGTTTATTTGTATGTGTGTGTGTGTATATGTATGCGTATGTATGCGTATGTATGTGTGTGTGAGCATACAAACATGTCCTGATCAAACCCAAAATGTATCCTGTATTTTCTTTTCGCTTCTGCCAATAATTTCCCATGTGTAGCCCACAAAGTGAAAATAACCTGTTCCAAAAGGAGAAGTGTTCTGCTTCCGATCTTGGAGAGAACATGTAGCTATCTCACAAAATGATGCATGTCTCAAAAGTGTGTCACCAACATAAAACGTTTGGAAAGCTTTGTACTACATTATCTTTTTTGATATATCTAAGACATCATGTCTGCTTTCTCTTGAAATTGAAAGTATGACTTCTCCAGGGTCATCCGAATCCTAGCCCAATATTCATAATACTACACCATGCCAGCCCTTATTTTTTAGTTGCTTACATTAAACCCCCCTTGTTTTTAATGCCTATTTTCCCCAGTTTGGATAGATCCTTTTGGAGCATGGTGTAGTGATATGACTATGGGACTGTGGACCTGTAGATCAGGATTTCAGTCCCTTCTCACCCGTGGAAACGCATTGGGTAAATTTGGGCAAATCACACTTTGTTGGCTTTAGAGCACTGGTTCTCAACCTTTCTAATGCTGTGACCCTTTAATATAGTTTCTCATGTTGTGGTGACCTCTAGCCATGAAATTATTTTCGTTGCTACTTCATAACTGTAATTTTGCTACTGTTATGAATCGTAATGTAAATATCTGATGTGCAGGATGTATTTTCATTCACTGGACCAAATTTGGCACAAATGCCCAATACGCCCAAATTCAAATACTGGTGGGGTTGTGGAGGATCGATTTTGTCACTTGGGAGGTGTCGTTGCTAAGATTTATAGTTCACCTACAATCAAAGAGCATTCTGAACTCCACCAGTGATGGAATTGAACGAAACTTAGCACTCAAGACTCCCATGACCAACAGAAAACGCTGGAAGGGTTTGGTGGGCATTGACCTTGTGTTTTGGAGTTGTGGTTCACCTACATCCAGAGATAACTGTGGATTTAAACAATGATGGATCAGGGCCAAACTTGGCATGATTACTCAATATGCTCAAATATGAGCACTGGTGGAGTTTGGGGAACACAGATTTTGATATTTAGGAGTTGTCGTCGCTGGGATTTATAGTTGACCTACAATCAAAGAGCTTTCTGACCTCCACCAACGATGGAATTGAATCAATCTTGGCACACAGAATTCCCATGACCGACAGAAAATACTGGAAGGGTTTGGTTGGCATTGACCTTGAATTTTGGAATTGTAGTTCTCCTACTTCCAGAGAGCAGGAAGAGGGCTTTGGGTGGAAGGATTTGCCGTCTGTTTCCAAAAAGAAAGAGAAGGACAGTTGGAGAGATCTTCAACCTTCTCTGACAAAAGGGTTCCTAAGACCATCAGGAATATGTGTTTTCTGATGATCTTTGGTAATTCATGTGAAACCCCTTTTGGTCCCGACCCCCAGGTTGAGAAACACTGATTTAGACGAAGTCAGAGGCAAACACCCTCTGAACAAATCCTGTCAAGAAAATCCCATGATAAGTCCACTCTAGTCACCATAAGTCAGAAACGACTTGGAAGCACATCACAACAGTTTTATTTTTACTAACTCTTTCCATTATTTTGCCTATAACACAGATATAATTTTCCTGGATTTCGTTTTAAAACTTCCACTGGCCATTTTCCAGTTGTCTGGTACGAAAACTAATCTTAGGGCCATGTTAGAAGATTAGCATTTTGTTTAGTGTTTGAGTCCTTTAAGAACTCTTTGATAAATACATCTGGATCCATTGATTTGCTTGGTCTCAATTCATCCATGAGATCTAAAACCTTATCTCTTGCCACCACCATTTGACTCAGTGGCTTGGACTCTCTTATCGTTTCAGACCCGAGTATCACTATTTTACATCTTTTGCGGCAAAGACTGATGAAAGCATTCATTCAGCCTCTCTGAAGTCTCTTTTATCTCCTTTTAATGCTCCCTTAACTCCTTCAATTCCCATAATTCAACTGCTTCCCTAGCCATTTCCCTGCTTCAGATGCATTCAAAGACTTTTGTTTATCGTTGCCCTTAATGTCATTATCAGTCGCCTCCTCGGCATTTATTTTTGCATCAGTTCTTGTTCGCCTGCATTTTCCCCCCTGCAAGGCTGTACTCCTTTTTATCTTGTCGGCAACACCTGATTTCTGAAGCAAGCTTTTATGCAAGAGTTGGTTCCATTTAAATCAAGTTGATTAAAACATGATTGAAATTGTGTCCCTGAATGACTCAGTTTTCCTTACGAATGACTCGTAAGGAAACCTTTATTTAGTCATAATTTTCTAGAAGAAGCACATTCTTGTTTAGTATAACCTGATACCTATTCAGAGATAACATGCTTTATTAGAAGGTATAAACACACTAGACAATTAATCTGTTTGCAGATTAATTTTCAGTTCATCCAAAGAGAAGATACCTTGCATTTGTATCCTCTTGAAAGCCATTTATTGCATTCGTTAATGCAGGTAACACCAAAGAATGAATCTGTATTCCCAAACTACTTACTGTATATACTCTAATATGAACCGAGATTTTTCAGCCCTTTTTAAGACTGAAAAAGCCCCCCTCGACTTACACTCGAATCAAAATGATATATTATTTTACTGGGTTATTATTATTATTATTATTATTACATTTTATTATTTTACTGTATTTATTATTTTTATTACATTTACATCACTCTAATGTTATTTTTATTACATTTATTATTTTACTCTATTATTATTTTCATGTCAGAAGCGACTTGAGAAACTGCAAGTTGCTTCTGGTGTGAGAGAACTGGCTGTCTGCAAGGATGTTTCCCAGGGCATGCCTGGATGTTTTGGTTTTGTACCATCTGGGGAGGGAGGTTTCTCTTGACGCCGCATGGGGAGCTGGAGCTGGCAGAGGGAGCTCATCTCACTCTCCCTGGATTCGAACCTCCAACCTGTCGGTCTTCAGTCCTACCAGCATAAGGGTTTAACCCATTGCCCCAATTATTATTATTATTATTATTTTTACATTTATTATTTTGCTTTATTTATTATTATTGTTGTTATTACATTTATTATTTTACTCTATTTACTATTGTTATTAATATTACATTTATTAGTTTACTTTATTGTTATTACATACATTTATTCTTTTACTCTATTATTATTGTTATTACATTTGTTATTTTGCTTTATTATTATTATTATTATTATTACATTTATTAGTTTACTCTATTTATTATTGTTATTATTACATTTATTAGTTTACTTTATTGTTATTATGTACATTTATTATTTTACTCTATTATTATTATTGTTATTATTACATTTATTATTTTACTTTATTATTATTGTTATTATTACATTTATTATTTTACTTTATTGTTATTACGTACATTTATTATTTTACTCTATTATTATTGTTATTACGTACATTTATTATTTTACTCTATTATTATTATTATTATTACATTTATTATTTTGCTTTATTTATTACTATTGTTATTATTACATTTATTATTTTACTCTATTTATTATTGTTGTTATTACATTTATTAGTTTGCTTTCTGGTTGTTATTATTATGTACATTTATTATTTTACTCTATTATTTTTTATTATTACATTTATTTTCCTTTATTATTACATTTCCATTATTTTACTCTCTTTATTATTATTGGAAGGATACACATTTACATTGAAGAAGGTTAGAATAATGGTTTAATCTGAGTTGGACAGTTTTATCTTAAATTTTAATTTTATGTCATTATTCAAAAACATTTAACCTACAGATGCCTCAATTAATGTTATTTTATTGGTATCTATTTTTATTTTGAAATTTACCAGTACCTAATGCATTTCCCACCCTCGGCTTATATTCGAGTCAATACGTTTTCCCAGGTTTTTTGGTGGTACAATTAGGTGCCTCAGCTTATATTCAGGTTGGATTATATTCAAGTATATTCGGTAATTGGAAACCAAAGAAAAGAGGCAGCCAACCTTGTGGTTAGAGTCCAATGCTTAGAAGGTGGGGCTACCATTGTTCCCAGGAATAACTGGTTGACAAAGAGACATTTGTCCTGGCTCCTTGTCTGTGCCATCCTCAGCTGCCTTTTGTAAACTGTCATATTTCCAAAGTTTGCTTACATTGGAATAGCTTTTGCTTTTGCCCTTTCCCTCTGTTGACTCGATTGTCTCATCTGATCACATCCCCAAACTCATTTTGCATTAAAGGAAGGGAAAGGGGGGAGAACTCCATTTAAATATAGATGCTTTCAGTTTCAGGGAAGCAACTGGGCTTTGGATGACATTCCTTGCACATCCTTTTCCTTCTTTCTTTCTTTCTTTCTTTCTTTCTTTCTTTCTGCAAGTTACTACTAAGCAGAATTTCACATTTTTCATCTCTTCCTTGAACACCGGCCCAGAAAGACAGGCTGGTATGTGCCAGTTCCTGATCTGGGGGTGGGATCCGGCTTCTGCTGAGCGCGGTGGCTGCTCTCAACCGCAAGTGTGAATGCCGCCTTGGAAACCTGAGAGCTGCAGGCGGCATCTCCTGCCCACTCAGCTTCCCAAGGGCTTTTGCTCTTTTGATCTTGCCAGGGCTTGGCTTGAGCCTCCTGCCCCTGAGCTGGGCAGCAGCAGGCTTCCTTTCTTTCTCTTGCAAGGAGAAGCTGTCCTGAAAGAGTTTTCCATTCCTTCTTTTGGGGCCAGATGTGGAGGCAGGCGATTTGTGTTTCTACCAATGAGTAATGTAGTATTGGTTTGCGGATCATAATTCTATCTCACATGTTCCTGTTTGCCTCCCCCACCCTCTGTATAGGCATACATTGCTTAACAAAGTTTCTTGACAGTGAAAGTCCTATTTACACACATACGAGGGTTGAATTAAAAGTAATGCCTCCACTTTCGTAAGTCCTCAACAGATGGCAGTATTGGTATGCAGCAGGTACTGGCTTTTTCAGTAGACTCTCCTCTACAGTTTCATTTTGGTGGGAAGCCTTAGCATTGAATGGTTGTGTTGTTAAAGTGCAAAGTATGGAACCCTGCATAGACTATTGGTCAATGCAACTTAAGCAACGTGCAGTCATTGAATTCTTGACAGCAGAATTCATCAGAGAATGCAGGCTGTTTATGGTGATTGTGTTGATGTGAGGACTGTGTGTCGTTGGGCGAGTAAGTTTAAAGATGCTGAGGTGGGAACATCTGACTTTCTGACAAAGAGTTGGACGTCCTGTGACAGCTACCACCAAGTTTCACAAGCAAAAGGTTGAGAGATTGATTCGGGATGATCGTCGTATCACTCAGAGAGAAATTTCAAGCATAATCGGTATTTCACAAAAACGTGTGGGTCACGTTATTACTTTGCTTGGCTTTTGGAAGATCTGTGCACAATCGGTTGCGGAAACAGAGTGTCGACTTCTTCCGTGAGAGTTTGACGTTCTGTGACAGCAACCACTGAGTTTCACAAGCAAAATACATCTTCCATATAGTCCAGATTTAGCACTGTCTGACTTCCATCTGTTCCCGATAATGAAAGAAGATTTGCGGGGACATCATTATGCTTCTGATGAAGATGTTGAGAGAACTGTGAGACCTTTACCACTATGCCAGTGAGACCTTCACCACAATGCCTAACCTTCACCACAATGCCAGTTGATGAGCTACTGACGACTGACACTGCTCGTTTGCTTCCACTAGCTTCCTGCTACACAGCAGCGATACCAACTTCTCCCGCGAAAATTCACCATGAGAGCTACGTGCCTTGAAACCTTACTTTCCAGATAACTGTTAACCTGTGCTTGTATGAAGGGCTCTTTTGTTTGTTTCTACACTCGGCAAACCTCTTTGTGAAGTTAACTGCTTTGTGCGTCTGTTCTCAGAGGCCCTTGTTCAACTATTTTTGAGGGAGGCAGGCAGGGACAAGGTCAGGTAGTGATTGATGCAGATGGACCAGAAAGGATCTTCTTTGTCAACCCTGTTAGCAGCTACTGAGCATGCTTTTGCCATGCATATCATACCTCTGCAACCAAGTGTTTTCTTGTTCCTGTTGGTGGTGATAGAAAGAAGTTGAAGAGGGGTTCTTCCTCCAGTAACAGCAGTCTGCAGGCTTCCTTTCTTTCTCTTGCAAGGAGAAGCTTCCCTGAAAGGGTTCCCTTCCAAGTGAATTCGGATTAGGTCCCAAGGTCTGATTCCTGACTTCGTATCTGAGCTGCAGAATTGCTCACACGGCTTGTGGGATTTGGACTTCAGGCAGCCCACAGTTGATAGCTCAGTGCAGAACCCCTGTCGCCTGTCAATATTTCTGGAGTCATGCAGAAGGCATCATCGCAGATTGAAGCAGTGGAAGATCCTGTCTCAGTGCAGGTTCTGACCTCCCCTTGTCCTCCTCCTCGCATGCTCTTGCAGCCTTGTTCATGTTTCCAGTTATTCACTCCCACTGTTTGAAAGCAGCTGAACTGTAGGAGAGGGAAACCATCTGTTTGACCAGAGCTCTTGTTTTGGTGTCTTACTGATGGCTGGGGATTGGGTGGGGAGGCTGTTCAGCAACTTCTCCCTTGAACTATGTTGTTCTTTGGCTCTGGATCGGCCTTCGTCTCTCCTCAATGTCCTTTCTGAGAGAACAAATCCGGCTTGGAAATAGCAACCTTCCAAGCCTCCACTAACGGTTTGTAAATGTGTATAATTGTTAACCTATATTGTATGTATATTTTGGTTTGCCAGTTTGATGGTACCTGTTTGATGTGGGAGGGACTTCAGACACAGGACTCAATTTTTGTTAAATAGTTTGCATCAAACCTCATTGGAGGTGGATGCATGGACAGTGTCCCCTCACTTATTGCAGGGGTTCCGTTCCAGGACCACCGACAATAAGTGAAAATCTGTGAAGTAGGGACACCATATTATTTTTAATAATATTAACGGTGGTCTACACTCTCATTACATCTAGGATAGACTACAGCAATGCACTCTACGTGGGGTTGCCTTTGAAGACTGCCCAGAATTTCAAATACTTTGTTTTTACCTTTGAGTGCATTTTTTAACTAAGAGGCTTATTTATTTATTATTTATTTAGAACATTATATCCCGTTCTTCTCTACCTCCGTGGAGGGACTCAGAACGGCTAACAGCAAAAATGCAATGCTATACAATAAATAATATCATAAAACAACATACACAATAAATAAGTTCTAAAATACATATAAAAGACAATTCATCAAGTTAAAAATATCATCCAACTCAATCCAAATGTTGTAGTCAAATAACTCTTAGTCTATACCGGATCATCCATCAATCTGCGCATGCTTGATTCCAAAGCCAGGATTTTAGCTGCTTCCTGAAGGACAGGAGGGAGAGAGTTCCATAGCTAGGAGGCCACCACAGAGAAGGCCCTGTCTCTTGTCCCCACCAAACACGACTGCGAAGGTGGTGGAACCAAGAGCAGGGCCTCTCCAGAAGATCTTAAAGTCCTTGATAGTTTCTAGGAGAAGATACCTCCTATAAACCATACCTGATGGTTTGTAGGAGAAGATAGGTTTCAAGGGAATTTATATTTTTGGGCAATTACAATTGCAGTTTCATCCTCAAAGAAATAACCATCCTCTGCTAATCCAGTATATATTTTTGTAGTGGCGTGTCTTTATCCTTGGCAGTTTAAAGACATGGTTCTTTCAGTTTAACAGCTGAGTTACCTGTGTGCCATAACATTAATGCTTATGAATATCACTTGTTCAAAGGGTTGACTTCTCACAAGATCATGCTTTTCTTGACTAGCGGTTTTCAAAATGTTGTTTCCACATGGAGATTCACATTTGCCAAACTGATGTGACATCTATTGTCGAAGACTTTCATGGCCGGAATCACTGGGTTGTTGTAGGTTTTTCGAGCTGTATGGCCATGTTTTAGAAGCATTTTTTCCTCACGTTTTGAGCTGTATGACCATGTTCTAGAAGCATTTTTCCTCATCGGTGACAAGCATCCTCAGAGGTTGTGAGGTTTGTTGGAAACTAAGAACATTGGGTTTATATATCTGTGGAAGGTCCAGGGTGGGAGAAAGACCTCTTGTCTGTTGGAGCTAGGTGTGAATGTTTCAATTGGACCTTCCACAGATATATAAACCCAACGTTCCTTGTTTCCAACAAACCTCACAACCTCTGAGGATGCTTGCCACAGATGCAGGTGAAATGTCAGGAGAGAATACTTCTAGAACATGGCCATACAGCCCAAAAAACCTACAACAGCCTGGATGTGACATCATTTTTACCTTTTCAATAAGGTTATGGTGCACTTATTTCCAATAGGAACCTCTCCATCAACCCGACCCCTTGTCTGAGAAAGATTAAGAGAGAGGTTGCCACTGGACTTTTCGAAGTTTACAGGAAACTTCACCTTGGATAGGCAGGTTTGCGACATTCTTGGCAAAGAGAAAAAAAATCTGAGAACAGTCTTTCGATATCGGAAGGCCTATTGTGTCAACAACAGTGCAGTCTTTTTCCCTGTTGTCACTGAAGACTACAAGAATTGGGTGGACATTTTAGAAACGTAGATTTGAATTAAACATTGGAGGAAAACATCAAAGTTTCTCACTTGTGGGTGTCACCCTGAGATTCTGAGACTGCCTCCACAGAGCCCAGGAGATTGCATCTCACGTCAGGCTGGAGGGCTTGCAGAGGGTGAATGTGACATTGGTTTCTCTCTTCAAAGGTGCCCTGTTCCCAAAGCCCAGTGCAGAGGAGGAACACTGAACAAAAGGGACTTTGTAGGAAAGCTGAGCCACTGAAGCGCTTCGTTGGCAGGCCCTACACTTGGCGAGGAGACTGCCACATGCACACTGTGTTCTCTGCCTGCCCTGATGGCCTTGCACTTGTTCTTCGTTGGCAGGGGGGAAATCACTCGCCTGTGGGTTTTTTAATTGAGGTGGAATATATTATCTTTCTCCTCCATTTCTCCCATTCCCAATGTCAGCCTGGTCTCTTTTCACCTGGCAGACAAGTGAGAGGCAGCTCCAGGTGTTGTTCCCAATGGACCTTTCCTAGTTTCTCATTATCTTGGGCTTTCAAGGCTGCTGTATCACTAGGAGGCAATTGAAGGCCTAGGAAAATGACTCAAGAGCTCTTGAACATACTGAATCAGAACAGTGAATCCAGCTCACTGCTCTGATCGAACATAAACCAAAATGTGACCTTGTACTATCCACCTACAGCAACATTTCACAGCCTGGGGGTCGGGATCTCTGGTGGAGGAGTTGCGAGGGGGTGTCAGAGGGATCACCAAAGATAATCAGAAAACACAATATTTTCTGTTGGTCATGGGAGTTCTGTGTGAGAACTTTGGCCCAATTCTATCGTTAGTGGGGGTTCAGACTGCTCTGGTTGTAGGTGAACTATAAATCTCAGCAACTACAACTCCCAAATGTCAAGGTATATTTTCCCCAAACTCCACCAGTGTTCACATTTGGGCATATTGAGTATCCGTGCCAAGTTTGGTCCAGATCCATCATTGTTTGAGTCCAGAGTGCTCTCTGAATGTAGGTGAACTACAACTCCAAAACTCAAGGTCAATGCCCACCAGACCCTTCCACTATTTTCTTTTGGCCATGGGAGTTCAGTGTGCCAAGTTTGGTTCAATTCCATCTTTGATAGAGTTCAGAATGCTCTTTGATCGTAGGTGAACTATAAATCCAAGGAACTACAACTCCTAAATCACAATATTAATCCCCCTTCCCAATCCTACCAGTATTCAAATTCGGGAGTATTGAATATTTGTGCCAAATTTGGTCCAGTGAATGAAAATACATCCTTCATATTGGATATTTATGTTATGATTTATAACAGAGCAAAATTACAGTTGTAAAGTAGCAACAATTTTTTTTTATGATGTGGGGGGTCACCACAATATGAGGAACTGTGTTAAGGGGTCACAACATTGAGAAACATTGCTATACATAGTGCTTTGACTCAACAGAAGACAGCTTCAGGTGTCCTATATCAAACAGAGAAGAAGACAACCAGCAATACACAGTGTTTTGCGTTCGTTCTTTGACCATGAGTGGCTTGACCAAGATGGTAGTCACTCCCTTTGCCACATGGTTGTTATGTCATAGCCACTGTGCTGTGGCTGAAGGCATGTTGTGGTTTGTAGCTTGGCTGGTGAATTGGTAGTTCTGCCAGGGTTATGCCTTCTGGTCTGCGAGCTGGATGCAGTCTTTTAAACTGAAATCAGGGAATTGGCAGGAAGAAGTTCAAAGGCTACGTCTGGCTTGGAAACGGTGGGTGGCACCAGCGTCATTGTCATACCAAGCCTGATCTTGTAGCTGTAGCGTAGCAACACATGAAATATGTTGCTGAGAGGCTTATATAGGGAAGGTTGTTTCCTTCTCCAGAGGTCCCTATCCTGGAAATAAACTGTTTGGGCATGGAAAGTTATTTCAATGGGAGCGGGTGGCTTCAGTTCACACTTGCTATATGAATATACTAGCCTTCCCCTGCTATGCGTTGCTGTGGTCCAGTCTGTGTATGTGTTTTGTGCATGTATATATGTGTACATGTTTGCGTATATATGTGGTTTTGCACATGAGTTGTAATATTTTTTTAGTTGTTTTTAAGTCTCTTCTGCTGTGTTTTTCAGTGTTTTTATGAGTGATGGTCACTCATTGGCCTGATAGGTGTATTGTGTCCAAATTTGGTGTCAATTAGCCCAGTGGTTTTTGAGTTATGTTGATCCCATAAACGAACATTACGTTTTTATTTATATAGATGGTCATTCATTGGCCTGATATGTGTATTGTGTCCAAATTTAGTGTAAATTCATCCAGTGGTTTTTGAGTTATGTTAATCCCACAAACGAACATTGCATTTTTATGTATCTAGACTAGCTGTACACACCACACGTTGCTGTGGCCAACCTTTCCTCGCTCCCTACCTCCCTCTTTCTTTCTTTCTTTCTTTCTTTCTTTCTCTCCTTCCTTCCTTCCTTCCTTCCTTCCTTCCTTCCTTCCTTCCTTCCTTTCCTCCTTCTTTCCTTTCTTCCCTCTTTTTCTTTCCCTTCTTCTTTCTTCCTTCTCTACCTGTTTCTTTTCTCGCTTCCTTTGCTCTTTGGTTCCTTCTTTCCTTCCCTCCCCCTTTCTCTCTTTCGTTCTTTCTCTCCTTCCTTCCCTCTTTCACCTTTTTATTTCCTTCTCTCCTTCCTTGCTTCTCTACCTTTCTTTCTTTCCTTCTCTCCTTCCCCCCTTTCCCTCTTTCTCTCCCTCCTTTTCTCCTTCCTCCCTCCCTCCCTCCCTCTTTCCTTCCTTCCATCCTTCCTTCCTTCCTTCCTTCCTCCCTCCTTCCCTCCATCCCTCCCTCCCTCTTTCCTTCCTTCCTTCCTTCCTTCCTTCCTTCCTCCCTCCCTCCCTCCCTCCCTCCTTTCCTCCTTCCTCCCTTATTTTTTCCTTCCTTCCTTCCTTCCTTCCTTCCTTCTTTCCTTCCTTCCTTCCTTCCCCCTTTCTGTGTATGTGTTTTGTGTGTGCATATATGTGTGTATATATTTCTGTATATATTTGTGTATATGTGTGTTTGTGTATATATGTGTTTATGCGCATGCGTTGTAATTTCCTTTTTTTTTTAAAGTCTCTTCCGCTGTGTTTTTCATTGTTTCCTGTCGTAGTTAACTGTGAATCGCACATTGTGGTATTCCTGCGCCCACGCAGGCCAGCATCGGAACCTTCTAGAAAATCTTAAAAGAATTGTATCCCCCTCAGGGCTCCACCCCCCCTCCCCTAGTATATAAGGCCCCCAAGTGGAGCCCGCCCTCAATCCTCTTTTTTCCGCCGTTGGCAGAACAGCAAAGCGAACCTTATCATTGCTACTATCTTTGGTCTTTGACTCGGATTGGCTAACGACTACCCAGGTACTCTATCCCCCTCGACTCGGATCATCGTTGGACTACTCTTAAGGGCATCCCCTGCTTGGGCCTAAACCTCAAGATGGCCACCACCTCTTTTAAGAGATGTACGGCCTGCCCGAACGTTCTCCCGGACACGGACGGGCATGACCTCTGTCTGGCCTGCCTGGGGGAAGCACATCTCTCCCAGGCCTGTTCTGTGTGCGCTGCTTTCACACCGCAAACGCGCAAGAACAGGGAGCTCCGTTTGAAAGCGGCGCTGTATGAGAGGGCCCTCATGCCGCAGATTTCCAGCCCCCAAGCCACTGGGGAAAGGCCTAATCTCCTGGCACCCGCCAGGCCTGAACAGGCGAGCTCTAAAAAGAAGGCCAAAAAGCAGACCGACAAGGCCCACAAAGATGGCCGCCCGCAAGCCGCTCCTACCAAGACCACTGGGAAAGGAGCGGGAAAACCGCCGGCTACTTCTCCGGCGGCCGCGCAGGGGAGCCCTCAACTGAGAGTCGGCCCGAGACCTTCTGGAGCCCTCCCTTCGCCCGGGCAACCCCTGCCCTCGCCGGCGCCGAGCCGCTCCCCGGCCCCGACGCAGTCTCCACCTACTCTGATGCCGATAGCGAGGGAGCTTGAAGCAGTTGAAAGGCCCCCGGGCCCGACTCTCCTGCCGGCCGACATCGATCTTCCGAGCTCGACGGAGCTCCATCTGCTCGACCTCGAGCTGCCTCCCTCCCCAGGAGGCGTGGCTTCCGGCTGGGAGCCCCTCGCCCCCACCCTCGGGGAGGCGGAGCAAGTGGCATTGCCCCAACAGGAAGAAGCCATGGCTCCTCCGGCGGCCCCTGAATTTGCGGTCCCGGCAGCCCCGGTACCGAGGAGAAGCAGGGACAAGAGAGGCAGCAGTAAGAAGAGGAGGCCCCGATCACCCTCCCGGCGCAGTAGAAAACGCGGGGGATCCCGGCGCCGAAGATCATCAAGGGGGAGATCTCGGGCGACTTCACCCTCCTCCTCCTCCAGCTCGAGCGACTCCTCCTCCTCCTCCTCCTCGTCATCCGCGAGGTCGGCCCGTTCTGCCGCCACCGCCAGGAGCTCGAGGAGAGCTCACCAGGCCGAGAAGCCGCAGGCACCAGCTCCCCAGTGGGGACCTTATGGGCCGGGACCTTACCCCTTTGCAGGCCCATGGACCTTGGGACCCGCAGGACATTTCATGTACGCACAACACGCGACTCCGCCCTTTGCCCCCTTCACAAGCATGGGTGCAATCCAGGGCATACAGCAGAGAGGGTATGGGACTGCAACTACCATCTTCCCTCCAACCCCATCTGCCTCAACATCTGTGACTGTTCCTCTATCGAGAGAACATGGACAGCTGATATCTACACCAATTGCTAACACTGAACAAAATGTGTCTTGTGTTGACCAAACTGTTTCTGTAGAACGCTCGGTTAACCAAAATGTATGTGTAGATCGCCCAGTTGACCAGGGCTTGTGTGCGGAACGCACTGGAGACCGTAGGGTATGTGCTGAGCGCTCAGTCGCTGGGGACTATCCCATTGGGGACATTACTAATGCCGTGGCCTCTAACCCTCCTGTCCCACCAGGCACCCCCCAGATGGCACAGGAGTTGGCTGTGCCAGCTGATGATCAAACGCCCTTGGAACTAGAGGATTCTGACTCCTCAGCGGAACCAGCTGATCCCGCTCAACCTAGGGAAATATCAGATCCTTCACCGCTCCCTCCAGATTTTAATAAATTCACATCCTTAATAGATAGGATGATCAAGGCCCTAGATATCCCGGCCCCGAAGGCACAAGAACACGTGGAGGACCCAATGTTTCCTTCGGAGGAGCAAGCGGTCCCCACTTCCACATCACTACCTGTACTCCCTTACCTTCTAAAGCTAGCTAAGATCCTGGATGCCTCCCCTGCGAGCATACCAGCGACACCTAAGAAGGTCGACTCCTTGTACAGGGTTGACCTTAGGGCTGCCAAGTGGGTTGCCAACCCACCCAGACCCAACACGGTGGTCGCAGAGGTGGTCAAGTCAAAAAAGCCAAAAAGTACCCTGTCTGCCCCCCCTGACAAAGAGGGAAGAAAGATGGATCTCTTAGGGAAGAAAGCGCATTTGGCAGCCGGATTAGTCACAAGGATGGCGCACTATGCCACCTATATGAGCGGCTACCAAACATTCCTATGGAATAAAATGATGCCCTATCTGGATAAACTTCCTCCCGAAGAACAACGTTTCCCTAAGGCGGTGCAGGGAGAGGCCCTT
This sequence comes from Anolis sagrei, assembly GCF_037176765.1. Taxonomy (NCBI): domain Eukaryota; kingdom Metazoa; phylum Chordata; class Lepidosauria; order Squamata; family Anolidae; genus Anolis; species Anolis sagrei. The sequence goes on from NC_090034.1 coordinate 96,925,295, forward strand.
GTGCTATCGAAGGTCCAGAAGGACTTCGCGAAGCACCTGGCGGAGTCTGCAGGTCACCTCTTCGCTACGGCGACCTCTATCCGCAGACATGCGTGGCTACGCTCGGCCAATCTGTCCGAGGAGGGCAAAGCCCTAGCAGAGGACCTTCCTCTCCATGAGGAGGGCCTCTTCAACCCCGAAACGGACGCAACACTGAAGGAGAAGCAGGAGGTCAGACAGGCCGCTGGTAAGTTCGGTTACGCCTGGCAACCGTACAACCAGAACCGTACGAGATGGCAGCCACCCCCCAATCAGTACCGTAGAAACTTTAACAACTCATTTTCGGGCTCAAATAGAGGAAGGGGCCCTTCATCCCCTAGGTTCCAAACTAATAAAAGGAGCTCATACTCATCTAAAGCGAGGTACCAACCTTACCAACCTAGATCAGGGCGCCTCCAGGAAGTGCCTTTGACGCCTCCGCCCCAACGGCATTGACAGTCCAGGAGGAGGCACCTTGTTCCCTGGGCCCCTCTTCAAGACTGCACGCCTCTCCCAGCCCTGTTGGCTTACCCGAATGCCCATCCCCCACCACGCATCCTATTTTTGTTGACAGGTTAAAAGGTTTTTACACCGCTTGGGCTAACATTACCACCGACAGGTGGGTGCTGGCAATCATCCAGGGGGGCTACTCCATTGAATTTGAAAACATCCCTCAGGTGGGAATGGTTAAGAGCACTGCTCCTTCGGAAGTTCTGTTATGTGAAATAAATACCCTTCTGCAAAAAGGTGCTATTTCCCCAGTTCCAAGTTCTATGCTCCCCCTCTGTTTTTTCTCGAGATATTTCGTGGTTACTAAGCGTGGTGGTGGATTTAGAGCTATCATGGATCTAAGGGATCTCAATAAAGCAATTGCACCAAAGAAATTTCGCATGGTGACACTTTCTTCAATCATGCCCCTCATACCAGAGGGAGCATGGTTTGCTACCATAGACTTACGAGATGCATACTTCCATATATCTATAGCGTCTCACCACCGTAGATTCTTAACTTTCCTGGTGGGCAGCAGAGCTTTCCACTATAATGTCCTCCCGTTCGGACTCAATTCTGCCCCCAGAGTATTCACAAAATGCATGGCTGTTGTGGTAGCTCACCTACGAACCCAGGGAATAGTCGTGCATCCTTACATTGATGACTGGATTATTATTGGAAACTCCTGCTCTCAGGTGCAGAAACATGTACATATTACTTTGTGTCTCCTCCAGTCCCTGGGTCTGATTGTCAACGTAGAGAAGTCTTCACTGATCCCATCCCGGAGCATCCTGTTCATCGGAGCACTCCTCGACGCAGTGACGCGCAGGGCCTACCTTCCAGCGGACCGCTTTTCCACTTTGCAAATGCAGGTGAAATCAACCCTAGATTCGCCCAGGGTATCAGCCAAACAGATCCAAACCTTATTGGGCCATATGGCCTCCACTACCTGTGTAACCCCTTTTGCTCGGTTACGTATGCGCCCTCTCCAATCCTGGTTCGGCCTTGTTTTCAACCCCCTTACGGACTGCCCTCGGCTCAAGTTCATATTGCCGGAGGAGGTCCGCAAGTCCCTAGCATGGTGGTTACAACCCCAATTTGTCTGCTCGGGCCTACCGTTTCAAATGCCCTACCCCACCAGTGTAATTACGACGGATTCCTCTCTAATGGGATGGGGCGCCCATGTACAGGGGTTGACCGCACAGGGAAAATGGTCCCCAGAGGAAGCGCTTCTTCACATAAACGTTCTCGAGCTCATGGCCGTGGAAAGAGCGCTAAAGTCGTTCGAAAAACTCATCACAGGACAAACTGTTCAGATCCTAACAGACAACACAACTGTCATGTTCTATCTGAACAAGCAAGGAGGCACTCATTCTGCCCCACTACTTCAAATAACACTGCGTGTTTGGGAATGGTGCATCCAGAGACAAGTATACCTATACGCCACCCACCTCCCAGGTCAGGAGAATCTCCTGGCGGATGCGCTCAGCAGGAACCCGCTGGGCCATCACGAATGGTCTCTCCACCCTCGGGAAGTCACCAAACTATTCCAACTGTGGGGTCATCCATTGATAGACCTCTTTGCCACAAAGGAAAACAGAAAGTGCGAGATATTTTGCTCGAGGCCCCCAGTCCCCAGGGAACAGGGTTGTCTGGGGGACGCATTCCTCAGGGAATGGGGGGGGGGCACTAGCTTACGCATTTCCCCCCTTCCCCCTTCTTCTACGGGTGGTAGCGAAGTTACAAAGGGACAACGCTTGGTGCATATTGATCACCCCGTGGTGGCCTCGCCAACAGTGGTTCGCCCCCCTGTTACAACTGTCGAGAGGGAACCACTTGAGGTTAGAGAAGAGGATCGACCTCTTAACGTCCCAACAGGGTCAGGTATTGTACCCGGACGTCCACCTCCTGAAACTGACGGCCTGGCTGGTCCTACCCCAGGGACAGACCTGACGACGGGCCTTCCCCAAAATGTAAGGTGCATTATCGAAGCGGCACATAGGCCCTCCACTAAAAGATCATACTTGTTCAAGTGGGCCCGATTCAGAGATTTCTCCAGGCAAAAGGACCATGAACCGGAGTCTGCCCCCATTTCCATAGTGTTAGAATTTCTGTCATCACTTTTTGAGGCAGGTCTTTCCAACTCTTCCCTTAAGTGTTACCTGGCGGCCATTTCCTGGTTCAGGAGGAAAGTGGGCCAGCCATCTTGCTTCGCAGACCCATTAGTAAAATGGTTTTTGAAGGGACTAGGAAACGTTAGACCTCCGGTGACCCCGATTGCCCCTTCGTGGAGCTTGGAATTGGTCCTCTCAGCCCTGATGAAACCTCCTTTCGAGCCTATGGCTACGGCAGAGTTAGGGCCGCTCACCTGGAAAGTTGTCTTTCTAGTAGCTGTTACGTCAGCCAGACGGGCCAGTGAATTGTGTGCGCTGAGGGTAGACCCCCCTTATCTCAAGTTTCATAAGGATAAGGTGGTTCTCCGTACGGACATAGCCTTTCTACCTAAGGTAGCCACGAAATTCCATATGTCCCAAGAGTTGGTTTTACCAGCTTTCTTTCAGAACCCAGAAACCCCCATGGAGAGGGGCTTGCATTCTCTGGATGTAAGAAGGGCCTTAGCTTTCTATGTACAGAGGACGGCCGATTTTAGGAAATCGCCTAAATTATTCGTTAAATACAGGAAGGATACTAGGGGTCTTCCAGTTTCTTCCCAGAGGCTTTCTGCATGGATTGTTTCGGCCATTCGTACTTCCTATAGATTGTCGGGCAAGGACCTACCTGGTCAGGTGAAAGGTCACTCGACTAGAGCTGTGGCAGCCTCTACGGCCTTTATGAAGGGTATCCCTCTAGAAATGGTCTGTAGGGCTGCTATATGGGCCTCTCCTTCGACGTTCGTGTCACACTATAAGCTGGACTCGAGGTCGAGAGGAGAGGCCAGCTTTGGTAGAGCGGTGCTGTTCTCGGCAGTGGCATGATCCCGCCGGCCGCTGCATAGCTCGCTAGTCTACCACAATGTGCGATTCACAGTTAACTACGACAGGAAATGGAAGGTTGCTTACCTGTAACCGTGGTTTCCTGAGTAGTTACCTGTGAATTCGCACATACCCGCCCTTCCTCCCCTCGAGTATCATGCCACTTCCTCTACTTGCTTTACGGCTAAAGAGGATTGAGGGCGGGCTCCACTTGGGGGCCTTATATACTAGGGGAGGGGGGGTGGAGCCCTGAGGGGGATACAATTCTTTTAAGATTTTCTAGAAGGTTCCGATGCTGGCCTGCGTGGGCGCAGGAATACCACAATGTGCGAATTCACAGGTAACTACTCAGGAAACCACGGTTACAGGTAAGCAACCTTCCATTTTTCTGAGTGATGGTCACTCGTTGGCCTGATAATGTGTATTGTGTCCAAATTTAGTGTCAATTCATCCAGTGGTTTTTGAGTTATGATAATCCCACAAACAAACATTACATTTTTATGTATATAGATTGGTAGAAGTGTACTTTTTCAGTCAAATGTCAGAAACTACAAGGCTGTTGTGTCTTTGCTCATGTATAAAATGATGAGAGGGCAGTCAGGTGCTAGTCAGTTGTCAGGTTCTGAATGACAACCATGCAACTGAAGGAGAAACACTCTGACCCAGTTTCCTGGGCCTGTTTGGGCAGCCGGGCTGCTGTCAAGGCACTGCTAATTCTGCTTAATTCTGCTTCACTTCTGTAGTATGTGTGCCATGTTTCCCAAAATAGCCAAATAATGAACCTGAGTTCCTTTGGAGTGCTTAAGTCTGAAGTTTGCCACTGTGTTGTTGAAGGCTTTCATGGCCAGAATCACTGGGTTGCTGTGAGTTTTCTGGGGCTGTATGGTCATGTTCCAGAAGCATTCTCTCCTGACATTTTGCCCACATCTATGGCAAGCATCCTCAGAGGTTGTGACGTCTGTTGGAAACTAGACAAGTAAGGTTTATATATCTGTGGAATGTCCAGGATGGGAGAAAGAACTCTTGTCTGCTTGAATCAGGTGTAAATGTTGCAGTTGGTCACCATAATTAGCATCGGATGGCCTTGCATTGAATGGCTAATTTAACTAATTTACGAGGTCATATAAATCTCCAGCAAGCATGCGGGGAATGAGGAAGTACTTCATCAGTGTCGCAGATGGGCGGTGAAGCGACAGCTCCCCTGGTGGCCAGAAAAAGTTGGAATGTTAAATAGCCTCTGACTATCTATCTATATGGGTTGTGTGTCTATGGCATTGAATCTTTGCCTATATATGTAAATTGTAATCCGCCCTGAGTGCCCTGTGGGGTGAGAAGGGCGGAATATAAATACTGTAAATAAATAAATAAATTGCAGCTTAAAGCCTGTCTGGTTGCTACCTAGGGGGATCCTTTGTTGGGAGGTGTTAACACTCAAAAACAGGGGAATTCCAGACAACGGTCAATCAGGGCCAGCTGACACCTCCTAACAAAGGATTCCCCAGGCAGCAACCAGCCAGGCTTTAAGCTGCAAGGCTATTAAATGCTACTCATTTGGAGAAAGACCTCTTGTATGCTTGAGGCGTGTGTGAATGTTGCAATTTTATTTATTTATTTATTATTTAATTGACCGCCTTAATTAGCATTGCATGGCCTTGGAGCTTCGATACTGTAAATAAATGAATGAATGAATGAATGAATTGCAGCTTAAAGTCTGGCTGGTTGCTATCTGTGGGATTCTTTGTTGGGAGGTGTTAACATTCAAAAACAGGGGAATTCCAGACAACAATAAATCAAGGCCAGCTAACACCTCCCAACAAAGGATCCCCCAGGCAGCAACCAGCCAGGCTTTAAAGCTGTAAGGCTACTAAATCCGAATCATTTGGATCTATGCACATGGAAAAATGCCAGTTCTGGCATGGAATAATGCCAATTATGTAAGCTGCCCTGAGCCCCCTTCGGGGCGAGAAGGGTGGGATATAATTGTCGTAAATAAATAAATAATCATGCTGCCTATTGCAACACTCACACTTGCCTCAAGCAGACAAGAGGTCTTTCTCCCACCCTGGATATTTCACAGATATATAAACTTCACTTACTTAGTTTCCAACAGGCTCCTCAACCTCTGGGGTGTTGTAGGTTTTTCAGGCTGTATGGCCATGTTCTAGAAGCATTCTCTCCTGACGTTTCGCCTATATCTATGGCAGGCATCCTCAGAGGTTTTGAGGTCTGACCTCTCAGAGAACTCCACAATCTCTGAGGATGCCTGCCATAGATGTGAGTGAAACATCAGGAGAGAATGCTTCTGGAACATGGCCATACAGCCTGGGAAACTGACAGCAACCAAGTTTGCCACTGTCTGAATCTGCAGCCATTGCAAAGAATATACATTCCCAGCTTAATTCTTTTTCCTTCTCTCTTTTAGGATCTCCAAGGATTCATTGCTGCAGATAATGCTCTGAAGTAGCGAGGAGCAAAGGAAAAATAATTCAATCCCAGCTCTCTTTTCACTGAATGGTGGTGCTTGAAGATTGTTGCAATGGCTGAGTGGCCTCCTCCAGCAGGAAATCCTAAGGCAAACTATTTTAGGCATGCGTCTCACCACTCCACCATTCCCAGCAACGGCTGAGGCCCGTCCGCCCCAATGGAGGTGAGCGGCACCTTCCCAGAGGGAATCAAAATCTGCACCGCTGTTAGACTATGACATCGTATCGACCAGTTCATGAGAGCGGTGACATTGGGGGCCCCGGCCTGAAAGGTGGCGATTATTACTCTCCTGGATTCTGGGCCCAGAATGGCTGCTCCATGCATTCAGACGGCTCTGCTTCCTCGCGTCCCAACGCGACGACCCCGGCCATGCCAAAAATGGGGGTGCGGGCCAGGATTGCCGACTGGCCCCCCAAGAGAGAGGGGATGAAGGACCCCAGCACTTCTAGAGACCTAGAGACCCCCACCTCTGTGCCGCGGGGTTTCCAGAACGGACAGTTTTCAAGTGGGGTAACATTCTCTTCGGGGGTCAGAGGCTTCCAGCGCCTGGTCCGGAGGAGGTCCAAGGACACTGAGTTCCAGGATGGCTGGCCACGGTCTCCTGGGAGGGGTTTCCTGCCCTTACGGAACCGGAGCAGTAGCGAGATCACGCTCAGCGAGTGTGACATGGAAGAGACTTTTGAGCCTCGGGGGGTCAGGCTCTCCAGTGGCTTACCCCTTTTCCGGGAGTATGGGAGCACCTCGTCCATTGACGTGCAAGGCATCTCAGAGCAGAGCTTTTATGAAATGCTGAATGAGTTCCGCAGCGGGACATCTGTCGACCAGCAGCAGCCGCCGCAGCCACCAGACTCCTTCAGAACTTCTCGAAGCGCCAAAGCCGAAGCCAGGAATGATCAGGATGACTACCCGCTTCATCACAAGGAAAAATCCCGCAAGAAAGGCTCCAAAGGAGAGACGGGGAGTGGCGATTCCATATTTAGGAAGTTGCGGAACGTCCGCGGGGATGGTGAATCAAGCAAGGCTTTAGTGGATGCTGAGGAAGGGGGCCGACCCTGGCTGTGCCAAAAGAGTTTCGCACACTATGATGTCCAGAGCATGCTCTTTGACCTCAACGAAGTGGTGGGCCGGCGAGCCTACGTGGCACAGCGGAGGAACACTACCACTGGTGCATCGGCCGCATCGGCTGGGTCCACTACAACCACCCGGTCCTGTGGGTTAACAGGGTTGGAGCCCGCACCTTCCTTCATCAGCACCGAGGACCTGAACTACAAGGAGAACTTGGACCATGACCCTGGGGACAACAACAGCAACGACCTTCTGCTGAGCTGCCCTCATTTCCGCAATGAAATTGGTGGTGAGCAGGAACGCAATGTCAGTTTCTCTCAGGCCTCGGCTGGTTCTCCAAGCGGGGGAGGCTGTGGAGAGGGCAGCTTTGCTGAAGTCTCCCCAGCCACCTACTGCACGAACGCCAGCCTTTCTGTGCTGGAAGTCCCAAAGGAGCTCCAACGCAACATCAGCAGGCTGAAGCACTACAGCATTGAGCATGTGGACTTGGGAGCCCGCTACTACCAGGACTACTTCTGTGGAAAAGGTATCGGCTGTCACTTTATGATTCTCTGTGTATGGAGTGTGGGGAAGGCATACTTAGGATGTTTCCAGGCTAAGGTGAGAGTGTCTTATGTTTTGCACAGGAAATGTCCTCAGAAATTGCTGAGTCTTTACTTGCAAGCACGAGACATCAGAAATTCCTTGTTAAAAACTTATTTATTGGGTCAAATATTTTTAATTCTGGTAATTGATGGTGTCAAGGCAGCATGTAATAAACATTACAATTGCGAAACATTGAAAAACATATTAAACCATATAAAAAGTTGAAGGAAGACAGATTTCTAAACAAAGTTTCTGAAAACTATTCAAAACTATGCACATGTAATTCTGTGTAAAATCATTTAAGCCTCACTACCGTGTCCTCAAATGATGCTGAAATGTCAACAGTTTAAGTGTCAGTTGGACACTTTAAGAGGAAGTAGTTCCATAAACTGAATTGTCACAATAGAAGACTAGAAGATCTCTAATCTCAGACAGACATATTTATTTGCGGTCCCACACCTGCAGCATGCAAACAAAACAGCTTGCAGCATGCAAACAAACCAACCATTTTTGGCTTTAACTGACATTACTACTACCTTGAATATAGACTGCCAGTAATGCCAAATCAAAATTTTATTTATTTATTTATTTACTATATTTGTATACCGCCCTTCTCAGCCCGTAGAGAACCAATACGCTTATGTACTTGGAACAGACTGATTCATTGCCATCCCTCTGTTCCTAACATTGCTAAGTTAGTGGTATTTAAGCTTCCCTTCCCTGAATCAGATTTGGATATGGAGATATGGCGAATAATAATGTTTTAAATGTTTTTCACTTGATGTTTTTACTTATCGTGTAATGTTATATGTAATTGTGTTTGTATATTGTTGGCATCGAATTGCTGTCTTGGTAAGCCGCCCCGAGTCCCACCTCAGGGGTTGAGAAGGATGAGGTATAAATGTTGGAAATAAATAATAAATAATAAATATATTTTCCACTCTGCTTTAATACAGAACTGTGCTCTATGGAAGCATTTTCCCCAAAGTCCTTCGTGTATCACTTTTCAAAAGGCAGAGTAGACTACTGTTGCCTATAGTTGACTCCAGTCTAATTGGCTGTAGTTCATCCCAGGAATCAGATATCTTTCACTTTGAAAGAAAAGCATATAGATTCCTAAAAAGACAATAAAATCCCAAACATGTTGGATACAGAAAAAAACAGCCTGTTGCTGTATAAATAAGCAAGGTTCCCACCCACCATTTCTCTCTCTCTCTCTTTTGCATTCTCTAGAGCATTCCAACTACTTCGGGGTAGATGAGAAGCTGGGTCCTGTGGCTGTGAGCATCAGGCGCGAGAAGCTAGAAGACCACCGGGAGCATGGGCCTCAGTACCAGTATAGGATTATATTCCGCACCAGTGAGGTATGTGGTCATTTTTCTCAGAACATCTCCACATTTTAAATGGTGTCAGAAGTGGTTAAAAATACATGATTTTGGTTATGGCAGATCCTTTTTATAAATCTGAAGATAAGGCTCAGTCAAGAGCGGCATGGTGTATCGAACGGCAAGGTGAAATACCCTTTTTTGTCTATATACTAATATGTGAGCGTAGGAGGCATACCAGATAAATCTGAGATCTTAATGTGGTGAAGAATAGGATGGGAAAATTTGGAAAATGTAAGCAGGTCACCTTCGGATGTGTCATAGTTTGGTTCCCAAAAGTGGTTTCCAAAAGTTCAAACCACGTTCGTTCAAAAAGGCATGGGAACATTGGATGGACATAGAATTCCATGAGTAGAATCATAGAGTTGGAAGAGACCTAATGGGCCATCCAGTCCAACCCCCTGCCAAGAAGAGGGAAAATTGCATTCAAAGCACCCCTGACAGATGGCCATCCAGCCTCTGTTTCAAAGCTTCCAAAGAGGGAGCCTCCCCCGCACTCTAAGGCAGAGAGTTCCACTGCTGAATGGTTCTCACAGTCAGGGAGTTCTTCCTCATATTCAGATGGAATCTTCTTTCTTGTAGTTTGAAGCCATTGTTCCGCATCCTAGTCTCCAAGGAAGCAGAAAACAAGCTTGCTCCCTCCTCCCTGTGACTTCCTCTCATTTATACATGGCTATCATATCTCCTCTCAGCCTTCTCTTCTTCAGGCTAAACATGCCCAGCTCCTTAAGCCGCTCCTCATAGGGCTTGTTCTCCAGACCCTTGATCATTTTAGTCACCCTCCTCTGGATACATTCCAACTTGTCAATATCTCTCTTCAATTGTGGTGCCCAGAATTGGACACAATATTCCAGGTGTGGTCTAACCAAGGCGGAATAGAGGGGTAGCATTACTTCCCTAGATCTTCTAAAGGGAAAAAGAGCTCAAAAAGCTGGAAAACTTAAAAACTGAAATGCAGAAATCCCAAACACAATAGTGACTAGGAAAATGGGTGTATTAGATCAGTGGTTCTCAACCTGTGGGTCCCCAGATGTTTTGGCCTTCAATTCGCAATCCTAACAGCTGGTAAACTGGCTGGGATTTCTGGGAGTTGTAGGCCAAAACACCTGGGGACCCACAGGTTGAGAACCACTGACTTAAAGGGAAAATTAGTTTTGCCCTGTAGATACTTTCCGAGAGGCTGAAAATCTAATGTATAGGAGTGTCGCACACCAGGGCTGGAAAAGCACCTTTGAAGCAATCTCACACTCCAGAGTTCAGTTTATAAGCAAAGCAGTTTATTATAGAATAAATGTAGCTTCAGTGAAAAGGGGTAGAAAGATCAAAGTCAATACAAAATATAATCCATGAAGAATAAGGCACTTAGAAAAACTTGAAAGCAATAATCCATAAGACCAGGATACAGGCAAGATCTTTAAACTGAAGTCTTGACAAAACACAGCAATCCTGAAGATCAAAAGTACATGACAGATATCGCAAAGATCCAAAAATACATGAGTCTGTGAGACCACTTGATTCTTGGAGCAATACAAGAGACCAGGAAAAACACTTTATATTTAAAACATGAGTCCATGAATAAACACATAGGAAAAGCCCAGCCTTGAGTCCATGAATTCCATAGCATGAGAAAATGAGAGAGAGGAACTTAAAACTTGTTCCTTTTACCCAGACGTTGATTCCTCTAAAGCAGTGTTTCTCAACCGGGGGGTCATGAGGGGGTGTTAGAGGGGTTGCCAAAGACCATCAGAAAACATAGTATGTTCTGTTTGTCATGGGGGTTCTGTGTGGAAAATTTGGCCCAATTCTATCATCGATGGGGTTCAGAATGCTCTTTGATTGTAGTTGAATTATAAATCCCAGCAACTACAACTACAACTCCCAAATGTCAAGGTCTATTTCCTCCAAACTCTGACTGTGTTCATATTTGGGCATATGGCGTATTCATGCCAAGTTTGGTCTAGATCCTTCATTGTTTGAGTCCACAGTGCTCTCTGGATGTAGGTGAACTACAACTCCCAAATTCAAGGTCAATGCCCACCAAACCCTTCTAGTGTTTTCTGTTCGTCATAGGAGTCCTGTGTGTCAAGTTTGGTTCAATTCCATCACTGGCGGAGTTCAAAATGCTCTTTGATTGTAGGTTAACTATAAATCCCAGCAACTACAACTCCCAAATGACAAAATCATTTTTTGAGTGATTTTTATTGTCGTGTCAGGAGAGACTTGAGAATCTGCAAGTCACTTCTGGTGTGAGAGAGTTGGCCGTCTGCAAGGACGTTGCTCAGGGGACACCCGGATGCTTTTTTGATGTTTTTTATCATCCTTGTGGGAGGCTTCTCTCATGTCCCCGCATGGGGAGCTGGAGCTGGTAGAGGGTGCTCATTCGCCTCTCCCCGGATTCGAACCTGTGACCTGTCGGTCTTCAGTCCTGCCGGCACAGGGGTTTAACCCACTGCACCACCAGGGGCTCCTTTTTGAGTGATGGTCACTCCTTAGCTTAGTAGGTGTCTTGTGGCCAAATTTGGCAACAATTCATCCAGCTGAACTACAACGCCAAAACTCAAGGTCAATGCCCTTCCAGTATTTTCTGTTGGTCATGGGAGTTCTGTGTGCCAAGTTTTGTTTGATTCAATTTTTGATGGAGTTCAGAATGCCCTTTGATTGTAGATGAACTATACATCCCAGCAACTACAATTCTGAAATGACAAAATCAACCCCCCTCAAACCCACCAGTATTCAAATTTGGGTTTTTGTGCCAAATTTGGTCCAGTGAATGAAAATACATCCTGCATATCGGATATTTACATTACAATTCATAACAGAAGCAAAATTACTGTTATGAAGTAGCAATAATTTTATGGCTGGGGGTCACCACAATATGAGGAACTCTAAGGGGTCACCGCATTAAAAAGGTTGAGAACCACTGCTCTAAAGGTTAGCCCAAATCAGACCTGCTTTATACCTAAAAAACTATGTCTCTTCACTTGAGAACTTTCAGGAGGCCTTCTTCTCATTAAGAGTCTCTGTGAGCGGCGCCTCCCTTCAGCTGCTTGTCTTTGTTGACAAAGTGCTCTCCCCGTATCTAACTCGGGAAGAACAGGGGAGTCAGAAGAATCCTCATCTGAAATTACTACATTCCGATCAGAGTCTGACCTTGGTTCCCTTCAGAAAGCTAACTCAAGCCTGTCTGTCTCTAACTGGAAATCCACTGCTGGGTTAACATTCCCAGAATCCCCAGCCCCATCAGGTACAAAACCAGACTCCTGTGGATCTACAGAAATCTCAGGCAGTGAAACAATCACAGGCTGAATCACAACAAGGAGGGAGAGGGTGGGCCATAGGATCAAAGAAACATACAACATATAGCCCAGGCATGTAAGGATTGTGTTGGGAAGGAGAAGGTCCAGAATGAGCTCAGATTTTCATTGGATGCTGAAAGCAATGAAAAGGGTTTCTTTGGACATGTTGGGAGCAAGGAGATGCTTAAGGAATGGGTGAGTGCACTGCTTAGGAAGGAGAGTGAGTTTTTAACAAGTGCTACTGTACCCAAATAGGTTCAAGTCAGGTGCAGTTTTACATTGGTCTTGAAAAGATTCTGGAAAAGATTGTTAAGGAAGTGGTCTGCAAACACTTAGAAACAAATGCAGTCATCGCTAATAGTCAACATGGATTTATCAAAAACAAGTCATGCCAGACTAATCTGATCTCTTTCTTCGATAGAGCTACAAGCTGGGTAGATGCGGGGAATGCCGTGGATGTAGCGTACCTGGATTTCAGTAAGGCCTTCGACAAGGTCCCCCATGACCTTCTGGCAAGGAAACTAGTCCAATGTGGGCTAGGCAAAACTACGGTGAGGTGGATCTGTAATTGGTTAAGTGGACGAGCACAGAGAGTGCTCACTAATGCTTCCTCTTCATCCTGGAAAGAAGTGACGAGCGGAGTGCCGCAGGGTTCCGTCCTGGGCCCGGTCCTGTTCAACATCTTTATTAATGACTTAGATGAAGGGCTAGAAGGCATGATCATCAAGTTTGCAGACGACACCAAATTGGGAGGGATAGCCAATAGTCCAGAGGACAGGAGCAGAATTCAAAACGATCTTGACAGATTAGAGAGATGGGCCAAAACTAACAAAATGAAGTTCAACAGTGACAAATGCAAGATACTCCACTTTGGCAGAAAAAATGAAATGCAAAGATACAGAATGGGGGACGCCTGGCTCAAGAGCAGTACGTGTGAAAAAGATCTTGGAGTCCTCGTGGACAACAAGTTAAACATGAGCCAACAATGTGATGTGGCGGCAAAAAAAGCCAATGGGATTTTGGCCTGCATCAATAGGAGCATAGTGTCTAGATCTAAGGAAGTAATGCTACCCCTCTATTCTGCTTTGGTTAGACCACATCTGGAATATTGTGTCCAATTCTGGGCACCACAATTCAAGAGAGATGTTGACAAGCTGGAAAGTGTCCAGAGGAGGGCGACTAAAATGATCAAGGGTCTGGAGAACAAGCCCTATGAGGAGCGGCTTAGGGAACTGGGCATGTTTAGCCTGAAGAAGAGAAGGCTGAGAGGAGATATGATAGCCATGTATAAATATGTGAGAGGAAGCCACAGGGAGGAGGGAGCAAGCTTGTTTTCTGCTTCCTTGGAGACTAGGACGCGGAACAATGGCTTCAAACTACAAGAGAGGAGATTCCATCTGAACATTAGGAAGAACTTCCTGACTGTGAGAGCCGTTCAGCAGTGGAACTCTCTGCCCCGGGGTGTGGTGGAGGCTCCTTCTTTGGAGGCTTTTAAGCAGAGGCTGGATGGCCATTTGTCAGGGGTGATTTGAATGCAATATTCCTGCTTCTTGGCAGGGGGTTGGACTGGATGGCCCATGAGGTCTCTTCCAACTCTATGATTCTATGATTCTAAAACATTTGGAGATCCTCTTCCTGCTTATGTTAACATGGCTTCCCGGTTTCCTAAATGCTGTTTGTTAGTCCATTACTTTATCCTGGTGTGGAAGGGAGCAGCTCCATATGCCAGACTTGAATATATGGGCCCGTACTTTCCCTGCAGCCTCCTTTCTCTTATTATATTTTGTTCTTAAGCACTACCACTCTCTTGCAGCATTTCTTTGGGAAGATTTTCCATCTCCGCCCACCTTGGTTGCTGCAGGCCCTTTGCTAATATTTGATCGCTCTCCTGTGGTTTCTGTGATACTTTGGCTTCTTTCTGTGGGGAGTAGTAGGCTATTTTGCTTTCCTTCCAACCGAGCAAGAATTTATATGTGCGACATATGAGGTCTGAACTGGAACTTTTTGGATATTAATAGCAAGCCAAGTGGAATGCTGTGAAAAGGTTGAAGGATCCACTGAGCGTGAAGCTGGTATTTTTGCAACTTCCATACACCAAAGAGCGAGTGCAAGTTGCCTCTCAGTTCCTGGGCCCTAGCAGTTGCAAAGCTGCCTCAGCCTCCGTTCTCCCTTCTTTTTAAGAGCTTTCAAAGACAGCAGTAGAAAACCCTCCTGATGTTTTGGTGTACAGTTCCCACAGTCCCATACATATTGGACATTGGTTTCCATGCTCTTACCTACAAGAAGCACTGCCTGAACATCAAGCAAAAAGTGGGCGCTAGAAACAATATCATACGAAAGCTGACTGGCACAACCTGGGGATCACAACCAGATACAGTGAAGACATCTGCCCTTGTGCTATGCTACTCGGCTGCTGAGTATGCATGCCCAGTGTGGAACACATCTCACCACACTAAAACAGTGGATATGGCTCTTAATGAGACATGCCGCATTATCACGGGGTGTCTGCGCCCTACACCACTGGAGAAATTACACTGCTTAGCCGGTATTGCATCACCTGACATCCGCCAGGAAGTAGCAGCCAATAGTGAAAGGACCAAGGCAGAGACATCTCCAGCTCATCCCCTGTTTGGGTATCAGCCAGCACTTCAACGACTTAAATCTAGAAATAGTTTTCTAAGATGTACAGAGACACTCACTGGAACACCTCAGCAAGCGAGAGTCCAAAAGTGGCAGGCTCAAACCCAGGACCTCAACCAATGGCTGATACCAAATGAGAGACTCCCCCCTGGGCACAAAGAGGATTGGGCGACTTGGAAGGCGCTGAACAGACTGCGCTCTGGCACCACAAGATGCAGAACCAACCTTCAGAAATGGGGCTACAAAGTGGAATCCTCGACATGCGAATGTGGAGAAGAGCAAACCACTGACCACCTGCTGCAATGCACCCTGAGCCCTGCCACATGCACAATGGAGGACCTTCTTGCAGCAACACCAGAAGCACTCCAAGTGGCCAGCTACTGGTCAAAGGACATTTAATCAACCACCAAACTCACAAATTTTGTATTTTGTCTGTTTGTTTGCTTTGTTCTGTTAGAAATGTAATATAATTGACTGGTTGCCCTAACACGACAAATAAATTGGTTTCTGGGACTTGCATTCCATAATAGCTGGCTTGTTGTTGTTTATTCGTTTAGTTGCTTCCGACTCTTCATGACCTCATGGACCAGCCCACGCCAGAGCTCCCTGTCAGCCATCACCACCCCCAGTCCTTCAAGGTCAATCCAGTCACTTCAAGGATAACATTCATCCATCTTGCCCTTGGTCTGCCCCTCTTCCTTTTTTCTTCCATTTCCCCCAGCATCGTTATCTTCTCCAAGCTTTCCTGTCTTCTCACTGGAGGGGCAGGATTTCCCACCCAGGGTGTAGCACTCCAGTCCAGGAAAGTCCCCTGAATTAAAACACCACACAGCTGAGTAGAAATGCAAGCAATTTATTGAAGATATTTCAAAAGCAGTAGCAGTAAAAAAACACTCCATAAAAATAGGTAAATCCAATTAGGTAGACAGATAAGCAGGAAAAAATAGTCCAGGAAATTAATCCATCAGAGTTCATGAAAAACAAATACAGAAACTTCCAAGGTAAAACTCCAAAACTTGAATCATGAATTAAAAAAGGCACTTAACACATGAATCTATCCAAGCCAAGGCTCCCACGGACCAGGAAAGATGTCTTGATTCAGTTTCAACGTTGCTTCGTCTGAACTACAGATTCTGTATTGGCACTTTTATCCCCTAATCTACTCATTGTCCCAAGAGGCCAGGAACGGATTTTGTTTCAGCCTTGACTCTATTATCAATCACTTTCTCAGCCTGGCAGAAGGCCTAAGAGATTGGATTGTTTGCCTGTGCTGACTAAAAACATGGCGTCTATCTACTTGCTCATTAATTTCTGCAGCTGGCCCAGGTGCCGAGCTATTCTCGGGCTCAAAGTCATAGGAATTCTCTGGTAGCAATTCAGGGCCTCTTCCAGGGACCTTACCATCACCCCCAAACCCTTCAGGAACATTCTCATTAGAAAAGACACTTTGAACAGGAATCCTATTGTTATTCTCTGTATCAATAGCTACCTCATCATTAGATACATGAACCTCATTGTCATTCCCAACATCCAGAGTACCCTGATCATTAGACACAATCTCAGGCTGAACTCCCAACACAGGAGGGCCTACGCACAGTTAAAGCATGTGCGCCAGCGGCAACCATACCTCGAAAAACCCGACTAGGCCAAGGTGCTCCATGCTTTAGTTACATCTAGGCTGGATTACTGCAATGCACTGTACGTTGGGCTGCCTTTGAAGACTACTCAGGAACTGCAATCAGTGCAAATATCGGCAGCTAGGCTGCTAACTGGAGCAGACTATAGGGAGCACACGATGCCCCTACTGAAGTAGCTCCATTGGCTGCCGATAAGTTTCTGGTCCCAATTCAAAGTGCAGGTCATTACCTACAAAGCCCTAAATGGTTCAGGTTCTTTCTATCTTCATGACCACATCTCCCCCTATAAAACGGCGAGGGCTCTAAAATTTGCTGGGGAGGCCCTCCTCTCAGTCCTGCCACAGACCTTCCTCTCGGTCCCGCCACCATCACAAGTGCAGTTGGCGGGACGAGGGAGAGACCCTTCTGGTGGTGACCCCCCCCCCCCCGGCTTTGGATGCCCTCCCCAGGGAGATTAGGCAGACCCCCACATTGCCCTCCTTCCGTAGAGACCTGAAGATCTGGCTGTTCAAACAAGCTTTTGAGAACACTTAATTCCTAGTTGTTCTACACAATAGTTATGTAAGCTTGCACTTCATCCCATGCCCTCGTTACAGCTCTGCACTTATCCCATTCCCTTTTCCTATTGTTTACAACAGTGGTTCCCAACCTGTTTTTTAACCAGGGACCACTTGATCAGGGACCACTCTCCAATATTAGTACCAAAGAGGTTACAAATCAGTTTTTGATTAACTTTAGATTCATTTTGGTTATTTGGGGTGTCGATTCAGAAAATTGCATTGGATAGACCACCAGCTCTAGTTTCTGATACAGAACATATGCCATCCAGTAGTTGCCATCTACTTTCCCACAGAAAACCATATGTAATAAGCCTCGGTATTATAGGAGGGTATCGCAAAACCAGTTGCTCTTGGTGAAGCCACGGACCATATTTCAGTTCTTGCGGACCCCAGGTTGGGAACCACTGGTTTACAGCTTGGCCATATACAGTAGCTTACCACCATTGGTCGATGAGTGCTGTTTTAATTGAGTCTTAAGTTGTTGTTTTATATACCTATATGTTTTATTCAATTGTATTTTATACTGTGCTTTATTTTATGTACTGTTTTTAGATACCTTGTGCCATGCGTAAGCCACCCTGAGTCCCTTCGGTGGTGGGATACAAGAATAACGTTGTTGTTGTTGTTATTGACACAAAAACACAATATGACACAGCAAATGAGATATATATGCTGGATTTCATATCACAAAATCACAAGTCTAACACTACCCAAGTGTTTAGGATTATTATTATTATTATTATTATTATTATTATTATTATTTGAAACACAGCAAGATGAGTCCACAACAAACAAGATCACTCTGCTGGCTGTTGTATTGGATCACACATCGGACACTTCCCAAGTGTCTACGACTGTGTGATGTATTAGCAAACAATGCATGCAGATCCCAGTAGGGTGGCCTTTTGCAGCTGGCAGATGGTAATTTTTTCAGCGCCAGTTGTGTTTAAGTGCAGGCCAAGGTCTTTAGGCATTGCACCCAGTGTGCTGATCACCACTGGAACCACCTTTACTGGCTTGTGCCAGACTCTTTGCAGTTCAATCTTTAAATCCTCATATCGTGTCAGCTTTTCTAGTTGTTTCTCTTCAATCCTGCTGTCGTCTGGGTTTTTTTTTTTTTTTGTCGTGTCAGGAGTTGCTCCTGTTGTGATAGAATTGGCCGTCTGCAAGGACGTTGCCCAGGGGACGCCCGGATGATTTGATGGTTTTATCATCCTTGTGGGAGGCTTCTCTCATGTCCCTGCATGAGGAGCTGGAGCTGATAGAGGGAGCTCATCCGCCTCTCCCCGGATTCGAACCTGCGAACTGTCGGTCTTCAATCCTGCCGGCACAGGGCTTTAACCCACTGCGCCACCAGGGGCTCCTGGGATTGCAACATCAATAATCCATACTTCGTTTTTAACATGATCGTGAAGTCAGGAGTATTGTGCTCCAAAACTCTGTCTGTCTGAATTCAGAAGTCCCAGAATAGCTTGACATGTTCATTCTCTGTAACTTTTCCGGCTTGTGATCCCACCAGTTCTTTCTCACAGGCAGAAGGTTTTTGTGGCACAAGTTCCAATGAATCATCAGAGCAACCGTGTTATGCCTCTGCTTGTAGTCTGTCTGCGCGATCTTCTTGCAGCAGCTGAGAATGTGATCTATTGTTTCATCTGCTTCCTTGCAGAGTCTGCATTAGAGATCTGTCGTCGACTTTTCAATTCTGGCTTTGATGTCATTTGTTCTAATGGCTTGTTCTTGGGCTGCCAGAATTATTATTATTATTAGCTCATTCTGATGTTCCAGGTTTCTTGGACATCAGCTAAAAAAATCCTTGATCATTGGCCAAGTCAACTGAGGCTTCTGAGAGTTGGAAGAGTCCAAAACACCTGGAGGATGAGAGTTTGGGAATCATTAATCTTTCTGACCTTGCTAGGGATTTTTAAAGGGTAAACACACACATACACAGATCTCTTTGGATAAGGCCTTCTGCAGATAAAAAATACTGATGCTACGGGGAATATGTGAATTGGAAATTACTGATCTGCAATGAAAGGAAGAACCTGTTCCCAAGAGCAGAGTTGGATATGGCACAAAGGGAACATCCGTCATTCTCCGCACTTCCCAGAGCCCAGCAGAGGGCATTGCAGTGCAGTGTGAATGTGTGCTTGACATGTGTGCATTTACATACAAGTAGAGAGAGACATTGTAAGAGCTTTGAGGAAGTTGGGGATGATCAGAGAGCTTTGCTATCACCTTTTTCCCGAAGCAGTCTGTAAACTTCAGACTTTGCAATATGAAGTGTATACAGCAGGCATGAGTAAACTTGGGTCTTCTAGATGTTTTGGACTTCAACTCCCACAATTCCTAACAGCTGAAGGGGGAAAGGAAAAGGCCCGAGGCTGTTAGGAATTGTGGGAGTTGAAGTCCAAAACACCTGGAGGGCCAAAATTTGCCCATACCTGGTATACAGCAAATTGAAAGAGCTCCAGAATTTATTATATGGATCTGCTAAGAAAACCCCAAGGTTTCCCAAATCTCTGTAAGTCAGATTTTTCCAGAGAGCAGTTTCTTCATTTTGGAATTCAGTAAAGTTGCTCTCCTTCAAGAAGCAGAGCCTCTTGGCAGGTTTTTTTTCCATGACTCAACACATACCTCACAATATCTGTTGACAGGTTTCTTAATCCTTATATCAGGATTGGGAATTGTATGACTGCCCTATAATTTGCTCCCAGATTTCCTCACCTTTGCCTATGCTCGTTTAGCATTGCTGGGAGACACAGTCTGACAGCACCTGTAGAACTGCTCCATATTCATCTCTGTCTTACACAAACTGGGAAAATCCAAAGGGCTTTGCAAGCTTTGTACAATCAGGGCATCTTTGCAAAAATAAACAAACCTTGTTTGCGCAAAATAACTTTTTGTGTGTGTTGAAAACAAAAAGCATGTTTCCCTACCAAAAAAAATTTGTCCAAATTGCAAAGAAAAAAGCACACTGGCTTTCATAATCTTGCCTTGGCAGAGAAAAAACATTTTGAATCATTCATTTTTTCCATGCATTCTTGCACTCTGCAATGCGGGGGCAGTGGGTCAGCAACAGGAAGTGCACACAAAGAGCTCCTTGTTCTATCACTTCCAGGGGCTTTGGGGGTCCAGAGAGAACCCACCAATTGTGAATGGTGCCGGATGCTCTTCTTCTTTATGTAGGAATATTTGATGTCTATAGCAGAGTAGAATGCAGCCTAGCCAGTGCTAATATTAGTTTATGGTAAGACACAGGGGAAAAAATACTCGGGAAGTTCTGGTAAGGTTAAAAGAAAGGTAAAAACATACTTTTTTGTTGCAAATAATACATTCCAGATAAAAGAGTTGATAGATAAAATAATAATAGTAATAATAATAATAATAATACGAAATCCAGCATATAGATCTCATTTGCTGTGACATACTGTGTTTTTGTGTCAGTAAAATAATAATAATAATAATAATAATAATAATAAGCCAGTAAAGGTGGTCCCATTGATGATCGGCACACTGGGTGCAGTGCCTAAAGACCTTGGCCTGCACTTAAACACAATCAGCGCTGACAAAAATACCATCTGACAGCTGCAAAAGGCCACCTTACTGGGATCTGCACACATTATTCGCCAATACATCACACAGTCCTAGACACTTGGGAAGTGTCCGACGTGGGATCCAATACAACAGCCAGCAAAGTGATCTTGTCTGCTGTGGACTCATCTTGTTGTGTTTCTAATAATAATAATAATAATAATAATAATAATAATAATAATAATAATCAGCAAAGAATACATTCAAAGGGTCAGAAAAATAAAGCTTGCTCAAAAGCAAGCTCAATGGAGGCAATACCTTCAAGGCCATAAACACCTGGGCCATACCTGTCGTAAGATATACCGCTGGCATCATAAACTGGATTCAGGCAGAACTGGACAATTTGGTCAGAAAAACAAGAAAACTCATGACCATTCATAATTCACTATATCCTCTCAGTAACGTTGATCGGCTCTGTCTACCTAGGAAGTGTTCGACTTGTGATTCTGTGATACGAAATCCAGCATATATACAACAACAACAACAACAACAAAACTTTATTTATATACCGCTCTATCTCCCCATGGGGACTCAGATCAGTTTCCAAGTAACATAAACAGTACATAGAGGGGAAAAAGGCATAAACATAAAATTTATAGACAATATAAGCATTAAAACCACAATAGCGCATATATTTAAAATAATCATTTTCTCATTTAATCATATATCTCATTTGCTGTGACATACTGTGTTTTTGTGTCAGTAAAATAATAATAATAAGCCAGTAAAGGTGATCCCAGTGGTGATCAGCACACTGGATACAGTGCCCCAAGACTTTGGCCTGCACTTTAAACACAATCGGCGCTGAAAACATTACTATTAGCTGCAAAAGGCCACCCTACTCGGATCTGCACGCATTATTCGCTGATACATCATACAGTTCTAGACACTTGGGAAGTGTCCAGTGTGTGACCCAATACAACAGCCAGCAGAGTTACCTTATTTGCTGTGTACTAATCGTTTTGCATTTCTAATAATAATAATAATAATAATAATAATAATAATAATAATAACAACAACAACAACAACAGCAACCTCTTTGAGCCCCCCCCCCTCCCCCGGGGTGAGAAAGGCGGTATATAAATACTGTAAATAAATAAAATAAAACCTTTATTTTTAGACCGCTCTCTCACCCCGAAGGGACTCAAGATGGTTGACACAGAAAAAAGACAAGCATTCAATGCCTCAGTTAGGTGCAAACACATAAAAAATAATTCATAGTAAAATGACTTTAAATGACCTAACTTTGGTAGAAGAGTCTGTTATGCTAACTGTCATGTCTCTGTGTTAGCCATCTTAAGTCAGAGAAATCTCAGGGTGCGTCCTTTTCAAACAAACAGGGTTTTTTTCGTGTCAGGAGCAACTTGAGAAACTGCAAGTCGCTTCTGGTGTGAGAGAATTGGCTACCTGCAAGGATATTGCCCAAGCAACGCCTGGGTATTTTGATGTTTTACCGTCCTTATGGGAGGCTTCTCTTTTATTATTACCTTTATAAATAATAATAATAATAATAATAATAATAATAATAATACACTAAAGATATTTGGGAAGAAGAACAAAGTGACCTCAATATGCAGACCAGAAACAAAACACCTTGAACTACATAGAAACAGGTGAAAATAAGACACCAGGCACTACAAAGATCCCTCGGTCCTTAATTGTGTTATATATAAGATTTGATGCTTCTTCACTTCTTAAGACTTTAGAAAAAGCTGTTATTCTCTCTGTTTCTCCTCCTGTCCCACAGCTGATAACCCTCCGCGGGTCCATCCTTGAGGATGCCACTCCCACGGCCACCAAACATGGCACCATCCGTGGGCTCCCTCTCAAGGACGCCCTGGAGTACGTGGTTCCTGAATTGAACATCCATTGTCTGCGTCTGGCCCTGAATGTACCCAAAGTGACCGAGCAGCTACGCAAGCTCGATGAGCAGGGGGTAAGCAAATGACATGCAAAATAGCTAGTCTGTGCATCCTAGGAGGTTTCTCCATAGTGTCTTGGTGCATCTTTTATCATTTATTCCCACACCTTGGTCTTAAAAGAGCTGGCACTCAGCCTTTCCTTAAAAACTGCTTGGTTTCTCATTTCCCTTCCATGTTAACTGAAATAGCAGCAAGGGGTTGAGAGGAGAAGCTCTGGAAGGGTGTGCAAAAGTGGAAGATGCCCTTCTTTTGTCCCTGCCCCTCTCCTCCTGCTGAACCATGCATTTCCTGTAAAGCATACACTTCTATTCTTTTCCTTTCTATTCCTTTCACTCTCTGTCATTTGCTCAGAGAATGGCATGGAATGTGTTATCCAGGAAAAGAGGGGCTAAAAGACGAGGGGCATTTGTGCCTTAGAAGAACTGTTATCCAATGTGTTGCCGAAGGTTTTCATAGCCGGAATCACTGGGCTGCTGTGAGTTTTCCAGGCTGTACAGCTATGTTCCAGAAGCATTCTCTCCTGACATTTCGCCCACAGGCATCCTGAGAGGTTGTGAGGTCTGTTGGAAACTAGGCAAGGTTTATATATCTGTGGAAGGTCCAGGGTGGGAGAAAGAACTCTTGTCTGATTTTCTGTTGTGTTTTTGCGTTATATTGTGTTTTCTGTATTGACAGGCATGGCCTCATGTAAGCCGCCCCGAGTCCCCTTGGGGAGATGGAGGTGGGGTATAAAAAAAGTATTATTATTATTATTATTATTATTATTATTATTGTCTGTTTGAGGCAAGTGTGAATGTTGCAATTGGCCAGCTCAATCATTTATGTATGTATGTATGTATGTATGTATTTGTATGTATGTATTTATGACATTTCTATCCCGCCCTTCTCATCCCGAAGGGTGGTTTACGTAATTGACAACTACTGTGCATAGATCCAAATGATTAGGATTTAATGGCCTTGCCGCTTCAAAGCCTGGCTGGTTGCCTGGGCGATCCTTTGTTGGGAGGCATTAGCTGGCCCTGATTGATTGTTGTCTGGAATTCCCCTGTTTTTGAGCGTTATTTATTTATCGTGTCAGGAGCAAGCCAAACAGCTGTATTGCATTTTTAAACAAACAAACAGGAGCGGTAACACCTCCTAACAAAGGATCCTCCCAGGTAGAAACCAGCCAGGCTTTGAAGCTGCAAGGCCATTACATGCTAATTAAAATGGTCAATTGCAACATTGACTTATTCAAACCTACCTCCAGCAGAGAAGAGATGCTAATCATTTGGATATATGCACAGTAGCCATCTAAAGCATAATGTTTACATATGTTGTTTAATTGCTTTTGTTGTTGATGATGATTGGGCATGGAATAATGTCAATTACATAAGCTGTCCTGTGTCCTCTTTGGGGTGAGAAGGGCGGGATAGAAATACCATAAATAAATATATACATACATACATACATACATACATGATCGAGTTGCCAATTGCAACATTCACACCTACCTCAAACAGACAAGAGTTCTTTCCCCCACCCTGGACATTCCACATATATATAAATCTCACTTGCCTGGTTTCAGACCTCACAACCTCTGAGGATGCCTGCCATAGATGCGGGTGAAACGTCAGGAGAGAGTGCTTTTGGAACATGGTCAGACAGCCTGGACAACTGACAGCAACCTACTATTATTTGGTGGGCTGCAGTTTGGAGAGGTTTCTAAAACTAGTATTGGAGAGAAATCCCTTCCCCCAGGAATAATAAAACCCTGGGACAGCCACTCAGACAGGATTGAAGCCCCCTCCCCAGAGAATGTTGTAGTTTGTGGAATGTTGACACCAAATGCCAGTCACAAGCTTTGATGGCTTTAGAAGAGGATTAACCAAGTTAATGGAGGGGAGAGCCTACCCTCTGAGTTAATCCAGGATCAGAGGCTATTTAAGGAGGGGGGGCTGTTGGACAAAAGGAGAGGGCTGCTTTCCGTCTTGCTTTTGGCCTCCTCTGGGAGTTGTAATATTGAGGCCTTCCTTGATCTCACCCAGCAAAGGGATTCTCCCTGCCTGCTTTATGTTCGCCTGTCAAAAAGCACAGCAGGAGGGCGAAAGGCCTTGTTTTGGCCGCCTGCTGACTTGGCTGGGAGATGTTCTCACGTCCTTTGTTTTCCCTCTCCTGCCTTGACAGCTCTGCCGGAAACACAAGGTGGGCATCCTCTATTGCAAAGCTAACCAGAGCTCGGAGGAAGAGATGTACAACAACGAGGAGGCCGGGCCTGCTTTCGAGGAGTTCCTGGCGCTGCTGGGGGAGAAGGTCTGCCTGCGGGGATTCTCCAAGTATGCAGCCCAGTTGGATACCAAAAGTACGTGCAATATTCTGGGATGTACAGGGAGAAGAAAGGGAAACAAAGGCATCCCACTTGAAAAGAGATCATGTGGGATGTGGAAACCTGCTGTTCTTCCTTTGCTCTCACACAATGTGCTTGCAATGGAAGGGCATTACCATTGAGAGGTGTCATCTTTTCACTCTTGTTCTTCCTTACAGCTGACTCCACGGGAACTCATTCCCTCTACACTGCTTACCAAGGCTACGAGGTCATGTTCCACGTCTCCACAATGCTTCCTTACACCCCCAACAATAGGCAACAGGTAAATGGGCTTTGTGCAGAATGGGTTGGCCGACCCTCATCATCCTAGAACAGTGGTTCTCAACCTGGGGTCCTCAGATGTTTTCGGCCTTCAACTCCCATAAATCCTAACAGCTGGTAAACTGGCTGGGATTTCTGGGAGTTGTAGGCCAAAAACATCTGGTGACCCCAGGTTGAGAACCACTGTTCTAGAACAACTTTTTCTGGAATGAGTTGTGGGATTGGACCTGAGCAAGTTCTGAGCTCGGATTTCAGCTTTGATCTCACTCATTCACTCTTTCACATTCAGCACTACTTGCTCTGACTGCAAAGGGGCTGTTTTCTCAAAGAGTCCAATGCCAGTGGCACCAACTGGCTTCTATCTATCTACCTACGAGGGTTGAATGAAAAGTAATGCCTCCACCTTCGTTACTTGGGTTTGGGTGGGAATATTTTAATAAATTAAATGCAGAAATAATCCTTAGAATGTGCTCTTTAACTACCACTATTCATTGAAATCCACAAGCATGTGGACAATTTCAACAGGAAGGAGGAAACCATGAAAATGAACAAAATCTGGCCACCAGTATTAAAAAAAACTCTAAAATTACAACAGCAAAACAACAGAGAGGAAACAATCAGGGACAACTAATCACCTCACAACAAAAGATTGCCCCAGGCACCAACAAGCCACACCAAACAACTGCCAGGCCATCAAATGCTAATCAAGGTGGTCAGTTGAAACATTCACACCTAGCTCCAGCAGACAAGAGTTCTTTGTCCCACCCTGGTCATTCCACAGATATAACTTGGCACACAGAACCCCTATGACCAACAAAAAATATGGGAGGTCTTTGGAGGAATTTATAAGATTCGTAGTTCACCTACATCCAGACCACACTATGATTCCAAACAATGATGGATCCGGACCAAACTTCGCATGCATGTCCAATATGCCCAAATTCGAATATTGGTGGGTTTTGAGGAGAATTGGCCTGGACATTTTGGAGTTGTAGGTACTGGGATTTATAGTTCCCTTGCAATCAATGAGCACTCTGAACTCACCAAACATGGAATTGAACCAAACTTGTCACACAGAGCCCCCATGACCAACAAAAAATACTAGAGGTCTTTGGGTAAAATTCACCTTGATTTGGGGGAGTTCTAGTTCACCTACATCTAGAGAACACTGTGAACCCAAGCACCGATGGATCTGGACCAAACTAGGCACACATACCTGATATGCCGAAATTTTATTACTGGAGGGGTTTGGGGGAAATTGATCTTCCTTTCTGGGAGTTGTAGTTTACCCACAATCAGAGAAACTGTGACCTCCACCAATGATGGACCTGGACCAAACTTGGCACACAGAACCCCTATGACTAACTCAGCCTACTGGAGGGGTTCAAGGGGACTGACTCGCTGTAGTGGGAGTTGTAGTTTACCCTGCAGCTAGAGAGCATACTGAACCCCACCAAGGATGCATGTAGAGCAAACTTGCCAAACATCACAAACTTTTAAGTATTGATGGAATTTCACAGGGTTAACCTGACATAATTCATCAATACTTAAAAGTTTGTTATGTTTGACAAGTTTGCTCTAGATGCATCCTGGGTGGGGTTCAGTAGGCTCTCCAGCTGCAGGGTAAACTACAACTTCCACTACAGTGCAAATTGACTTTTTCAAATAACCCAGGCAACTCCACGTACTCAAGCTAGTAGTTGATAAGACTGAGCTTTGGATGTAAACGTACCCCCCCCCCCCACACACACACACACACACACACACATACACACAAACCTTGTCACTATTGTAATTGGTGTTTTTCCATTAACAGAATATACTTGGATATTATGAACTGGCGTAATGAGGTTCAGTTTTCATTTTGTTTCCAAAGTGAGCTTCCAAGTCCTCATTTAAGCATTTCAATTGGGCTCAACGGTGTGTTCTGCCCTCTTGATCCCTAACCTGATGTTCTCTTTCTCTTTATGGTTAGTTGCTCAGGAAGAGGCACATTGGGAATGATATCGTCACCATCATCTTCCAGGAGCCCGGGGCTCAGCCTTTCACCCCCCAGAACATCCGTTCCCATTTCCAGCACGTCTTCGTTATTGTCCGGGTCCAGAACCCTTGCACAGAGAATGTTTGCTACAGGTAACATCCCATCTCCTCTTTGGAACAAACTTGAGTCCAGAATATCACTGAGTGACAGAAAGAGTGGCTTTCTGAAAGCCACGGGTTTTGTCTCCATCCCAGCTGTGCATCTCCAGTGAATGGTTAAGTTGCTGGATTATTTAAATGCATATCTGAGAAAATCATAATGAGTTTCTGCCAAGAGCCCAATGTAAGACAGCTCCCAGGGTGCTATACCACTTTGTGTTTAAGTATGAATTAGGAGACAAAGCCATGTGTGGTTGCCGAAGAGCATGGAAGGTTATGGAAATATGATGGAATAGGTTGAAAAAACTTGATGTGCTCAATAGAGGTATTAATACTTGAAAAATAAGTCAGATTGATATTTTACCTAGGTAAAGGGTAGACAAATAGTCATGGAAGATAAAGATTCCTATTAGCTACTTACCGTATCTATTTGAATATAAGCCGACTCAAATATAAGCAGAGGCATCTAATTTTACCACATAATACTGGGAAAACATATTGACTCGAGTATAAGCCGAGGGTAGGAAATGCAGCAGCTACTAGTAAATTTCAAAATAAAAAATAGATCCCAATAAAATTACATTAATTGAGGCATCAGTAGGTTCAATGTTTTGGAATATTTACATAAAACTGTAATTTAAGATAAGACTGTCCAACTCTGATTGAACCATTATTCTAACCTTTTTTGATATAAATGTGCTTATGTATCCTTCCAGTCATAATAGAGTAAAATAATAAATGTAACAATAATAATAATAATAATAATAGAGTAAAATAATGGAAATGTTATAATAACAGTAATAATAGAGTAAAATAATAAATGTAATAAAAATAATAAAATAATGGAATGTAATAATAACAATAATAGAGTAAAATAATAAATGTAATAATAGAGTAAAATAATGTAATAATAACAATAATAAATAGAAAAAATACTAATATAATAATACATTGAGTAAAATCATGTAAATATAATAATAATAGAGTAAAATAATTGGTGTAATAATAATAATAATAGAGTAAAACAATTGGTATAATAATAATAATAATAATAATAATAATAATAGAATAAAATAATGGAAATGTAATAATAACAGTAACAGTAGAGTAAAATAATAAATGTAACAATAATAACAACACAATGTATTGTCGAAGGCTTTCATGGCTGGATTCACTGGGTTGCTATATGGCCATGTTCTAGAGGCATTATCTCCTGACATTTCGCCTGTATCTATGGCAAGCATCCTCAGAGGTTCTGAGGTCTGTTGGAACTAGGAAAATTGGGTTTATATATCTGTGGAATGTCCAGGGTGGGGCAAAGAACACTTGTCTGTTGGAGCTATGTGTGAATGTTTCAACTGGCCACCCAATTTTCCTAGTTCCAACAGACCTCACAACCTCTGTGGATTCTTGCCATAGATGCAGGTGAAACGTCAGGAGAGAATGCCTCTAGAACATGGCCATATAGCCCCAAAAAAACCCTTCAACAACCCAATAATAACACAAATAAAGTTCTTTACACTTCCTTCTTTGCTTTCACGCAGGGCTTCTTTCTCATGCAGATAAACAATTTCGCTCTCACACCAAAGGTAACAGGAGCTTCACGCAGTAGCTTTTTACACACAGCAGCTTTTTACACACAGCAACCTTGATGCTGAAGCTTCACACATGACAGCCTTCAACCTGGGGCTTCTCTCACAGAAGCTTCTCACACCAGGCCTTCACACACTGAGGCCTTTCTCCCACTGAGGTGGTCGCACACTGAAAGCTCTCTCAGACTGACTCCTCTCTCACACTGAAACGAACTAACACTGAGGCCTACTCATATTGAGGACTACTCATACTGAGGCCTACTAACACACTGAGGCCCTTCTTTCACAGAGTTCTCTCACAGACTGAGGGCTCCTAAGCTACAGGAACACCTGCTTTTCTTGAACAACAGTTTTTGCTCAGCCATTGCATCCATCTAACCCTTTCAGTACTTGACTCACATTTTTGTAATTAAAAATACCTAGATAATTTTTAATATTTCTGACATAATCCACAGTCTTACCTCTTTTCATTCTCTTCCATGTCCCAAGTGTGGCAGTGACCCGCTCCAAAGATGTCCCACCTTTTGGTCCAGCAATCCCCAATAGAGCTGTTTTCCGCAAATCTGACGTCTTCCGGGATTTCTTACTGGCCAAGGTGATCAATGCCGAGAACGCAGCCTATAAGTCCGATAAGTTCCACACCATGGCCACTCGCACACGGCAAGAGTACTTAAAAGACCTGGCTGAGAACTCTGTGACCAGCACCCCCATCGACTCTACTGGGAAATTTAACCTGATCTCACTAACTTCCAAGAAGAAGGAGAAGACGAAAGCCCGGATTGGGGCTGAGCAGTATAGCACGGGAGCTATCGCTTGGAGGGTTCTGGCTCAGGACTACAGCCAGGGCATGGAAATTGAAGCTGTCTTGGGCATCTCCAACGAGTTCATTGTGCTCTTGGACCTGAGTGCCGAGGAAGTGGTATTCAACTGTTTTTGTGCGGATGTCATTGGCTGGACTCCAGATAATTACAGCATCAAGATTTTTTATGGACGAGGGGACCATATCTTTATCCGGGCCATTGATGGCAATTCTGAGGACATCAAGGAGATTGTGCAGCGGCTGAAGGTAAGTAGCTACTACCTTCCTCTGCTTCATTTGGCATTAATGAGCAGTAGCACCATTAGATCTTTATCACTTTGGGTTTTTTGTGTGTGAGAGAGCTGGAGATGGGTGAAAAGAGGTCCTTTCTCATTGTGCAGTTGCTCATTGTCTCCCTAGGTCATGACTTCTGGTTGTGAGACCATTGAAATGACCCTCAGGAGGAACGGATTGGGGCAACTGGGCTTCCATGTGAAGTTTGATGGAACGGTGGCAGAAGTGGAAGACTACGGCTTTGCCTGGCAGGCAGGGCTGCGGCAGGGCAGCCGGCTTGTAGAGATCTGCAAGGTGGCCGTGGTCACACTCAGCCATGACCAGATGATCGATTGGCTGCGCACTTCGGTGACAGTGAAGGTAGTCATCATTCCTCCTCATGATGATGGCACTCCTCGCAGGTAAGCCTACTTTCCCCTAATTATGCTCCTAACCATCCATTGTCAAAAAGGAAAGCCTTGTACAAATCGGGCAGGCGTCATGTTTTCTTGGTTCCAAATAATTGTTCCAAGAGGCTCAACATTCACAAGTCAAATCACCCTGCCTCTGTTGGTTTTGCATAATTTGCTACAACCAGGGGGCAGTTGCTGACCGGGTTGTGGCGCAGCTGGTTGGGAGTCAGCTGCATTAAAATTCAAGCCAGCCCGGGTCGGAGTAAGCTCCTTACCATTTATCTAGCTTGCTGTTGACCTTTGCAGCCCAAAAGACAGTTGCTTCTGTCAAGTAGGAAATGTAGGTACCGCTTATGCAGGGAGGCTAATTTAACTAATTTACAATACCATAAAACTAGCAGCGTGCAAAAGAATGAGGAAGTACTCCAATGGTGTCACAAGTGGATGCTGAAATGACAGCTCTCCCGGTGGCCGGAATTCAAAAAGCATACCCTCATGAAGCTGGAAAGTTAAATAGCCTTTGTGTGTGTGTCTATATATGTTTTGTGTCCATGGTAGGGGTCCTCAAACTTTTTAAACAGAGGGCCAGGTCACAGTCCCTCAAACTGTTGGAGGGCCAGATTATAATTTGAAAAAACATGAATTAATTCCTATGCACACCGCACATATCTTATTTGTAGTGCAAAAAACACTTCAAAACAATACAATAATTGGGTTGTTGTAGGTTTTTCGGGCTATATGGCCATGGTGTAGAGGCCATATAGCCCAAAAAAACCTACGACAACCCAGTGATTCCGGCCATAAAATCCTTCAACAATACAATACAATAATTAAAATGAAGAACAATTTAAACAAATATAAATTTATTAGTATTTCAATAGGAAGTGTGGGCCTGCTTTTGGCTGATGAGATAGGATTGTTGTTGTTTGCTTTCAAGTCATTTCAAATACCATTAAATATAAAATCAGACAACATTATAAAAATGATTAAAAACTATCATGGCTGAGCAAATAAAGTGCTGGGTTGGGTTCATAATTACTAAGTGCAACGAATCCTAAGAAGAGCCAGGGAAAGTGCAACAGTTGGGAGTTTTGCAGTGTGCTTTGTGCATGCTTTCGATGTGCCAGTGCCATATTATCTGGCAAAGGGCTCTCAAGTAATTACTAGCTGGCTTTTAGAGTAGAGATTCTTCTGAGAGGCAGCCACTGAACCTAGCATAACCATACTGGAATCATTACCATTGCTGCCTCATATTTCTGCACTTCCTAGATTTTAGGGATGTATCTCTGTGGTGCACTGATCCTTTCCCATCCAGCCTGGTCTGATGGTCAGGTATGTCCTGCCACCGAGTCCTGTTCCGAGGGCATACCTCATTGCTCAAGTATGTCAGCACCCAGGGCAGAATCCAGGCCACACCCTGCGCTGGTGAGGAGGACAATGCTTGCTTGCAGCTGCTATATTTCTGGAGAGAAGGTCCTGGGAGGGAGAAGGAGAGAGAGCAATTTTCAGGGGTTGCTTCAGGACTGAGATCCACCTCAGATCTCCAAGTCAACTGAGCAGCGAAGGAGAGCTTTTAGAGCCAAACCCACTCATGCCTGAGGTTCACCCGCCCAGGAATCAGCATAGCTCTTGGAGTTTAGGAATCCAAGAAATAATAACCATACTTTTTGCAGAAGATCAAGCATCCCTGCTCTTACTGAATGCTTCCTTCTTGTCACAGTAAGTTGTAATAATTAGTGTTTGGACTGGGTAGCTGTGAAAACTGTTGGGATTCAGCCCCACACTACCGAAGTCCTCAATGAGGAACAGTTTATTTAAGTTAATATAAACTTAGGGTTTCCTGTCATCCATGTCTCCTGAATAACAGTTGGGAATCTGTCTTTTTCTTCTCTCTTCTGTTCTCATTCTGATTGGTTGTTAAAAAATAATACTTTTCTATTGCAAGCCTTTTTGAATCTGACTTCTGCCTTCTTTCACTTTAGCATGGAGAGTATGTGCCATGTGCTTTGAGATCTCTCTCTACTTGTGTGTCAGGAGAGATGCAGTGATTGAATTTTTCCCTCTCTTGAAACCTTAGAAGAGATGTGTAATAGAGTAGCTCAGGCCCAGTTCTTAATTTTTAAGAAATGCAGTTATTTTTTATTATTGTAAATAAGCCTTTTGTGATTTTTAAAAGGCTAGCTGTCCCCTGCCATGGGTTGTTGTGACCCAGTATGTGTATATGTGTTTTGTGTGTGTATATATTTGTGCATATGTGTATATATGTGTGTTTGCGTGTGTGTGTGTGTGTATATATATGTGTGTGTGTGTGTGTGTGGTTTTGCGCATGCATTGTAATTATTATTATTATTATTATTATTATTGGCTTTTTAAGTCTCTTCTGCTGTGTTCTTATGAGTGATGGTCTACTTGTTGGCCTGATAGGTGTATTGTGTCCAAATTTGGTGTCAATTCGTCCAGTGGTTTTTGAGTTATGTTAATCCTACAAACAAACATTACATTTTTATTTATATAGACTAGCTGTACCCGCCACGTGTTGCTGTGGCCAACATTCCCTCCGTCTTTCTCTTCTTTCTTTCTCTTCTTCCTTCCTTCATTCCTTCCTTCCCTTTTTTCTTTCTCTCCTTCCTTCTCTTCTTCTTCCCTTCCACCCCCCCCCCCCATTTTTTCTTTCCCTTCCTCTTTCTCCCCTTTCTTCCTTCTCTACCTATTCTTGGACTGCAACTCCCAGCAGTTCCCCTGATCCATCTGTCTACCTACCTATCTATCTCTATCTAATCTATCTATCAGGTGGATTGCTGGGAGTTGCAGTCCAGGAATAGGACATTGGAAATATGCAGGGATTGGGATGCTCTCAAAGAAATCCAGGGATAAGAAAGCATGCATCTTAGAAGCAGTGCATTTGGATCATCCTCCTCTCCTAAAAGGCCTGGTCTAGGGATGCTGGGAGCTGTAGTCTGGAAGAGAGTGTGGATATGCTATTGTGCATTTTGTTTGGCAGGGGAGTCATTTATGCGCATGCGCTGTGGCATCGTTTTGCTTTTTTGGCTTTTTACATCCTTTCCGCTGTGTTTTTCTGTGTTTTTATCAGTGATGGTCACTCATTGGCCTGATAGGTGTACTGTGTCCAAATTTGGTGTCAATTCATCCAGTGGTTTTTGAGTTCTGTTAATCCCACAAACAAACATTACATTTTTATTTATATAGATTGGACTCTGCATCTTTGCCTCCTAAACTCTGAATTCTTCACAGCCACATCACTTGGCACTTCACGCTCTGCTCGCTAATGAGCTGATGCTCAACTTTTGCTCAAAGAGGGAACAGTGAATGAAACCAGAGTGAAATAGCAAAGATTTGTAATACACACCCCTGTGTCACTGCTCTTTTGACTCCAGTGGAGATATGTTAAAGTTATAGGGACTGTGGCACAGCAGTCTAAGTGTCAGCTGCATTAAGATCACTTCTGACCAAAAGGTAATGAGCTCGAAGCCAGCCCAGGTCAGAGTGAGCTTCCGACCAATTGTGTAGCTTGTTGTCGACCTTTGAAACCCGAAAAACGGTTGCATCTGTCAAGTAGGAAACTTAGGTGCCATCTATGTGTGGGGAGGCTAATTTAACTAATTTACGAGGCCATAAAAAAGACTCCAGCAAAGCACTCCAGCAAAAAGCATGTGGGAATGCGGAAAGTACTTCATCAGTGTCGCAGATGGACGATGAAAGCAACAGCTCCCTGGCGGCCAGAAAAGTTAAATAGCCTCTGACTGTCTATCTCTATGTGTTGTGTGTCTTGGCATTGAATGTTTGCCATATATTTATACATTGTAATCCGCCCTGAGTCCCCTGCGGGGTGAGAAGGGCAGAATATAAATAATGTAAGTAAATAAATAAATAAATAAATATGCAGTCTAGTAATAAAAGCCCCCAGTGGCACAGTGGTTTACATCACTGAGCTGCTAAACTTGTTGACTGAAAGGTCGCAGGTTCGAATTTGGGGAACGGCATGAGCTTCAGCTGTCAGCCCCAGCTTCTGCCAACCTAGCAGTTCAAAAACATGCAAATGTGAGTGGATCAATAGGTACCACTCCGGCAGGAAGTTAATGGTGCTTCATGCAGTCATGCTGGCCACATGACCTTGGAGGTGTCTACGGACAACGCCAGCTCTTTGGCTTAGAAATTGAGATGAGCACCACCCCTAAAGTTGGACACAACAGGACTTAAAGTCAAGGGGAAAACCTTTACCTTAATAAAATGTGGCTGACCAAGCAATTATTCTTATAGCTATGTTTAAGCCTTTCCCAAACCTATCTATGCTCCATTTTGGGGCATTTCTCTTCCGTGCTTGGCTCCTTCCCTGTCGATCCGTGCATCACGGTTACTCATTTCCTTTACAGGCATAGGTAAAGCCCTGGAGGCAAAATAGCAAGAGGTACTTGGAATCCTTCAAGAGTTAAGCAGTATCCCTTACCGTACTTGGCTTTCCCAGCTTCCTGCCTGATTTGACAGGTGTGGTTTAAGAAGCAAGTTGAGGCACTGGTTGGCTTGCTTGCAACTCCATCCTCCCTCCCTTCTTCTCTACCAGCCAACTATACCAGACCTTCAGTGGAACGGTTCTGCTCTGAATGTGTTCCAACGCAATGGCTGGTCTCACGCTTAAGCTGCAAATGGTTGTTACTGTTCATGGAGTTGAGACGACGGGGCACTAGATGTGTCCCAACAGAGAAGGCAGGTATGATACGCCTCTGACATTGGGAGTATTGGTGCAGGCATGCAAGCGGTAAGGTCACATCGGGTCCTTGAAGCTGGTTCCGGTGCCAGGAGTTGCCGGAGGGCTGCTTCTTGCAAAGACTTGTACCTAGTATGCACAATGATTTCATACTTCCAGCTGCTGCTCCTGGTTACCCAGCTGCACAACTGATGAAAGGAGGGAGACTGCAGGGTGTGTGCGCGCGCAAACAATCAACTCCTGTATGAGCATTGGAGAAGGGCCACATATGTGGGGTTTGGGCCCTGGAGGTGAACGCTGGCAGTCAAAGCATGGCATTCCGAGCACTGCCTGCAAATCTATTTGGCTTTGAAGTTGAGAAGCCTCCTTCCCTTTGCAACTGGCCCTTTAAGAAAAGGTAAAGGTATCCCCTTGACATTAAGTCTAGTTGTGTCCAACTCTAAGGGGGGGAGGGGTTGGATATCTCAATTTCTAAGCCAAAGAGTCAGCATTGTCCGTAGACACCTCCAAGGTCATGTGGCCAGCATGACTGCATGGAGCGTCGTAACCTTCCCACCAAAACGGTACCTATTAATCCACTCACATTTGCAAGTTTTCAAACTGCTAGGTTGGCAGAAGCTGGGGCTGACAGTGGGAGCTTACCCCACTCCCCGGATTTGTACTGCTGACCTCTTGGTCAGCAAGTTCAGCAGTTTAACCCACTGCAGCACTGGGGGCTCCCCTTTAAGCCAGCTCTTTTCTTGATCACTTCCAAATTCATTGGTTCTGCTTTGGGTCAGTGGTAGTGAAGGTGCTCTCTCCACCCAGGCAGTACAACAAGGTTGGTCCTGAATTACCAGAAGCCAGGAGTGGCTTCTTGCAGAGCTCACCATGTCACATGCTTTTGCAAGGTAGGAGGGATATCTCGTAGATATGCAACATGCCAGATAGCAGGTGCTTGGGAATTTGCACAAGGCTAGAGTGTGCCTTCCTCTGAGAAAATTTTTCATGAGGGTTGATGTGCAAAAATAAAGTTGACTTGAACTCAGGGTTTGCAAATCTTACTTGCAGATCCTGAATTCTGATGGTTAGTTAGAGTTTGGTGGCAGCCCTGGAGGAGGGAAAGGTTGAGGAGACAAGAGTGGGAATGGGGAAAGCAACAATAAGGGCCGGGCTTTAGCACAGCAGGTTAATCACAAGCAGGAATAGATCTTTCCCAACCAAAAGATTGGCAGTTCGAGCCCGAATAGGGGTGAGCACCTGACCATCAGCCTATCTTACTGTTGAACAAGGGAGCATAGGCAGCCCCATGCTTCATGGCATGGGCACATCTTCACAAGCTGTTGCACTCCAGGACAGGAAAAGCCCTCTGACTGTAAACACCACACTGTTGATTGAAAAACAATACTTTTATTAAAGATAATTTTTAAAAAGCAAGTAAAAAAAGCATTTTAAAGAAATAGGTAAATCCAATTAGGTAAGAAGATAAGCAGGAGCAAAAATAGTTCTGGATAAAGTTCAAGAAAGTCCACACTTCTCTAAATATAATTCAGGAAAACAAGAAACATTAATCCAAGGCATGAGTAGGCATTCATACAATCGAAGAATCCAAACCATGAAACAAGAAATACTTAGACAAGAATCTTCCAAGCAAGGCTTCCATGAAACAAGGACAAGAACTACACTTGATTCCAACGATGCTTCACCTGACTATATTTCCCATACTTGGAACTTTTATCCCCTCGTTAAGGTATTCCATGCACTCAGGAATTGGTTTCGCTTTACTTGAGATCCTCTTATCTTTTTCCGCTAAAGCCCGGCAGAACGCCGAAGGCACTGTTCAGCCTGTCTGTTTTGACTAATTTCTTCTCACCTATCTATTTGCTCATTAAGTTTTGCAGCTGGGCCAGGTGCCCAGTTGTTTTCAAGCCCCAAATCCAGGGAACTCTCTAGTAACAATTCAGGGAGTACACTATCATCCCCACACCCTTCAGGGACATTCTCATGGGAAACTACACTTTCCAGTATCATTGACCAAATGATTGCCATCTTGAAATTCATTTGCATCCTGAATCACAGTCACAGACTGAACTCCAACACAAGCTTCTTCTCCTCTCCTAGGGGCTGGGCTGAGTCCTTTAAAATGAGTACCATGGAGCCCAAGATGGAGCCCGAGAGCTTGCCAGTTGGTTACCGACCTCCATACCGCAGCAACTCCGCCTGGCAGTGGAGTGGGTCCGCCACTCATGGTTCCTCTCAGTCTTCAAAGTGGGCAGAGCAGCCAGTATCGGGCCAATCTCAGTCTCTCACCAGGACCCCAAAACAGAGCGCCATGGCTCCTTACCGAGAGTCACAGCCCTCGCATGGCAAAAGGTAAGGAGGCCTCACAAAGGTGGGTTTGGGGCTGAGCATTGGGCGTGCCAGCTGGAAGACAGTCCTTTGCTTCTTTCTTTTCTCCTGGAGCCAACCCTGTGCTTAACTTCTTACCCCTGGCGCCTCAAAGAGCTTCCTACTGCACTAGAATTGAAATTACCTTTGCGGCAGTCATTGTTTTTGTCTGCCTCCCCATGGTTTCATCATCAGGAGGTGATGGACTTGACCTGGGCACTACATGTGTCGCCTTGGTGACAGTTAACATCACCTTGCTCCTTCCCTGGCCCCTTGGCTTGTTGCTCTGTGATTTCTTGTCCCTTGAAGGGAGGTTGCATGACAGGTTTGGGTTTCAAGAGTCGTCTTGGTGCTGCGGGCAACTGGGAAAGAGAGCCCTGAACGTCTCCCTTTTTTCTGCATTGTCCATTTCTCCTTCTCTCTCTTTCTCTCTCTGTGTGAACTAGGCCAGTGAGCTTCCCAGAAACCCCCCATGCTGCGTCATCTTCCCAAGGCGAACCGGAGAGGATGCAGGCATACCGGCAGCCCTCAAGCAGTTTCTCTGTGCCTGGATCTTCGGGAGCAGCCTACAGCCGGTTCAAGCCCTCACCAGAAAGGTAGGATGCTGCAATTGGGGATGCAAAGTATCCCAAGTGGGATAAGGGTGGGGATCCCCTCTTTAGGGGCATGTGGAGTGTTTATAAAGAACATCCAGATTAGATATTATTTGTTGTTGTTGTTGTTATGTTTATACCCTGCTTTTTCTCTCTACAAGGAGACTCAAAGCAACTAAATGTAGAATTTGTTGTTATTGTTGTTGTTTCACATATTTCTCAAAAAATTGGGACTCAAGGTGGTTTCAAAGGTAAAGGTTTCCCCTTGACTTTAAGTCTAGTCGTGTCCGACTCTGAGGGTTGGTGCTCATCTCCATTTGTAAGCCGAAGAGCTGGCATTGTCCATAGACACCTCCGAGGTCATGTGGCTGGCATGTCTGCATGGAACACTAATAATAATAATAATGATGATGATAATAATAATAATAATAAACGTTACTTATACCCCACCACCATCTCCCCAAGGGGATTCGGAGTGGCTTACATGAGGCCAAGCCTGACAACACATCAATAAAACAAAAAGCAATAAGCAAAAATAATACAATTAATATTACTCACATGTAAACAGTGTTAACACTGTTACCTTCCTGCTGGAGCGGTACCTATTTTTTTTAAAGTAATTTTTATTTGCTTTACCAAACGTAACATAAGACCACAATACAACACAATACACATACTGAAAAGAAAATAGAACCAAAGAAAAAAAACAAAAATACAAAAATAGAAATAATAATAATAATAATAATGAAAAAAATTGACTTCCGTTCTTCCTCTTTTCACCCTACTAATAAAGAAAAAGTTTCTTCTATAGTCCCAAGAAAAATATATTTTTCCTCAGTTTTTAAATTTTATTTGTTATTTATTTATTTAAAACTTTTATATCCCGATCTTCCCTTTTTTAAAAATGAATTTTTATTTTTTACAATACAAAAAATTCATACAGTGCACACACAAACACAAGGATTATTTTCTTTCACATATTCATTTCTTTTTGAGACAATCATTATATTTTTATCTTTATACATTTCTATCCTGTATACTATATAACATTTGTATCTTATTTCTTATGGCTTGATCTCCAGAATGGTTCATAATATAGTTCTTTACCCTTATCCATCTATCTTCCATTTCTCTCATTCTATTTTCATTGATTTTTAAATCATTTAATTTCACATTCATAATTTCAAATTCCATTTGCTCCACCAAATATTGGTATCATTTATATATTCTCAATTTTTTCCATAATTTTTCTCAGTCTTTATCAAAAAATCCTCTTATTTACCGTCCTTATTAATATAGTCTTCAAAAACTGTCCAATCTGTCATTTTTATTCCCTTTCCGTTGCTTGATTTTAATAGAAATGTCAGTTTATCTATGTCCTTAATTTCCATTATTTTGTCCAACCATTGGGTCTTAGAGGGAATTAACTCCATTTTCCAAAACTTAGCAAAGTCATTCTCGCTGCAGTCACAAAAAAGTGAATAATTTGTCAACATTTAGATCTTTAAATAACTCCGAATCATATATTCCTAAAAAATAATATTTTAGGTACCTATTGATCTATTTACATTTTGCATGTTTTCATACTGCTAGGTTGGCAGAAGCTGGGGCTAACAGCGGGAGCTCATTCCGCTCCCTAGATTTGAACCACCGACCTTTCGGTCAACAAGTTCAGCAGCTCAGCGGTTTGACCCACTGTGCTACCAAGGGCTTCTCAAGGTGGCTTATGATTTCAAAAAGAGCATCGAAACATGCAAAAAAGTGAACATTAAAATGAAATGAAATGAGTCAGGGCATTAAAACAATTTAAAACTACACTTAAAAAGATAAAAGAGGGCCTCTATTCCAGAATTCCAGTTTGGGGCATTTCTAGGTTTGTACTGTAAACTAACTGAGACCAATTTTGAGAATGCGCTCTCAACAATGAGTAAAATCTAAGTGGAGCATTATCCCCTGTGAGGCTGGTAAGAGTAAAATAAATCATTAAAAAATGAGGAAATGCAAACACGCTCGCATCTGATGTTTGCTTTGTCTGACCTCCTTTTCTGAAGCTGCCTTCTCTCGGGGCCAACCCTGAGTTTATTTTTAAGAGCTGTGGCACGTTGTAATGTCATGAGGAGTGGGGTGGGGGAGTTGAAAGGGGGGCGCTGCTTTCTAGCTTGTTCCTCGCCTTTTTGGAGACTGAAACACAAATTACGTTTTTGCGCATTGTGGTTACATCAAAAACAGCAGTGTCGAAAACTATACATAGCACAACCCCACAACCTCTCCTCAAAGGGGAATAACAGAGTTGGGGTGGAGCAGTTTGCTACAGATAGAGCATTCAACTCTTTTGGTTCTAGACCTTTCTCAGAAGGGAACTTAGCCATGACTGGATGGCCATCAGTCGGGGATGCTTTGAATGTGATTTTCTTGCTTCTTGGCAGGGGGTTGGACTAGATGGCCCACAAGACCTCCTCCAACTCATATGATTCTATGATCTCACCTTTTCATAGAATCATAGAGTCATAGAGTTGGAAGAGACCTCATGGGCCATCCAGTCCAACCCCCTGCCAAGAAGCAGGAATATTGCATTCAAAGCACCCCTGACAGATGGCCATCCAGCCTCTGTTTAAAAGCTTCCAAAGATGGAGGCTCCACCACACTCCAGGACAGATAGTCCCACTGGTGAACGGCTCTCCCAGTCAGGAAGTTCTTCCTCATGTTCAGGTGGAATCTCCTTTCTTGTAGTTCGAAGCCATTGTTCCGCGTCCTAGTCTCCAGGGCAGCAGAAAACAAGCTTGCTCCCTCCTCCGTATGACTTCCTCTCACATATTTATACATGGCTATCATGTCTCCTCTCAGCCTTCCCTTCTTCAGGCTAAAGTCGCTCCTCATAGGGCTTGTTCTCCAGACCCTCGCCCTCCTCTGGACACATTCCACCCTGTCAATATCTCTGTTCAATTGTGGTGCCCAGAATTGGACACAATATTCCAGGTGTGGTCTAATCAAGGTAGAATAGAGGGGTAGCATTTTAATGCTTCCGTGATGGTGTGTGGGAGTTTTCTGCCAGGAGCACCAGCATGGTGGCCTTGGTGAGGCTTATCTCAAAGACTCGCACCCACGTCATTACCGCTTCCAGGGGTGCCTTTCCATTTTATGCAGTCTGATTGGGGGTAGTAATTGCTATCTACCTTGGCCCAAGGACCATACCTGCCACCTTGTACAATTTCCAAGCGCTCTTAGCTATGGAGTTGCCTTCTGGCCATGTTAGCCTGGTGCTCCAACACATGGGTGGTGGGGAGGAGGAATCACAGTAGCACTAGAGCCTGAAGTGCTGCATCCCTTGGGCCAGCATTGTACTCTCAATTTCTGTTTGTTTGTTTTTTCTTCCCATGCATCCATTCATTGCTACAGAAGCAGAATTGACTGAGGAGCTGGGCATGTGCATTTGTGCATTCCACTCCGTGTGCTCACCTCCTCCCTCCACGTTGGGTATTTTTAAAACGTGCTAATGAACGGAAGAGGCTGGGTGTTGTCTTTCCCGCTGTATCTCTTTGCCGTCTTGAGCTGACGCGCTCTCTCTCTCTCGCTCTCTCGTTCTCAGCTCTATTCACAGATACGCAGGCCCCCAGCGGTCCTTGATGCCGTTTGAATCACTCTACGCCCACGAAGTGACCTCCAATGGAGGGGACTCCTCCTCATCTGGACTAGCCAGCCAGGAGAACACCATGGAGAAGCCCAAGCCTGGTAAGGAGGAAGCATTGGGGTGGCCTAGGACCCGACCGTCCCATCCCTACCTGCCTTTGGTACTCACCAAGAGTTTCAGAGTCAGAGGGAGGCTTTTCTGGATTGATTTAGGCATCTGGTTCTTCAAGGCAATAAGACTGTGGCCTTTGGGTGGGATGTAAACATATATCTTTTGGATGTAAACATATATCTTTTTATCTAAACCTATTTCTAAACGATTCCGGCCCAGCTTACCTGTCCGGACTTATTTCTCCTTATGAA
Organism: Anolis sagrei; assembly: GCF_037176765.1. Classification (NCBI taxonomy): domain Eukaryota; kingdom Metazoa; phylum Chordata; class Lepidosauria; order Squamata; family Anolidae; genus Anolis; species Anolis sagrei. The sequence continues at coordinate 96,967,454 of NC_090034.1, forward strand.
CCAGCTGGAAGCTTAAGATCATCTGGGGAGGCCCTGCTCTCGGTCCTGCCTCCTTCGCAGATGCGATTTTCGGGAACGAGAGACAGGGCCTTCTCAGCGGTGGCCCCTCACCTATGGAATGCCCTCCTTAGGGATATCAGATCAACACCCTCCCTCCTAAACATTTTGAAACAAGAGTTAAAACCTGGCTCTTGAGCAAACATTTGCAGATGCAGTGTAACAGACTAATCTAGATCTACGAAACAATTGGACGATGCGACAGGAAAATGATTTTAGTAATGAGACGCTGAGGACTTGTGTTTTATGGTTTTTATTGTTTCTACTGGTTTTATATGGTCTATATCAGGGGTCCTCAAACTAAGGCCCGGGGGCCAGATACGGGTCATTTACCCTGCCCTTGTTCATGGTCAACCTAAGTCTGAAACGACTTGAAAGCACGCAACAACAACAATCCTATCTCATCAACCAAAAGCAGGCCCACATTTCCTATTGAAATACAAATAAGTTTATATTTGTTAAAATTGTTCTTAATTTTAATTATTTTTTAAAGTGTTTTTTGCACTACAAATAAGATGTGTGCAGTGTGCATAGGAATTCATTCATTTTTTTTCCAAATTATAATCCAGCCCTCCAACAGTTTGAGGGACTGTGACCTGGCCCTCTGTTTAAAAAGTTTGAGGACCCCTGATCTAAACGGTTCTGGCCCAGCTTACCTGTCCAATCGTCTGGGGAAGCCCTGGTGTGAGAGAATTGGGCGTCTGCAAGGACGTTAATCAAGGGACGCTCTGATTTTTTTTAATGTTTTTTATCATCCTTGTGGGAGGCTTCTCTCATGTCCCCGCATGAGGAGCTGGAGCTGATAGAGGGAGCTCATCCGCCTCTCCCCGGATTCGAACCTGCGACCTGCCAGTCTTCAGTGCTACCGGCACAGGGGTTTAACCCACTGCGCCACTGGGGGCTCCTGTTTTTTATATTGGTGGAGCATTACTGCTTTTGCAGTCTTTGCACTATACAAGACCATTGAACTGAAAATCAGCTTTGTAGCCAATGAAGCTTGCAGAATAGTTTGAAACTCTGTTCCGTATTCCAGGATCCCAAAAGAGAAACAGTGAGGATTGTGTTGGTTCTGGGGTGATCATAGACTGTCTCTTTAAGAGGAGACTATTCCAAAAATGGGTTGCAGTGAGTTTTCTGGGCTGTATGGCCATGTTCCCGAAGCATTTTCTCCTGACATTTTGCCCACATCTATGGCAGGCATCATCAGAGGTTGTGAGATTTGTTGGAAACTAGGCAAGTGGGGTTTATATATTTGTTGAAGGTCCAGGGTGGGAGAAAGAACTCTTGTTTGTTTGAGGCAAGTGTGAATGTTGCAATTGGCCACCTTATTTCTTTATCGTGTCAGGAGCAACCAGACAGTTGTATTACATTTTTAGCAAAACAAACAAACAAACAAAACATAAAGTTTGCAAGCTTGGTAGTTGATTAAATGTCCTTTGATCAGTATCTGGCTACTTGGAGTTCCTCTGGTGTTGCCGCAGGGAAGTCCTCCATTGTGCATGTGGCACAATGGAGGACCTCATTGGCCACCTTGATTAGCACCGAATGGCCTCGCAGCTTCAAAACCTGGCTGGTTGCTGCCTGGTGGAATCCTTTGTTGGAAGGTGTTAGCTATCCCTTATTGTTTCCTGTCTGGATTTCCCCTATTGTTTTGGGTGTTGCTCTTTATTTACTGTCCTGATTTTAGAGTTTTTTTTAGTACTGGTAGCCAGATTTTGCTTATTTTCATGGTTTTCTCCTTTCTGGTGAGCTATTTTTAGTGTATATTTATAACTGTTTTAATGTATATGGATGTATTTTATGATATGTTTTATGTCGTGTCATCACTGAATGGTTGCCTGTTGGAAGCCGCCCTGAGTCCCTCTTCAGAGGTTGAGAAAGACAGGGTATAAATGTTTTAAATACATAAATAAACAAATTGTACACATGCTTGTGGATTCCAATGGCTTCTCTGTGTAATCTGACATGATGGTTGTTAGAGTGGTCCAACATTTCTGTGTTCTCAAATAATATGCTGTGTCCACATTGGTTCATCAAATGAACAAAACCTTGCTACCAGTGTTTAAAAAACTCCAAAATCGGGACAGTAAATAAAGAACAGCGCATAGAAAACTGAGGAATTCCAGACAAAAAACAAATCAGGGCCAGATAACACATCCCAACAAAGAATTCCCCCAGGCAGGAAGCAGCCAGGCCTTGAAAATGCAGGGCTTTGCAATGCCAATCACGCAGCTGGCAGCAATATTCACACTTGCTTCCACAGACAAGAGTACTTTCTCCCAGATATATAAACCTCCCTTGTCTAGTTTCCAATATATCTCACACAACTTTTGAGGATGCGTGACTTAGATGTGGGTGAAATGTCAGGAGGGAATGCTTCTGGAACATGGCCATACAGCCCGGAAAACTCACAGCAACCCAGTGATTCCAGCCATGAAAGCCTTTGACAACACATCCCAAAATTACCTCCCTTATCCTGTTGGTGTTTACAGAACCTCTTTGGCATGTTCCGGTTCAGCCCAGGATATCTGCAGCTTCTGGAAGCAAGCGGACAAGCCGACATGAGATGGGAGGCAAGGATTCTCCCAACCGGCATGCCAAGGTGAGTCTGGCCTCTCAGGGGCCATAGAGCTTGCTAGGGCAGGCATAAGGAACAAATGGCCTGTGAGCTTCATGTAGCCCTCGAATCCCACTCTCGCAGCTCCTTGGCTGTCCTGCCAAAACAACGCAGAGTTTCCGTCCTCTGTTCCAAGGCTGCTTTAGATTCAACTATTGCACCCAAGCCAGGATTCACCCTGCACTTAACACCAGCCAGGAATCCAAAAGTAGTCATAAAACAGTTTATTGAGAAAAGGACATATAAAAAGGAAAAGTCACCGTAAGAAATAAGAAAGGGAATATCCAATAGGTAATAGGAAGAATAGTTAACAAGTAATAAGCCAAACCAAACTTTCAATAGGAAAAAAAACCACTCTAAAGGTGATAATCCAAACAGTCAAAATGTGTTCCATAAAACAAGGAACAGGAAAACCAGAATCAAAACATGAGCATAAATCCAGGAAAAAAAGAATCAAAACATGAAAATGAATCAAAAGCATTTCTCAACCTGGGGGTCGGGACCCCTGGTGGGGTTGCGAAGGGGTGTCATCAAAGATAATCAGAAAACACAGTATTTTCTGTTGGTCATGGGGGTTCTGGATGGGAAGTTTGGCCCAATTCTATTGTTTGAGGGGTTCAGAATGCTCTTTGATTGTAGGTGAACTATATATCACAGCAACTACAACTACTAAATGTCAAGGTCTGTTTTCCCCAAACTCCACCAGTGTTCACTTTTGGGCATATTGAGTATTCTTGTCAAGTATGGTCCAGATCTATCATTTCTGAGTCCACAGTGCTCTCTGGATGTAGGTGAACTACAACTCCAAAACTCAAGGTCAATGCCAAACCCTTCCAGTATTTTCTCTTGATCATGGGGGTTCTGTCATTGTTTGAGTCCGCAGTGCTCTCTGGATGTAGGTAAACTACAACTCCCAAACTCAAGATCAGTGCCCACCAAACCCTTCCAATATTTTCTGTTAGTTATGAAGGTTCTGTGTGGGAAGTTTGGCCCAATTCTATAATTGGTGAGTTTCAGAATGCCCTTGATTGTAGGTGAACTATACATCCCAGCAACTACAACTCCCAAATGTCAAGGTCTATTTCCCCCAAACTCCACCAGTGTTCACTTTTGGGAATATTGAGTATTCTTGTCAAGTATGGCCCAGATCTATCATGGTTTGAGTCCACAGTGCTTTCTGGATGTAGGTGAACTACAACTCCAAAACTCAAGGTCAATGCCAAACCCTTCCAGTATTTTCTCTTGGTCATGGGGGTTCTGTGTGGAAAGTATATCCCAATTCTCTCTCTGGTGGAATTCAGAATGTTCTTTGATTGTAGGTGAACTATAAATCCCAGCAACCTTAACTCCCAAATGACAAAATCTACCCCCCCCCCCCCCATTCCCACTAGTATTCAAATGTGGGCGTATTGGGTATTTGTGCCAAATTTGGTCCAGTGAATGAAAATACATTCTGCATATCAGATGTTTACATTACAATTCATTACAGTAGCAAAATTCCAGTTATGAAATATTAACGAAAATAATTTTATGGTTGGGGGTCACCTCAATATGAGGAACTGTATCAAGGGGTCGCAGCATTAAGAAGGTTGAGAACTACTGCTATAGAAACTTCTTAAAACATGAACCCAAACTCTCAAATCTTAGACTCAAAACATGAACTGGAAACAAGGTTCGAGAGCATCACTTCTTTGCAGCATTGCCTGGTCTGAATTGAGGTCCACAAGCCATGAAGTCATGCCTTTGACCTTGCCTGCCTTGCCTGTGAGATTTCTCACACTGTTGTTTCTCAAAGAGTCTCTGTGACCTTCTTAACTTGCTTGCTTCTTCCCTAAGATGAAATCTGAGATTTCTGCTGACCACAGGTGTATTTTCAGGTGAACTTTCTCACCCATCAAACTCCTTATCTGGGGTTATTATGAGACAACTAGGCAAAAGGCCTTCGCTAGCCAGTGCATCTCTTTTCAAGCCAATTCTCACAGATAGGATCTAAACTCCCCTCGTTTCCCTCATTGAAAACCCCATCCACTCTCCCAGGCCCTGGAATAACAATCCCTTCATCGTCATCAGCTGGCTGAACCACAGCACCAACATGCAGCCGCCTTCCCTTCTTCCTCCACTATGATTGACTCCCCCCTCTTCTCCCCACTCTAACTTTCTGCAGGGTGAAGGGCAATATTCAAGCAGCCACTCCAGCAGCAACACCCTCTCCAGCAATGCCTCCAGTAGCCACAGCGATGAGCGGTGGTTTGACACGCCAGATCCCGTCGAAGCTGATCCAGACCCCCTGGCCAAAGGGGGCTCCAGTGACAGCGGCATTGATGCCACCAGTGCCAAGTCTTCACGGCGGGACAAGCTGCCCAAGTCCTCACCCCCCTTTGGATCCACTCACAATGAGGCCGGCGGAAAGAGGAAGGAACCCTCCGGTGGACAAGGCTGGGGCTACCGGACCAAGGGCTTCGCCATGGGGTCTGGCATGCCTGCCAGAGGGGGCAGCAGCAGCATTAATGACCACCTCAAGCAGTCTAGGTGAGTGGATCCATCGTTCCAGTGGAAATTGTCCTTTTGGGAGTTGTTGATCCCACTTCCAAACACAAAGTTGTGGCCTCAGGGCCTGCTTGTTCCCTCCTCCTTTGGTCTCATAGATTTAGGTCAGTGTTTCTCAACTTGGGGGGTCAGGACCCCTGGGGAGGTCGTGAGGAAGTTTCAGAGGGGTCGCCAAAGACCATCAGAAAAAATATATTTCTGATGGTCTTATGAACCCCTTTGAAAGAGAAGGCCTGTCCTTCTCTTCATTTTTGGAAACAGACAGCTATTCCTCCCACCAAAAGCCCTCTTCCGCCATGATTGGCGGGGAAGGCTGTTTCTGAGACTCCAAACGGGGAGGGGAGAGCAGGTATGCTCAGTGCATGGCAGCGTGGTGCGCATATGTAGGCAAGTCGCTTCTGGTGTGAGAGATTTGGTCGTCTGCGAGCACAATGCCCACGGGATGCCCAGGTGTTTCATGTTTCACCATCTTTGTGGGAGGCTTCTCTCATGTCCCCTCATGGGGAGCTGGAGCTGACAGAGGGAGCTCAACCCGCTCTCCTTGGATTTGAACATCCGACCTGTCCGTCAGCAGTCCTGCCAGCACAAAGGTTTAATTCATTGCGCCACTGCAGGCTCCTAATAAATAATAATCATCATTATCATATTGTCGAAGGCTTTCGTGGCCGGAATCACTGGGTTGTTGTAGGTTTTTTGGGTTGTCTGGCCATGTTCTAGAAGCATTCTCTCCTGACGTTTTGCCTGCATCTATGGCAGGTATCTTCAGAGGTTGTGAGGTGTGACCTCACAGAGAACTGACCTCAAAACCTCTGAGGATGCCTGCCATAGATGCAGGCAAAACGTCAGGAGAGAATGCTTCTAGAACATGGCCAGACAGCCCAAAAAACCTACAAGCACCCAATCATCATCATCATCATCATCATCTTTGTTTGTATCCCACCCCCCTCTCCCTGAAGGGACTGGGGAGACTTAGCAGAGAAGATGCTCAGCTTCATCCAGATTGGATTTTCATATTTTTCCTTCTTGTTTTTTCTAGCCACAATAACAGCAACTCCAGGGCAACTTATCCTGCTCACATATACAAAAACTCCACGGCGGAGGCATCCCGGGCCCCACACATGTCACAGTCCAGCTCCTTCCAACTCTCGGCCTCGGTCCCCAAGTCCTTCTTCTCCAAGCAGAGCAGCAGAAACAAACACCTTCCAGCTGGGTGGAAGAAGAACAACGAAGATACCCCTGCCAGACCAGTCACCTTCACCGACCCAAAGAAGTAAGTGCTGTCTAGGATGAGTGTGTTAGAGAACTGACTCTGAAATCTCTGTCCCCTTCACTCGGTTTTCATGCCATTGGTGTGTTTCTCACAAAGGCTATCGGAAGTATCCACCTATCTTTTCCTTCTACTGGACAATTATATGAGTGTAAGACTTATGCAGTCCATTTCCCTAGCAAGTTAAAGCTTTCTGTTGGGAACCAGGAGATGTTAGGCTCAAAATTTATTTATTTATTTATTTATTTGCGGCATTTATATGCCGACCTTCTCACCCTGAAGGGGACTCAGAGGGACTTACAAGATACACACACACACACATATATATATCTATATAAATAAAAATGTAATGTTCGTTTGTGGGATTAACACAACTAAAAAACCACTGGACAAATTGACACAAAATTACGACACAATATGCATATCAGACCAACGAGTGAACATCCGTGAACAGGCCAACGAGAGACTTAAAAAGCCAAAAAAATTTAAAAAATATTACAATGCATGCGCATAACCATATATATATATATATATATATATATATATATATATATACATACACACACACACACACACGTATACATATACATATACACAAATATATATACACACATATTCACATATATACACACACAAGATACATATACACAGACTGGGCCGCAGCAACACATGGCAGGGGACGGCATATGTATGTGTATATGTGTGTGTGTGTGTGTGTGTGTGTGTGTGTGTGTGTATATATATATATATATATAAAAGCATAGTATAATATCAGTGTTATGTATTACTATATTGTACTATACCATTATATTGTAATATTATTAGTAATATTACATCTATATAAATAAAAATGAAATATTACTTTGTGGGATGAACATAACTCAAAAACCACCGGACGAATTCACACCAAATTTGGACACAATACACCTATCGCGCCAACAAGTGACTGTCACTCATAAAAACACTGAAAAACACAGCAGAAGACACTTAAAAGCCAAAAAAACCCATGTCAACACTCAAGCAGGCCAAATCCAGTTTAGTTTCTGAAATATATGAGGCAGAAGACCTTACCAGCCCAAAGACTCCCCTTCCTTGGCTATCTTGTCTCATCAATTCACTTCTGATGATTGAAACATAATGATGGACAAAGCCAGAGGGCTCCCAGTGAAGGAAGATTTCAAGGCAATGAACAGTTGAGTTCCTGGGAGATAGAACCAGCTTCTGTCCTGATGCACAACAACATTAAATGCAAGATGGCTGAATATGTCCTTTCATGGCTTTCCTTGGACATCCTGAGGGCAATGATGGGGAAACTCCTGGGCAACATATTTTGTTGTGAGCCCTTCCTATGGATCTCACCTCTTGTCCTGGACCCTTGTTCCTTGTTCAGAGGAGCATAGAGACTCTTCGTCACAGGCTCAAAATACTTTGTGTGACTCTCCCACTGGAAATGGGTTCTCAGTCTAATCCTGGCTGAGTTCTAGCTGCTGTTCAGAACATAACAGACACCCCGCACGCCCGACTTCCTCCAGGAAAGTGTGGGAACAAGCGAGACAGACTTTCAGGAGGAAGTTGGCATTCACCACTCACGCAAATGCTGTGCCATGAATCTGGAAGGAAAGGAGGTGTCGGTGGGCGATGCGGAATAAAAAGGCTGGCTGCTGAGTCAGCACGGAAAGGGCAAAGCATGCTTCTTGCTTGTGGGGGATGACGGCTTCTGAGAAAGGTAGAAATTGTCTCACATCACCCCACAACGTCTTTTACAAATGACGTGGCTTCATCCCATTCTTTTCTTACAAAGTGTGATGCAGTCTGATGTAATGCAGGCAGGGCATTATCACTATTATTCCACTTTAACTTGCCTCATCCTAAACTCCAGTTTCTTGTATTCCATGGGACAGAATCATGGCAGTTAAAGTGGAGTTGCATGGCTATAATTGTGTGAATGGACCTCAAATGAACACAGGCGGCTTGTGTAGCCAGTCGGTCCATCAATCAATCAATCATATTGTTGTATTTTCAATGGCTTTCGTAGCTGGAATCACTGGGTTTTTGTAGGTTTTTCAGGCTATATGGCCATGTTTTAGAAGCATTCTCTCCTGACGTTTGCCTGCATCTATGGCAAACATCCTCAGAGGTTGTGAGGTCACAACCTCTGAGGATGCTTGCCATAAGTGCAGGTGAAATGTCAGGATAGAATGCTTCTAAAACATGGCCTTACAGCTCGAAAAAGCTAAAACAACCCATTATTATTATTATTATTATTATTATTATTATTATTAGATACACAACAAGATTAGCGCACAGCAAACTAGACCAGAAACTGTTATTATTTCAGGCCACTGGTTGTTGCACATTGTTTTTATATTGTGTTATATATCTGGTTGTTTTATATTGTTTTATGATGTTGTTATTGAATTTTAATGTGCTATTTTAATTATGTTGTTGGGCTTGTCCCCATGTAAGCCGCCCTGAGTCCCTTCGGGGAGATGGAGGCAGGGTACAAAAATAAAGTAGTTATTATTATTATTATTTTCACTGTGCTGACTTTTGTATACAATCACATACCACACACTTCCGAAGTGCCTAGAACTATGTGATGTATTGGCGAATAATACATGCAGATCCAAGTAGGGTGGCTGTTTGCAGCTGACAGATGGTGATTTTATCAGCGCCAATTGTTTTTAAGTACAGGCCAAGGTATTTAGGCACTGCACCCAGTGTGCCAGTCACCACTAGGACCACCTTTACTGGCTTGTGCCAAAGACTTTGCAGTTGGATCTTTAAATCCTCACATTTTGTAAGCTTTTCCATTTTTGTTTGAAACACAACAAGATGAGTCCACAGCAGACACTCTGCTGGCTGTTGAATTGGATCACATGTCGGACACTTCCCAAGTGTCTAGGACTGTGTGATGTATCGGCGAATAATGCATGCAGATTCCAGTAAGGTGGCCTTTTGCAGCTGGCAGATGGTAATCTTGTCAGCGCTGATTGTGTTTAAGTGCAGGCCAAGATCTTTAGGCACTGCACCCAGTGTGCCGATCACTACTGGGACCAACTTTACTAGTTTGTGCCAGAGTCTTTGCAGTTCGATCTTTAAATCCTCATATCGTGTCAGCTTTTCCAGTTGTTTCTCTGCAATCCTGTTGTCACCTGGGATTGCAACATCAACAATCCATACTTTTTTTAAACACGATTGTGAGGTCAGGAGTATTATGCTCCAAAACTCTGTCAGTCTGAATCCAGAAGGAGTTTGGCGTGTTCAGTTTCTGTAAATTTTCCGGCTTGTGATCCCACCAGTTCTTTGTTGCAGGCAGATGGTATTTGTGGCGCAAGTTCCAATGAATCATCTGAGCAACGGTGTTATGCCTCTGCTTGTAGTCTGTCTGCGCAATCTTCTTGCAGCAGCTGAGGATGTGATCTATTGTTTCATCTGCTTCCTTGCAGAGTCCATTATTATTATTATTATTATTATTATTATTATTATTATGTTTAGTTATACCCCACTTTTTCTCTCCAAAAGGAGACTCAAAGCTTCTATATTACACCTTTTCCTCAAGAGTGGGACTAAATATACTTTTCTTTCTGCTTTGCTATTCATGCATGCGCAGTAAGTGAGCTGATTAGAGGTTTATTAACTGATGTGTGCCTGTGTTAGCTAAATGCATACAAAAAGTTAAGATCAAAATAAGCTATTAAAAGTATGTAGAATTAAAACCATATGAAATTGGAATTTAAAAATATGATTTAAAAACAGTGAAGCATTAAATCAGAAAATCCATTATATTAAATAAACAGTTCTGAAACAGCGGCTAGAATACAAAGGAATGCATATGATGAATGGATAGAAAGGAGGAAGCCAGGCCAGCCTCCCTAAGAAGGGAGCTCCAGAATTTAGGAACAAGCTTAGAGAAAGTCTTCCCTTGCATTTCTCCCTAATGTGTCTGTGAAGATCATGAATTTGAGAGACATGCCTCCTCCAAAGACCTTCATGGGATCATATTCTGCATCTTGAGAATCCTAACCCTGTTTAGGATTTGGAAAATGGAGGAGCTGGGTTTCTTTCAGTGCTGTAACCTATTCCTTTTTTAGCTCATTCTTCTTAGCCTCTTCTGATTTGGAGGATGAACGATTGAGATCCACCAATTTAAACAGAGTGCTATGTGCCATGCATTTCCCTCTTAGATATGCAACCCTTAGGCTTTCCCCAACTGAAATGTGGCCTTCTGGCACTGTGGACTTTGTACATTCCTCAGCTAAGATCTTGTGAAGGCCAGAGAAGCTGGAAATATAAAACATCTGGAGGAGAAAGGTGACTTCTTGTTCTCCATCTCTTTCCCCAGGCAAGTGGACCTGAGCACCAAGAACGTCTTTGGGCAGCCCCGGCTACGAGCCTCCCTGCGTGACCTTCGCTCCCCCCGCAAGACCTACAAATCCTCCATTGAGGATGACCTGAAGAAGCTGATCATCATGGACAGCAGTGTTGTTGAGCAGGAGAGGGATTTGGTGAGTGAGGAGACTCCCCTGGGCCAGGCCTTCTCCTTCCAGCTGCTTCCTGAGTCATGTTTAGATCACATAGGTGGCTTCATAGTGTGACGAGTAGCAGAAGGCCTCTGGGTATGCCCTACCTGTGTTTCCTATTGGGTGAATGGGCTTATTAACAAAAGATCCTCCACATAAATATACAGCAAAGTAACTTATTAGCAGCATGGTGACTCCCCAGTAGCCAAAAGTGATAAAAAGAACAAAAAACACACAGACCAAAGTTGTCTATTCCATAGGAGGCTTTTCTTTATAGCAAAATAACATAGTTGCACTATTTACAAGAACAAGGTTTCCATAGCACAAAGTTGTTTACACTTCCTTCTTTGCTTCCACGCTGGGTATTTTTCTCATTCAGATAAACAGCTTTGCTCTCGCAGAGCCGCTTCTCACACTGAAGTTACATAGGAGCTTCACACAGTAGCTTTTTGCACACAGTAGCCTTCATACATGATGGCCTTCATCCTGAGACTTCTCTCACTGGAAATTCTCATACAGCACTCACACCAAGGCATACTAACACTGAGTCCTGGCCTTCAACCTGGGGCTTCTCTCACCGAAGCTTCTCACACACCACTTACACCGAGGCGTACTAACACTGAGGCCTTTCTCCCAATGAGACCTTCTCACACTGAAGGCTCTCTCAGGCTGATGTCTCTCTCACACTGAGGCGAACTAACACTGAGGCCGGGATTGTGGCACAGCTGGCTGAGTGTCAGCTGCATTAAGATCACTCTGACCAAAGGGTCATGAGTTCGAAGCCAGCCCGGGTTAGAGTGGGTTTCCAACCAATTGTGTAGCCTGTTGTCGACCTTTGCAACCCGAAAGACAGTTGCATCTGTCAAGTAGGAAAACTGGGTACCACCTTAAAGTGTGGGGAGGCTAAATTAAGTAATTTATGAGGCCATAAAAAAGACTCCAGCAAAGCACTCCCGCAAAAAAGCATGCGGGGAATGCAGAAGTACTTCATCAGTGTCGCAGATGGACGATGAAAAGCGACAGCTCCCCTGGCGGCCAGAAAAGTTAAATAGCCTCTGTGTATGTCTGTATATATTGTATGTCAAAATTGGCATTGAATGTTTGCCAGATATGTGTACACTGTAATCCGCCCTGAGTCCCCTGCCGGGTGAGAAGGGCGGAATATAAATGCTGTAAATAAATAAATAAATAAATAAATTCTCATACTGAGGCCTACTAACACACTGAGGCCTTTCTCCCACTGAGGCCTTCTCACACTGAGGGCTCTCTCAGACTGATGTCTATCTCACACTGAGGCCTTCTCATACTGAGGCCTACTAACACACCGAGGCCTTTCTCCCACAGAGATCTTTCACAGACTGAGGGCTACTAAGCTACAGGCACACCTGCATATGTTGAACTGCAGCTTTTGCCGAGTCATTGCATCCATTTAACCCTTTCAGTGCTTGACTCACATTTTTGTAATTAAAAATACCTAGTTAATATTTAATATTTCTGACATTTCCTTCCTCATCGCTGGTTGGTGAGCTTCTAGTAGCCACCCTCTGAGTATGTGAGAAAGGTCCATCTTCAGCAGAACTTTGCTTCTGCTCACCTGAGCCCATTCTGATGTTCTTGTGTCTTTCTTCCCAGTCCCCACAGAAGACGCTCCAGAGAACCCTCTCAGACGAGAGCTTATGCAGTGGACGCCGCGATGCCACCTACGCCAGCGCCTACTGCTTTGAGCAGCCCCTCGCCAGCGACGTCCTCTTCACCAGCACCTACCCCTCCAGCACCCTCCCTGTGCGGAAGCAGCAGCAACAGCAGCAGCAACACCAGTCGCCCAGCAATGGGAACCTCTCTGAGAAGAAGTGTGAGTTCTCACTAGGGGGAAGTGGAGAATCCATGGTCCTTTTTGTACCTCATTCTAGCACAATAGGAAAATGAAAACCGTAGCCAGGCTGCCTTTGCGGTCTGAGTATCTCCAGCAATGATGTTAAAGAGAAGCAGCCTTCTTGCACCTCTCTTGGGCCTAAGTCACAGGAAACATGGTCAGCCTCCTCACACTCTGCTCTCTGACCTCATGTGTTGTGGTGTTTCCTTTCCTTGCAGCCAACATCTCAGCCTCGGAGCTCTCCCTGAGCGATGCACGAGACAAATCTCTGCGACGCATCGATCCTGGACTGATGCCGTTACCGGACACAGCCACCGGCCTGGAATGGTCAAGCTTGGTCAGTGCTGCAAAAGCCTACGAAGGTAGGAGAGGCAAAGGTGGACTTTGGCATGGCAGAGGCATATACAGGGCATTGCTTGCATTCTCCTTCTCTCTGTCTCTCTCTCTCCTGAATGTTCCATGTGCCAGAGAATCCAAGGAAGGAATCCCATACATCAGTTAGATCAGTGGTTCTCAACCTGTGGGTCCCCATGTGTTTTGGCCTACAACTCCCAGAAATCCCAGCTAGTTTACCAGCTGTTAGGATTTCTGGGAGTTGAAGACCAAAACATCTGGGCACCCACAGGTTGAAAACCATTGAGTTAGAGAAAGAGCCACTGACAAAGTAAACGATGAAGTGTGTGGACTGGCACACTGCTTCAACTTCCAGTTGTTGTTGTTGCTCTTGTTGTTTACTATTGCTGCAGTTGCTGTTGTTGGCAGAAGCAACAGCATTTATTTCTATAGTGTCATCATTGTGCATGTTGCTTTACAATTAAAGAAACAACAAAAAAGATAACCAGCCCTACCAAAGGTTTACAATTTAAAACACAAACACACACACATATATATATACACACACACACACAACCCAGGAAGGAAAGAATAATACAAGTAGGCAACCACCTGAGCCCATTCAATTCTGATACAATTCTAAAAACAACTATCCAAACAGAAATACAAAAAAAAACAACAACAATGCAAACTGAAAAATACATGTAACCAAAATTTGCAAGATTGTAAAATTGTAATAAACGTTTCCATAGGGAAAAATAACGGCAACAATAATAATGTTACTGGGTTGTTGTAGGTTTTTTTCGGGCTATATGTCCATGTTCTAGAGGCATTTTCTCCTGACATTTCGCCTGCATCTATGGCAAGCATCCTCAGAGGTAGTGAGGTCTATTGGAACTAGGAAAGTGGTTTATATATCTGTGGAATGACCAGGGTGGGGAAAAGAACTCTTGTCTGTTGGAGCTAAGTGTGAATGTTTCAACTGACCACCTTGATTAGCATTTGATGGCCTGGCAGTGCCTGGGGCAATCTTTTGTTGAGAGGTGATTAGATGTGCCTGATGTTTCCCCTCTGTTAATAATAATAATGTTACTGTCTTTGCAACAACTTAGGTTTGTGGAGTGATTTCTCTTGCCTGTAGTATGACCAGCAGATGTTTGGTACTTTTATAAGTGTGGCCTGCTCCTTTGTATAGTATTTTCTTTTCTTCTGACCAATTTATTGTCATACAGTAGGGTTTGAATCTGCACCCTTCCATGAAAGATTGAAATATGCATGGAAAATTATTCTCACATACATATATCATTGGTTGCAACAGATTCTGTTCTCCCGTGGTTGCCCAGTTCTAGAACTGGTCATGAACTTCTCAGGCAGAGCAAGTTCATGCTAGGAACATCTCTGTACTTCGTCACCACACTCCAGTCCAATATAAACCAGCAAAGCGGTTTATTGAAGAATATATATATAAAGCAGAGCAGCAAAATAGTAAGAAACATCTAAGTCCAAAAATATTCAATAATCCATAAATTCCAAGGTACAAAAGTTGAATCAAAAACCAAGTATGCAAAAGAACCAGAATACAAGAAGGCAGCATAAAACTCACAACACAGAACTCAAAAATAATCCTTTAAATTTTAGTTTATGTATGTCTAAAACGTAATAAATATTATTTAAAAAATAATCCTTTAAACTTGAACAGCTGAAGACATGAAACCAGAAGTCCCTTGTAAAGCTTGGCTAGAGTTCAACCCAAGATGTTGCTTGAAATCCAACTTTGAACAGACTTCTGGTCAACGATGGATTTTCATATCTCTAATAAAGCCATGAAATCATTCTGTTTACCCTTGCAAATAGATAGTGGCTTTTTCTCTAACAAGTGTATTGACCTCCAGCGAGTCTGAGAATCAGCTCGAAGTTTACAAAAGCTATGCCTTCTATCTTTTGGCTCATTAGCCTCTCCACCTGGCAATTCATCTTCTCAACTTGCTTCCCTAGAGAAAGCTGGGACCCTCTCTGGAATGTGGCCTTCACTTACTACAGGAGACACAGAACACTCAATTTCAGGACTTGCTGGCTCACAGGCTCAGCAGGCCCAGAAATCCCATGATTCACTTCCTCATTGACATTAGGTACAATCATTGGCTGAACTACAACAGAGCCATCCTGTTGTGTTGACTTCTCTGTCATTTATATTCCACCCTTCTCACCCTGCAGGGGATTCAGGGCGGATCACAATGTACATATACATGGCAAACATTCAATGCCATAGACACACAACATATATAGACAGACACACAGAGGCTATTTAACATTCCAGCTTTTTTCATGAGGGTATTCTGGCTACCAGGGGAGCTGTTACTTCACTGTCCATTTGTGACACCGATGAAGTACTTCCTCATTCTTTGCATGCTTACTGGACATTTTTATGACATTGTAAATTATCCTCTCCTCATAAGCGGTACCTAAATTTCCTACTTGACAGATGCAACTGTCATTTGGGCTGCAAAGGTCGACAGCAGTGTTTCTCAACCTCTGAGTCCTCAGATGTTTTGGCCTACAACTCCCAGAAATCCCAGCCAGTTTACCAGCTGTTAGGATTTCTGGGAGTTGAAGGCCAAAAACATCTGGGGACCCCAGGTTGAGAACCACTGGTCTACAGCAAGCTACACAAATGTCAGAAGCTCACTCCAACCTGGGTTGGCTTTGAACTCATAACCTTTTGCTCAGTAGTGATCTTAATGTAGTTTACTCCCAGCCAGCTGTGCCACAATCCCGGTGCTTATGGGTGCCTTAAATACTTCCCTGCTTTAAAGCAATACCTATTTATCTACTCACATTTGCTTTCGAACTGCTAGGTAGGCAGAAGCTGGGCTGAAGGCCAGGAGCTCATCCCGACCTGGGCTTCGAACTGTCAACCTTTCAATTAGCAAGACGTACTACTCGACTCACATTTGCTTTCAAACTGCTGGGTAAGCAGAAGCTCGGCTGAAGGCCAGGAGCTCACCCCGACCCGGGCTTTGAATTGTCAACCTTTCAATTAGCAAGATGTACTGCTCTACTCACATTTGCTTTCGAACTGCTAGGTAGGCAAAAGCTGGGCTGAAGGCCAGGAGCTCATCCCGACCTGGGCTTCGAACTGTCAACCTTTCAATTAGCAAGATGTACTGCTCTACTCACATTTGCTTTCGAACTGCTAGGTAGGCAGAAGCTGGGCTAAAGGCCAGGAGTTTATCCCAACGCAGGCTTCGAACTGTCAACCTTTTGATTGGCAAGATGTACTGCAGCTGGCAGTTAACCTGCTGTGCTAAAGCCTTTTCACCTCACATTAGCAAGATGTACTGCTCTACTCACATTTGCTTTTGAACTGCTAGGTAGGCAGAAGCTGGGCTGAAGGCCAGTAGCTCACCCCAACCCGGGCTTTGAATTGTCAACCTTTCAATTAGCAAGATGTACTGCTCTACTCACATTTGCTTTCGAACTGCTAGGTAGGCAAAAGCTGGGCTGAAGGCCAGGAGCTTATCCCGACGCAGGCTTCGAACTGTCAACCTTTCGATTGGCAAGATGTACTGCAGCTGGCAGTTAACCTGCTGTGCTAAAGCCTTTTCACCTTACATTGGAATGGTTATGGGGTAGTTGTACTTTTTATTAATATATCCTTGAAACGGAGAAGCTTCCCCCACCTCCTCCAAGCTTTATATTTTCCAAAAGATTCACCCACCCACCTTTCTTCTGCTTCCAGAAAGAAATAATAGCTGAGCCTAACCAGGTCAGTCTGTCAGGTCTCATTTACTTGCAGAGATTTCCTGGGGAGGCCCCATAGACACCACTCACTGTCTTTTTCATAGCATGCAAGTGCTTTTCCCATCTCCCTCTAAAGGAGGGCTGAAATGGGACACGAATGTCTATGCTCCATTTCCTGTAAAGCCAGAAGCGTTGTGGGGTGAGCTTTCTCTCTCATTCACTCACTCTCTCTGTGTGCCCAGCTAGCTTAGTGGTCTTAAATGCCATTATCTCCCTGCGGCTGCTTCTGTGACCTGGTTTTTTCCCAGCCTGGACCTGCCTTGCCTTTCTGCGCCTCATCACAGCTGGCCTCCCCAGGAGCGAAGGCACTCTGCGCAGTTCGGCTCGTCGCTCTTGGGTGCCCCCCGGGAGAGGCCTCCGACTGCTCCTGCCGCTGAAAGTAGGGCAAGCAGGGAGGGAGAGAGGTGAGCGCATGTCGGGGCAAGGCTGGCTCCCGGCAAGGATCTCCCTTGATGCGGATTAACCGCCTCCCTGGCAGCCAGGCAGGCAAAGTCGGGCATCTGTTCAGGCCTGCCATCTGCGTCACGCTTTCCCCGCCTTCCCCGTGCAAGCAAGCGCTCACTCCCTGGCTCGCAAGTGGGGAGAGGCTGCCACTCGAGTGCACAAGAAGCCAGAGGACGGTGTGCGCTCAGTGTACTTTGGTGTGCGCTCAGTTCAGCCGAGTCTTCCTGATCTGCCCGGGTGCCCAAATTCCTCGACTCGCAACGAGAAGGTAGGCAAAGCCTTATAGTAGGCCAACCTGCTTTGATTATGAGCCTCTGAGACTTACTTACTTACTTACTTAGTCGATCCTTTGTAGATCAAGAGGATGGTCTCCCAGATGTAGTGTCTTGGTGGTGGGTCTATTCTTGCCCTATTCTTGACTCGCATGTTCTCCCGCAGTGAGGACAACGGTTTCCAGATGGAAGGCGGTCCCGGTCAGGGTTGGCTTGACATGCCTTTCTCTTGGCACATTTCTCCCTTTCGCCCTCCATTCCTGCCTCTTCGAATTCTGCAGCACTGCCAGTCACAGCTGACCTCCAGTTAGAGCGCTCAAGGGCCAAGGCTTCCTAGTTTGTAAGGGGAAGAGGGGAAAAAATGGTATAATAAAAATAACTATAAAGAAATACAATATGTATAAGCGGATAAAAGGTGTGTGATAGAGTTATATGTAGCATTAGTTGTAATGGAAATTTAAAAATAATGATAAGAAATATGATTAAAAGATGTTTTTGATGTTTATTTACTGTTAGATTGTGTATAATATGACATACTCTTTTGTCTAAGATACTGTAAAAAGAGAGAAGAACGTATACAATGCTAGGACAGTTTTAAATTGTGTTATTTTAAATGGTGTATTTTAATATTTAGATTTTTTTTTAATGTTTATGTATTGTATCCAGGCATTGAATGTTTGCCATGTGTGTGTGTGTGTATATAAATTTTATTGTGCATTTTGATATTTACAAACCGAAACAAAAAGATTGCCATGTATATATTGTGCTCCACTCTGAATCCCCTTCGGGGTGAGAAGGGCGAAATATAAGTGTTTTAAATAAATAAATAAATAAATGGCACCTTTTATTTATTTATTTATTTGTGTACAGTATTTGTATGTCACCCTTCTCACCCCAAAGGGGACTCAGAGCGGCTCACAAAATATATATACATACAATACATTATATTATTTGCGTTGTACAATATCAGTATTAAATATTACTATATTGTACTATACCATTATATTCTAATATTACATGTAATTTAAATATATAAGTATAATATCATATTATTAGTAGTAGTAGTATTATGTTGTATTGCATATAGGTTGGCTTTAAGCCCATCTTTAAATCTCTTTTCCTGTCCACCAACATTCCTTTTTCCGTTCTTGAGTTCGGAGTAGAGCAACTGCTTCGGGAGACAGTGATCAGGAATGGTCTCCCAGATATAGTGTCTTGGTGATGGGTCTGTAGGTGGCTGTGGAGCCCTATTCTTGACCCACATGTTCTCTCGCAGTGAGGACAACGGTTTCCAGGTGGAAGGCGGTCCCGGTCAGGGTCAACTTGGTATGCCTTTCTCTTGGCACGTTTCTCCCTTTCGCCCTCCATTCGTGCCTCTTTGAATTCTGCAGCACTGCCGGTCACAGCTGACCTCCAGTTAGAGCATTCAAGGGTCAGGGCTTCCTAGTTTATTTATTTATTATTTATTATTATTTACAGCATTTATATGCCACCCTTCTCACCCCAAAGGGGACTCAGAGCGTCTCACAAGATATATATACATACAATATATTATATTATTAGCATAGTTCAATATATTATTAAATATTACTGTATTGTACTATACCATTATATTTTAATATTATTAGTAATATTATTATTAATAGAAATATTATCAGATTGTTTGTTTGTTAAAAAATGCAGTACAACTGTTTGGTTTGCTCCTGATACGATAAATAAATAAACAAATAAAGTAATATTACATGTAATATAAATATATAATTATAATTTATTAGTAGTAGTATTATTGTCTATTGTCTATTTGTGTACGTTTCTGTTTTTGTTTTTAATATTGATACGGTCAGTGGACTAATCAATAAACTTTGCTTGATGTAATATAAATATATAATTACAATTTATTAGTAGTAGTATTATATTGTATTACATATAGGTTGGCTTTAAGCCCATCTTTAAATCTCTTTTCCTGCCCACCAACGTTCCTTTTTCCGTTCTTGAGTTCGGAATAGAGCAACTGCTTTGAGAGACAGTGATAAGGCATTTGGACAATGTGGCCGGTCCAGCCAAGTTGATGGCGGAGGAGCATCGCTTCAATGCTGGTGGTCTTTGCTTCTTCCAGCACGCTGACATTTGTCCACCTGTCTTCCCAAGAGATTTGTAGAAGAACAGGGGGATACTTCTTGCTGAGACAAACTGGGTGGTGGGGTGGAGAGACAGGACCCCAGCCTCATTGTCTGTGGGTCAGAGCTGTCCTTTCTTTTACCTTTCTTCAGGACGCTTTCCAGTTCACTCTTAAAACATACAAGGGTAGCAACTCTGCACCCAGCCCCTTGTGGGTCTTTATGATCCCAGTCTTCCATTTTGTTCACTTCCTTACCCACATAAAAGATGGAAACAGGAAGGGTGCTGAGCTCTTTTTTCCAGAGTTAGTAAATGATGATGTCCATTGCTGTGGACTAGGACTTTGACGAAGGGTTAGAAGGCATGATCATCAAGTTTGCAGAAGACACCAAATTGGGAGGGAGAGCCAATATTCGCGAAGACGGGAGCAGAATTCAAAACGATCTTCACAGATTAGATGATTGGCCAATACTAACAAAATGAAGTGCAACAGGGACAAATGCAAGATACTCCACTTAGGCAGACAAAACAAAATGCAAAGATACAGAATGGGGGATGATGCCTGGTTCGACAACAGGACGTGTGAAAAAGATCTTGGAGTCCTCCTAGACAACAAGTTTAAACATGAGCCAATGTCATGCAGCAGCTAAACAAGCCAGTGGGATTTTGGCCTGCATAAATAGGAGTCTAGTGCCTAGATCCAGGGAAGTCATGCTATCCCTCTATTCTGCCTTGGTTAGACCACACCTGGATTCACACTGTGTCCAATTCTGGGCACTGCAGTTGAAGGGATATGTTGACAAGCTGGAATATATCCAGAGGAGGGAGACTCAAATGATCAAGGGTCTGGACAACAAGCCCTATGAGGATCAGCTTAAAGATCTGGGCATGTTTAGCCTTCAGAAGAGAATAAGAGAAAGGTCTTCCCCTGACATTAAGTGCAGTCGTGTCCTATAATAATAATAATAATAATAATAATAATAATAATAATACACTTTATTTATAACCCGCCATCATCTCCCCAAAGGGGACTAACATGAGGCCAAGCCCAAAATAATACAACATAATAAACACACAATAACAAAATACATCATAACAAAAAGAAGGCTGAGAGGAGACATGATGAGGCCCAGCTATCAATATGTGAGAGGGAGTCATAGGGAGGAGGGAGCAAGCTAATTTTCTGCCTCCCTGGAGACTTGGACATGGAACAGTGGCTTCAAACTACAAGAAAGGAGATTCCACTGAACATTAGGAAGAACTTCCTGACTGTGAGAGCTGTTCAGCAGTGGAACTCTCTTCTCCAGAGTGTGGTAGAGGCTCCACCTTTGGAGGCTTTGAAACAGAGGCTGGATGTCCATCTATTGGGGGTGCTTTGAATGTGATTGTCCTGCTTCTTTGCAGGGGTTGGACTGGAAGGTCCATAAGGCCTTGTCCAACTCTATGATTCTCACACCAGAAGCGACTTGCAGTTTCTCAAGTCACTCCTGACACACACACAAAAAGGAACCTTGGGTGAAATTCGTAGCTATTTGAGCCAAAGCATCAAAGCCATCATGCTCTGTTACTCCTTTTCAACCCTTCCTAGATTTGACGTGCTCAGCCCAACATGCTTGAAACTATAATTCTGCTTTGTTTGGTTTGTCCTTGCATATTGGTGCCTCTGCCATTTCTCTCTTTGTTTTCATGAGTGGTTTCTTTGCATTAGCCGGTCGAGGAATTGGGGCAACTGTCTAGAACGTGCCTGGTTGTTTCCATCACCACATTTCCTTAAGACAGTGAATCTCTTGCTTCTTTCTTACCCCTGTTTGTAGGCAAATGGCCTCTTTTTGGAGCACTGGCATGTCTCCAGGCTGATGTCCTTTCATAGCTTGCCAGGCCTGATGGCTGCCCTCTCGGTGGCAGGGGCAGCCCAACCCTCAGCCGCCCAGAGATTGTGACTCACGGCTCAGCTGGCCACGGGCATTTGGGAGGAGCTGGGAGTGACTCACTGTCCGGGCTGTTTTGCCAGCTGTGCCGGTTGGGATCAGAGAGAGAGAGAGAGAGAGAGATTAATTGGGGGTTGTTGGTGGGCAGGAGTGGCTCCGTGGCTCTTTGGGGGAAGGAATCTGCCACTGCAAACACGACCAACCTTCGTGCTGCCTCTTCCTTCCAGTCCAGAGAGCGGTGTCCCTCTTCTCCCTCAATGACGCTGTGCTGAGTCCCGACGTCCCCTCCGCCCACAGCCCCGTCCTCGCGCACTTGAGTCTGGAGAGGCAACCCACGCCACGCACAACACCCACCATGAGGTAAGGAAGTCTGTCTGGGGTTCCCTTCCAAAGTTGTAGCTGGTTTTTTTGCATAAAGATGTCCCACATTTTTAAGGGCTGTGAAAAAAATTGACATGAAGCTATCTAGAGAAAAATTGTATATATTTCTGAAAAGTGCACAAAATACCAATTTTATTTAGGTGAAGGTAAAGGTCTTCTCCTGACATTAAGTCCAGTCGTGTCCAACTCTGGGGGTTGGTGCTGATCTCCATTTCTAAGCCGAAGAGCCGGCGTTGTCCGTAGACACCGCCAAGGTCACGTGGCCAGCATGACCGCATGGAGCACCGTTATTTAATTTTTATGTATTTATTTACCCTGTTTATATCCTGCCTTTCTCTACCCTGAAAAGGACTTGAGGTGGCTTTACATATAGACAACTATTCAAGTAACCTAAATGGTTCTGGCCCAGATTACCTATCCGAACGTATCTCCCTCTATGAACCTCCACAGCGTTTTAAGATCATCTGGAAACACCCTGGTTTCGGTCCCGCCTCTCTCGCAGGCGTGATTGTTGGGGACGAGACAGGGCCTTCTCAGTGGTGGCCCCTCAGCTGTGGAACTCCCTACCCAGGGATATTAGATCAACTCCTTCTCGCCTGACCTTCTGAAAGAGAGTGAAAACGTGGCTTTGTCACCAGGCCTTTGGAGAACTTGTACAGTAGATAGACTTGGAACAATGCAATGACCATTGGAACGACCTGGATTACATACTCTGAATGTATTGTTTTTAAATGTTTTAATTGTTTTTAACGTACTGGTCGGAGATGAGGCTTTCTCAGCGGTGGTCCCTCAGCTATAGAACTCCCTCCCCAGTGACAGAAGGTGAGCCCCCTCCCTCCTTGCCTTCAGAAGAAAGGTAAAAACTTGGCTGTGGGATCAAGCCTTCGGTGATTAACTGTTTTGCAATAACAGCTACAGAATATGTGCAATGATTGTTGGAACAGCCCCAGATTACGATTGTGAATGGCGTGATTTTAATAGCGAATGCAATATTTGTATATGTTTTAATGTGCATTAATTAAAATTTTATATTTTAATTTAAATGTATTTTAACTGTATGTTGTCCAAAGGCATTATTGATTTGATTTATTTATTTACGCCATTTTTCTACCATGCCTTTTTCACTTCGGAGAGGACTCAAGGTGGCTTTACATATAAGCAACGATTCGATGCCTTAAATGACGCTCCATGCAGTCATGCTGGCCACATGACCTTGGAGGTGTCTTTGGACAACGCCGGCTCTTTGGCTTAGAAATGGAGATGAGCACTACCCCCAGAGTCAGACATGACTGGACTTAATGTTGGGGGACAACCTTTATCTTTTACATGTAAATAAATATTAAAATAGAATTTAAAAATAGATTAAAAGCAATTAAAACGTTTAAAAACAATACATTCAGAGTTAAACACTTATCTGTCCAAATGTATCTCCCTCTATGAACCACCGCGGAGTTTAAGATCATCTGGAAACACCCTGCTCTCAGTCTTGCCTCCCTCACAGGACCGAGAGCAGAGTAAATAAAACTGGCTGCTGTCCGTTGGACCATTTGAAGCTTCCAAACAGTCTTCAAAGGCAGCCCCACGTAGAGCGCGTTGCAGTAGTCTATTTGGGATGTAACCAGAGCATGGACTACCACTACATTAATTTTGTTTTAATGGGTCTTTAAAATCATGTCAGACAAATTCCGTCCATCATTGCCAATACATTGCTGAGGATGTTCTCGGAATTTCTCCATCACTCTCTGGATCATCTCAGGTGGAATAGCATCAAAGTGTGTATGGATTGCTCTCTGTTTTATTATCACAGAATAGTTGTTCACCGGTCCAACTCATGATGGGTTCTGAAAACAGCAGAACCGAACCTACCGAATTAGGCCTGTCCCACCTCTCTATCCCCCACAACATCCCACAGAGTGTACCCTCAAAATATGGGAGATCTTTAGGCTACACCCTGTACAAGGCCAGCACCTTCTGAGCGACTTGCTACACCTCAGGTCCATTTTGGATGGGGCACAGATGAGTATCCTCTTGCCCTTGTGTCAAGTCCAAAACCCATCAATGCACAGCAACTGTTTTACCCTTGGAGTTGGGAGAAAGGGCTGCTGCTTATGGAACACAGTCAGTCGTAAGGCATACAGGGCATAGGGTTACAGCCTGTGTTGGATGGGGTTACACTCCCCCTGAAGATGCAGGTTCGCACCTTGGGAGTGATCCTGGACTCTTCACTGAGCCTGGAACCTCAAGTTTCGGTGGTGACCAGGGGAGCATTTGCACAATTAAAGCTTGTGCACCAGCTGTGCCCGTACCTTGGGAAGTCTGACTTGGCCACGGTAGTCCACGCTCTGGTTACATCCCATATAGACTACTGCAACGCGCTCTATGTGGGGTTGCCTTTGAAGGCGGTTCGGCAGCTTCAACTAGTCCAATGAACGGCAGCCAGGTTGCTAACAGGAGCGGCTCTCTGGGAGCATACAACCCCCTTGTTGCGCCAGCTCCACTGGCTGCGGGTTTGCTACTGGGCCCAATTCAAAGTGCTAACTTTGTCCTATAAAGCCCTAAACCAGTGGTTCTCAACCTGGGGTCCCCAGATGTTTTTGGCCTTCAACTCCCAGAAATCCTAACAGCTGGTAAACTGGCTGGGATTTCTGGGAGTTGTAGGCCAAAAACATCTGGGGACCCCAGGTTGAGAACCACTGCCCTAAATGGCTCTGGCCCAACTTACATGTCCGAACGTATCTCCCCTTACAAACCATCAAGGACCTTGAGATCGTCCGGGGAGGCCCTGCTCTCGGTCCCACCTTCATCAAAAGTACGTCTGGCGGGGACAAGAGACAGGGCCTTCTCAGTGGTGGCCCTTCGGCTATGGAACGCCCACCCTAGTGAGATTAGATCTGCTCCCTCCCTTTTAACGTTTCGGAAGCAAATTAAAACATGGCTATCTGAGCAAGCGTTTACAAATGCAGAGTAACGGATATAGGTAATTGATATAGGAAAGCTGGCGACTTGACGATGGAACTGGACAATGCTTATAGGAGACGCTAATGATGTTGTTTTTATTGCCTTGTTGTGTTTTGTTGGAAACTGCCTTGAGTCGCCAATAGGCTGAGAAAGGCGGTATACAAATACAGTAAATAAATACCTTGATGCTCCATTTGCTCTGGATAAAGGAAAAGATGGAGCATATCCTCATTTCCCCCTCTTCCCAAGCTGAGACCAGGTTCTTCATGGTGTAAACAGCCTTTCCTTGCCAACTGTGAAGTGACAGCAAGGTGACCCTCCTGGGGCTTGACATCTATTGAATGGTAGGAGGATGTAGCAATAACTGTCTGGTTTCCCCCCTTCCTGTGCAGTGAGGAACCTTCAGCAGAACTGACTGGCAAAGTCTACCAGCTCGAGGCCATGCTGAAACAGCTCCACACCGACTTGCAGAAGGTAAGGAGCCACAGCTACTATTCCCTTTGCCCAGTGGGTTATCTTGGCCGAGGGGAACCCACACGATCTCTTCGATCATCTGGAGAGGCCCTAGTCGCGCTCCCACCTGCATCGCAAACGCGATTGGTGGGGACGAGAGAGAGGGCCTTCTCCCCTTGGGGAGATGGTGGCGGGGTATAAATAATGTTTTATCATTATTATATTATTATTGTATTGTCGAAAGCTTTCATGGCCGGAATCACTGGGTTGTTGTAGGTTTTTTCGGGCTATATGGCCATGGTCTAGAGGCATTCTCTCCTGACCACCTAGATTAGCATACAATGGCCTGACTGTGCCGGGGGCAAACTTTTGTTGAGAGGTAATTATTATTATTGTCGAAGGCTTTCATGGCTGGAATCACTAGGTTCTTGTGTGTCTTGGAACAGTTTCTCCTCGTAGAGATGTTCAATGTATTGTCGAAGGCTTTCATGGCTGGAATCACTAGGTTCTTGTGGGTTTTTTCGGGCTATAGGGCCATGTTCTAGAGGCATTTCTCCTGACGTTTCGCCTGCATCTATGGCAAGCATCCTCAGAGGTAGTGAGGTCTTCCGTGTGTCTTGGAACAGTTTCTCCCCATAGAGATGTTCAATGTATTGTTGAAGGCTTTCATGGCTGGAATCACTAGGTTCTTGTGGGGGTTTTCGGGCTATAGGGCCACATTCTAGAGGCATTTCTCCTGACGTTTCGCCTGCATCTATGGCAAGCATCCTCAGAGGTAGTGAGGTTCTCACTACCTCTGAGGATGCTTGCCATAGATGCAGGCGAAACATCAGGAGAAATGCCTCTAGAACATGTCCCTATAGCCCGAAAAAACCCACAAAAACCTAATTATTATAATATTTATTATTATTATTATTTACTGCAGGAAAAACAGGACAAGGTGGTGCTCCAGGCAGAAGTAGCCAACCTCCGGCAGAACAACCAGCGCCTACAGGAGGAGTCGCAGACGGCCAACGAGCAGCTACGCAAGTTTGCCGAGATCTTCTCCAACGCCGTGGAGAAGAAGGAGCTGTGAGCTGGCCCCTTGGGTGGGGCAGGGTGGGCCGCTGCATCTGGTTTAGGAAAGGACCGCAGTGGCCGATGAGTGTGGACTCTTCCCCGGAGCCAAACGCATTGCTTGCTCTTCCAAGAGAGGCTTTCCTTCCCATACAGCGTGTGGCCTCTCCTTAGACAGCTCCTTTCCTGCTTTCTCCTGCACAGAGAGTTTTATGCCACTCTCTAGTGGATATTGAGGTTGGAGGGGGAGCAAAACTGGTGTTCAGAGTCAAGCACACCTTGCCAACGATGCCTGAATAGTGTTGAGGACATCCAGGTTTCAGGCTGGCTTCTAAATGACACTCAATGTGGCAGCACCGCCGGAAGCAGCGGCACGGACCCGGCCAGCCCGTTTTTGCCACGCTTATCCTTGCAAGTGACCGCCAGGGGGCGCCTTGGCGTTCCGGCAGACCGGATGGATCAATCGGAGCAAAGCGCCAGAGCGCAGCAGCCGAGAGTCTAAAAGAGCACTTTCTCACGACTAAATTATTTTCTAGAGAATGCAAGGTTGGGAGTGGCTCAGGAAGTTAAAAATAATAATAATAATAAAAGTCTAAATGTATATGTTCTTTATAAAACACTATATTTGTATAAATGGTACTGTTTGTAATTTTTTTTTCTAAGAGATTTCTGTGCATGCACCTGAATTCAGCACACCGGATTTGTCCCCAGCTGCAGCAGAGATGCAAAACCCAGGCTTTGGGGAGGAGAGGCAAGGGCCCTCCTTGAGATAAACGAGGCCGTAGACCTTGCTGGGTTCTGCCTTGCCCTACGGGTTTGCCCCAGGAGATCCCACTTGCTTGTTCGTTGGCCTACAAACTTGCTGCTTTTGGGGAAACGGGCAACACCATTCCCTCTATTGGGAGGGCAGCTCTTTCACCTGGTCTCCAAGAGCGCTCTTCCTGCCATTCATGTTTTATGTGAGCTCTCCCGCTGCACTTCCCTCTTGCATTCAAGCCATGCATTGTTGAAGGCTTTCGTGGCCGGAATTACTGGGTCGTTGTGAGTTTTCCAGGCTGTATGGCCATATTCCAGAAGCATTCTCTCCTGACGTTTCGCCTGCATCTATGGCAGGCATCCTCAGAGGTTGTGAGGTCTGTTGAAAACTAGGCAAAGTGAGGTTTATATATATTAGGAATGTCCAGGGTGAACACTAGTCTGTTTGAATGCTGCAATTGATCACTTTGGCATCAAATAGCCTTGCAGCTTCAAGGCTTGGCTGCTTCCTGCCTTGGGGAATCCTTTGTTGGGATGTGTTAGCTGGCCAATGGTTTCTTGTCTGGATTCCCCCTGTATTTGAGCGTTCCTCTTTCTTTACTTTACTGATTTTAGAGTTTTTTTTAAAAAACTGGTAATCAGATTTTGTTCATTTTCACGGTTTCCTCCTTTCTGCTGAAATTGTCCACAGTATTGGAAACTAGAAAAATGGGGTTTATATATCTGTGGAATGTCCATGGTGGGAGAAAGAACTCTTTTCTGTTTGTGTTAGATGTGGATGTTTCAATTGGCCACCTTGATGAGCATGGAATGGCCCAGCAGTTTCATGATCTGGCTTCTTTCTGCCTGGGGAATCCTTTGTTGGGAGGTGATTATCTGGCCCTGATTTTTTCCTATCTGGAATTCCCCTGTTTTTGAGCGTTCCTCTTTATTTACTGTATTTTTTCCTGGACACATGTTTCAATTGGCCACCTTGATTAGCATTGAATGGCCCAGCAGTTTCAAGGTCTGGCTTCTTACTGCCTGGGGGAATCCTTTGTTGGGAGGTGATTAGGTGGCGCCGATTGTTTCTTGTCTGGAATTTCCCTGTTTTTGAGTGTTCCTCTTTATTTACTGTATTTTTTCCTGGACACATGTTTCAATTGGCCACCTTGATTAGCATTGAATCAAGGTCTGGCTTCTTAGTGCCTGGGGGAATCCTTTGTTGGGAAGTGATTAGGTGGTGCCGATTGTTTCTTGTCTGGAATTCCCCTGTTTTTGAGTGTTACTCTTTATTTACTATATTTTTTTCCCACCCTGGACATTCCACAATTATATAAACCCCATTTTCCTAGTTTCCAACAGACCTCACAACCTCTGAAGATGCCTGCCATAGATGCAGGCGAAACGTCAGGAGAGAATGCCTCTGGAACATGGCAAACTCAAAACAACGCATTCAAGCCATGTTTTTCCATCTCTGCTGGGCAGGGACAGATACGCCACCCACCAGGGCATGCCAAGGGCACTCGTATGTCCACGCGCAGCCCTTCTGCAATAAGGCAGCGGCTGCTTCTTCCGGTCTGGTATGTAGTGAATTTGTGGTTTCTGTTTGTTTGGGTTTGTTTCCTGTCGTGTGTTAAAGCATGTTGTTGTTTGTAACTGGCAACACGGTCCTGCTTGGGGACAGGAGGAGTGCGCGCGGCGTATTTAGGGCGTCCTGAGCAACAAAGGCAGCTTTTGTTCCATTCCAGATGCCAAGTCCCTTCTGTTTTCCAGCTCAGGTGCCCTGAAATGCTGTAGACCGATAGAGGAGGAAGCAGCAGAGACGGGAAACATAGGAAGGCTAGGAAACTAGGAGTTTCAGCTTAGCTCACAGCTCCCCGTCGTTCCATGTTTAATCCAGACTTGACGTTGAAAAACCAGCGTCTGAACTATGCAAAAACCCAGACTCTGGGGCCACTTCCTAGTGAGGAGGGCTGTCTTCCTTCTCGACCCTTTTTGGGTCTCCCAGCCATATGAACCGCTGCAAGGAGAGGAGAGGAGGCTACTCCAGTCTTGCCAATATGAACCGGCTCGGAGATTTGCAGACAGCCGCACCATATATGTCTTAACTTAGAAGGGAGCTGCCTGCTTTCTGCCTCCATCATCAGGAAAAACCTTCCCTGTCCTTCTCTAAAGCAGTCTTTCTCGCTCAGTGCCTCTATGAATCTCTCCTCTATTTCGGGCTATATGGCCATATTTCAGAAGCATTCTCTTCTGACATTTCGCCTGCATCTATTCCAGGCATCTTCAGAGGTTGTGAGGTCTGTTGGAAACTAGGAAAATTGGGTTTATATATCTGTGGAAAGTCCAGGGAGGGAAAAAGGACATTAAACACAGAGGAAATCCCAGATTAGTGTAGTGTTTACACCAGGGGTCCTCAAACTATGGCCCGAGGGCCGGATATGGCCCTCCAAGGTCATTTACCCGGCCCTCGCTCAGGGTCAACCTAAGTATGAAACAACTTGAAAGCACACAACAACAACAAAAACAACAATGTATTGTCGAAGGCTTTGTGGCCGGAATCGCTGGGTTGTTGTAGGTTTTTTCGTGCTATATGTCCATGTTCTAGAGGCATTCTCTCCTGACGTTTCGCCTGCATCTATGGCAAGCATGCTCAGAGGTAGTGACCTCACTACCTCCGAGGATGCTTGCCATAGATGCAGGTGAAACGTCAGGAGAGAATGCCTCTAGAACATGGACATATAGCCCGAAAAAACCTACAACAACTCAACAACAACAATCTTTTCAGCCAAAAGTAGGCCCACACTTCCCATTGAAATACTAATAAGTTTATATTTGTTAAAATTGTTCTTCACTTTAATTATTGTATTGTTTTTAAGTGCTGTTTGCACAAATAATATATGTGCAGTATGCATTCATTCATATATATTTTTCAAATTATAATCTGGCCCTCCAACAGTTTGAGGGACTGTGACCTGGCCCTCTGTTTATAAAGTTTGAGGATCCTTGGTTTACACCTTAATTTATTTTTCTGGTTATTTAATGTTTATTTAACTTAAGTGATATTTGTCTTTACTGTTCTAATGTATGTAAAATCATACTATGTATTTTTTACATTAATATTGAAATCTGAAATACTGTATATACAGAAAGTCTTTACTTGTGGAAAGTCCAGGGTGGGAAAAGGAACTCTTGTCTGTTGGAGCTAGGTGTGAATGTTTCAGTTGGCCACCTTGATTAGCATATGGTGACCTGACAGTTTTTAGGTGTGGCTTCTTACTGCCTGGGGGAATCCTTTGTTGAGAGGTGATTAGCTGTCCCCTAATGTTTCTTGTCTGGAGTTCCCTTGTTTTTGAGTGGCCAATTGTAACATAAACAGCAGAGATGGGAAACTTAGTAAGGTTAGGAAACTGGGAGTTTCAGCTTAGCCTGGGGGAATCCCTTGTTGAGAGGTTATTAGCTGTCCCCTATTATTTCTTGTCTGGAGTTCCCCTGTTTTTGAGTGGCCAATTGAAACATAAGCAGCAGAGATGGGAAACATAGGAAGGCTGGGAAACTGGGAATTTCAGCTTAGCTCACAGCTCCCTTTAATCCATGTTTAATCCAGACAACGTTAAAAAACCAACGTCTGAATTATGCAAAAACCCAGACTCTGGGACCACTTCCTGGTTAGGAGGGCTGTCTTCCTCCTCTGCCCCCTTCTCGACCTTTTCTTTGGGTCTCCCAGCCATGTGAACCACTGCAAGGGAAGACTGGGATCCGCCTCCATCATTTTTAGGCGTGGCTTCTTACTGCCTGGGGGAATCGTTTGTTGAGAGGTGATTAGCTGTCCCCTATTGTTTCTTGTCTGGAGTTCCCCTGTCTTTGAGTGGCCAATTGAAACATTCACACCTAGCTCCAATGGGGGAACTCCAGAGTACAGCTAATCACCTCTCAACAAAGGATTCCCCCAGGCAGTAAGAAGCCACACCTAAAAACTGTCAGGCCATCATGTGCTAATCAAGGTAGCCAATTGAAACATTCACACCTAGCTCCAACAGGGGAACTCCAGGGGACAGCTAATCACCTCTCAACAAAGGATTCCCCCAGGCAGTAAGAATCCACATCTAAAAACTGTCAGGCCATGATGTGCTAATCAAGGTGGCCAATTGAAACATTCACACCTAACTCCAACAGACAAGAGTTCCTTTTCCCACCCTGGACATTCCACAGATATATAAACCCCATTTTCCTAGTTTCCAACAGACCTCACAACCTCTGAGGATGCCTGGAATAGATGCAGGCGAAACGTCAGGAGAGAATGCTTCTGGAACATGGCCAAATAGCCCGAAAGACCTACAACTATCTCCTTTAGCTTTTCACCACTGTCCAGCTGAGTGGACATCTAAAACAGAGGCCTCTACCTTGCTTTTGCAGGGATTTTTCAGGGTGGGGAAGAAGGTCCCGTTCTAACCATCGGTCCTCGGCAAGCTGCTCTCCCGCACTCGTTCCTTCCTCTGTTTACCTTTCTGCAAAATCACCCCATATGGAACAGGCAGCGCCCTATACCCAAAACTGTTTCTTAATTTTATACTGGAGTCTCAGCGCCGATTTGTACGGACTTGTCTCTCTTTCCCCCTTGTTTTTATTTGGACTTCCATCCCTTCCCGAGTGTCCTTTTCTGTGACGTAGGAGAACGGCTTTCCCCTTTTGCTGGCGGGCGAGAGGGAAGCCGTCTCCGGTGCGTGTTCTGTTTCTGTCTTTTCGTGGTTCGTGTGCGCAAGTTGTTCCTCGTTTTTAATTTTGTAAGAACCTTCACAGATCAAATCTGTCTTATTTAATTTTTTTTTCCTGGTCTTAAAAAATATTGCCAATAGGAAAGAACCTGCTTTTGTAAATTAACCCCCCTCCCCTTACCCATTTCCCAGTGTAATTCTCTGGAATCTTCAAAAATAATTTTTTTTGGCACGCCTCGAAATGGGGAAGGGACATTGAAAATAAATGTTTCATAGAAAAGACTCTGGTGTGTTTCTTTGGATCGGGCAGAAGTATTGGGGAGGGGGTCTCTGTCAAGCCAAATCCATCTCTCTTTCTCTCCCCCTCCCCAAGCCAGACTCCATCCAGGAAGGCGGAGGGGAGGTGTCTGTGGTACCCAGACATCTCTCATTACTTTCCCCATCCTGTCGTCATGGCAACAGCTCCCTGCGAGAAGATGTTGCGTCTATCTACAGGTGGAAAGTCTGGGTGCAGGTGTCGGGAAGGGAGGGGGGGTTGCTTTTTTTCATTTCATTCCTTCAGCAGTCTTCATTTCATTTCATTCCTACAGCAGTCCCAAACGTTTTAAGCAGAGGACCAGTTAAAATTGGGGGGGGGGGGGGCTATAGACTATTGAACGAATTCCTATGCACATTGCATAGGAATTTGTAGTGCAAAAATATGATAGAACAATAAAGGTAAAGGTTTCCCTTGACATTAAGTGTAGTCGTATCCAATTCTAGGTGGTGGTGCTCATCTCCATTTGCAAACTGAAGAGCTGGTATTATTTTTATTTTTTTATTTTTTTACGACATTTATATGCTGTCCTTCTCACCCCGAAGGGGACTCAGAGCAGCTTACACAATCTATATATATATAAAAATGTTCTGTGCGTAATGAGTACCTTAAAAACAAAAGAACCACTGTGCGAATTGACACCAAATTTGGACACCAAAATTGACACCAAAT
Organism: Anolis sagrei; assembly: GCF_037176765.1. NCBI lineage: Eukaryota > Metazoa > Chordata > Lepidosauria > Squamata > Anolidae > Anolis > Anolis sagrei. Next base: position 97,000,523 of record NC_090034.1, read on the forward strand.
TTGGACCTAACAACCCAATGTATGTCCTTCACTCAAAAACATTGCTTTTGTCATTTGGGAGTTGTAGTTTCTGGAATTATAGTTCACCTACAATCAAAGAGCATTCTGAACCCATTCTGAACCCAAAGACAGTTCACTAGGGAAGCAAGGTCAAGAACAGATCTGAGCTCAGAGGATGAAAATGAAAGTCCAGGTGGACAGAGCAATGAACAGTTAGATAGGAGATTTACATTCCGTCAACATAGAGCTTCTCAGGAGGGTTTATGAAGGTCAACACGCCTATTAGCTAAGAAATCCTGATCAGTTTCCCATTAGAAAAGGCATGACTTTCTCTCTATATTAGCTAATGAGCAGTTAGATAGGAGATTTATGTTCTGTCAACATAGAGCTTCCCAGATTCTTTAATTTCCTCTGTGGATTATTCTTGATATTTGGACTTTGGTTTTTTATCCTATTTTTCTGAATTGCTTTTCATATACATTCTTCCATAAAAATGGAAGGGGTCTGAGGCTGTTAGGAATGGTGGGAGTTGAAGTCCAAAACACCTGGAGGAAGGGCCCAAATTGGCCCATGCCTGATCTAAACTATCCCAATAATACGATCCATCATCTCACCCATGCAGCAGGAAAAGGCCGGCCACGTTTGAAAGAAGGAGGAGGAGGAGAGGTGTAATTCAGACCACATTTAATGCACAGAACAATCCAAGCACATTAAAAGATGCAGGCAACAAAACAACACCATGTACACAAGGTAAGGGCTTGGCGGGAGTGCTTTCCAGCTAGCCTTCGGTAGCATTTCTCCCCTTGGCCCCAAAACCCAACACACTCTCCCTCTGGGGTGGGGAGGTCGCTTTCTACCGTTGACCACCTTTTCTTGTTTTTTTTTTCCCAAGTTTTCCTTTCCCCCCTTTTACATTTTTTTAAAAACCAGCAACATTTAGAAAGAAAAAGCTCCTGCCTTGTCTAATAGCTGAGAGGACCCCAATTCTGGCCTCTGTCGTCGTCTCTCAAGCGGCCATTGTCACATCCCTAAACCCATCACCTAGCACTCCCGTCCTGGACTCGGTTAAGGTGGATGTTGGAGCTCCACACCCAAAGTCTCTCCATTTGACAGAGAGGAACCTAAAAGGAAAGGTATAGAAGCGGGCGGGAAGCCCCGCGCATCGCATCGTAGAGCAAAAACAACCAAAAATATTTCTAAAAACCCATGAGAGACAAGGTTGCGTGTGGGGTGCCAGACTCCCAGCCGGACCCCGTCTCCCCCAAAAAAGCCAGGAAGAAAAAAATAATAGTCTTGCATGCAACATCATTCTGGTATGGTCGAAGGAGAGAGAAAAACCCGTCCCTTCCCAACCAGATGGAGGGAAGAGGCAAGGAAGCAAGAGAGAGAGCTCGGCGCTTGCTTCCCTCTCTGGCTTTTATGGCTTTTGAGTTGAGTATTTGGCTCCTTGGGGTTGACCGGGTGGGTAGGAGCCAGGCAGGCAGTGGTGGGCAAAGGCAGGAAGGCTCCACCGTTATAGTTGGGTCAAAGGGAAGGGAAGAAAGAGGGATGTCCCACCAAAAGACCAGGATCTGGCCCCTTCCTTTGCCCTCTTAAGAGTAGGGGGAAACGGGGATTCCAGCCAACCTGAAGTGGCAGGTCAAAATATCACTGTTCCAAGGCTAGAGCTCAAACAAACACACATCCGACAGCCCCGTCCCACCATGGCTAAGATCTTGCAGCCGTCTGAGCAGGATCCAGAAGAAGGTGGGGGGCAGTGGGCGCCAGCCTAGGTCAAAGTGATGTAGGCAGAAGCCTTCTCCTTCAGCTGCCGTAGGCACAAGTGGCAGCTCCAGCTTCCTGCAAGGAAGAAAACAGGAGAAACATCAGCACATCATAATGTTGGGTTTCATCCCTGACTACACAAGTCTCCAGCTCTCAATGAGTAGTTAGCCTAGATAGACTGAGGGACTCCTCCCCAATTTCCTTTAGCTAGTTTGGAGGGTTGTCTTATTCATCTTTGCATGGCACTATCTCCTCCCCTTTTGAATACCTAGGAATGTGATCTCTTTAGGGAAATGTAACTTCCTCCTTTAAAGGTATTTTTATTGCCCTGGGCTGGCCATGTGGCCTGTCTCCATTTCCTGGCCTCCTCTCCTTTTGTCTTCTCTAGAATGAGGGAGCATCTTGCCATTGTCTAAGGCAGTGGTTCTCAACCTGGGGTCCCCAGATGTTTTTGGCCGACAACTCCCAGAAACCCCAGCCAGTTTACCAGCTGTTAGGATTTCTGGGAGTTGAAGGCCAAAAACATCTGGGGACCCCAGGTTGAGAACCACTGGTCTAAGGCAAGATGTAGTAAATATAGTTACTTTTATTATTTTTCCTTTTCCCTAGAAGATAGCTCTGTGAAGCTAGTTAGCTCCTAGAACCTTTCCTATCTAGAATGGATGCCTTTTATCTTTAATAAACATATTATTTTTGTATTGTCGAAGGCTTTCATGGCTGGAATCACTGGGTTATTGTAGGTTTTTTCGGGCTATATGGCCATGGTCTAGAGGCATTCTCTCCTGACGTTTCACCTGCATCTATGGCAAGCATCCTCAGAGGTAGTGAGGTCCGTTAGAACTAGGAAAATGGGTTTATATATCTGTGGAATGACCAGGGTGAGACAAAGGACTCCTGTCTGCTGGAGCTAGGTGTGAATGTTTCAACTGACCACCTTGATTAGCATTTGATTGCCTGGCAGTGCCTGGAGCAATCTTTTATTGAGAGGTAATTAGATGTCCTTGTTTGTTTCCTCTCTGTTGTGCTGTTGTAATTTTAGAGTTTTTTAATACTGGTAGCCAGATTTTGTTCATTTTCATGGTTTCCTCCTTTCTGTTGAAATTGTCCACATGCTTGTGGATTTCAATGGCTCCTCTGTGTAGTCTGACATGGTGATTGTGAGAGTGGTCCAGCATTTCTGTGTTCTCAAATAAAATTCTGTGTCCAGGTCGGTTCATCAGGTGCTCTGCTATGGCTGACTTCTCTAGTTGAAGTAGTCTGCAGTGCCTTTCATGTTCCTTGATTCGTGTTTGGGCAATGCTGCGTTTGGTGGTCCCTCTGTAGACTTGTCCACAGCTGCATGGTACACAGTAGACTCCTGCAGAGGTGAGAGGATCCCTCTTGTCCTTTGCTGAACGTAGCATTTGTTGGATTTTCTTGGTGGGTCTGTAGATAGTTTGTATGTTGTGTTTCCTCATCAGCTTCCCTATGCGGTCAGTGGTTCCCTTGATGTATGGCAAGAACACTTTTCCAGTGTTGCAAGGGACTTCAGTTCCCAGAATCCCTGGCCATTGGCCCAAGCAGATGAGGTTTCTGGGAACTCAATTCAGACAGGAGTTTGGGAATAAATGAAAATTTGGGTTGCTGTGAGTTTTCCAGGCTGTATAACCATGTTCCAGAAGCATTCTCTCCTGCATCTATGGCAGGCATCCTCAGAGGTTGTGAGGTCTGTTGGAAAGTGGGAATATGGGGTGCAGCTATGGACAAGTCTACATAGGGACCACTGAACGCAGCATTGCGCAGACACAAATCAAGACTACTTCAACCAGAGAAGTCAACCATAGCAGAGCACTCAATGAACCGACCTGGACAGAACATGTTATTTGAGAACATAGAAATGCTGGACCACTCAAACAATTTATTGCTTGGAGGCAACTCGAGGCGGTTTACATTTAGTAATCAATGCCCCACAAGATAAAATACAGTCAAAAACAATTACATATAATATAACCATATAAAAACAATTAACAATTAAAACCATAAAAAACAACCACCATGTCGGACTACACAGAGAAGCCATTGAAAACCACAAAAAGGAGGAAACCATGAAAATCAACAAAATTTGGCTACCGGTATTTAAAAAAAACTCTAAAATCAGGACAGTAAATAAAGAACAACACTCAAAAACGGGAGTTCCAGACAAGAAACAACCAGGGCCAGCTAATCACCTCCCAACAAAGGATTCCCCCTGGCAGTAAGAAACCAGACCTTGAAACTGCTTGGCCATTAAATGCTAATCAAGGTGGTCAACCGAAACATTCACACCTACCTCAAACAGACAAGAGTTCTGGGTTGTTGTAGGTTTTTCGGGCCATATGGCCATGTTCTAGAACAGTGGTTCTCAACCTGAGGTCCCCAGATGTTTTTGGACTTCAACTCCCAGAAATCCTAACTGCTGGTAAACTGACTGGGATTTCTGGGAGTTGTAGGCCAAAACACCTGGGGACCCACAGGTTGAGAACCACTGTTCTAGAAGCATTCTTTCCTGACATTTCATCTGGATCTATGGCAAGCATCCTCAGAGGTTGTGAGGTCCTCTAGAACATGGCCACAAAAAACCTACAACAACCCAGTGATTCCAGCAATGAAAGCTTTCAACAATACAGACAAGAGTTCTTTCTTCCACCCTGGACATTACACAGATATATAAACCCCACTTTCCAAGTGTCCAACAGACCTCACAACCTCTGAGGATGCCTGGAATAGATGCAGGCGAAATGTCAGGAGAGAATGCTTCTAGAGCATGACCATACAGCCTGGAAAACTCACAACAAACCACTGGACCCAGTCAGCACATTTTGCTGCAATGTCAGATAGGGATCCCTCGCCCTTGTTTGCCATCTGACTCACCTTCCGGGGGCTCGGCCATCGGGGGACTCAGGCAGTACATGTGGTAGCCCCGGTCGCAGTCATCACAGAACAGTAGCTGGTCCTGAAGAGAGACGAGAGAGATTGAGAGAAGGCAGAAAGACCCCTGGGCGGGACAGCAATGGCTTTGAAATGGGGCAGTAGCATGGAATCAATGGGAAGAGTGCAGGATAGGCACCCCTTGGGATGGGAAGCATCCTGTTTCGAAATGATAAATTTGGCACTGAAAAGCTGTCCTTGGCTATCTAATCCAGTAGCATCCTCTTTAAAGGGCCAGCGAGATCTTTCATCCAAAACTCATGCAAGAGTTCTCTCCCAGTCCATCAACCTGGCAGTGATTATCCTTAGGGATCCTGTTGGGCATCCATAGGCTGCAAGATACTACCACAGTGTTTCTCAACCTTCCTAATGCAACTACCCCTCAATACAGTTCCTCAAGTTGTGTAGACCTCCAACCATAACATTACTTTCGTTGCTACTTCATAACTGTCATTTTGCTACTGTTTTGCTATGAATCGTAATGTAAATATCTGATATGCAGGATATATTTTCATTCACTGGACCCAGTTTGGCACAAACACCCTATACACCCAAATTTGAATATTGGAGTGGGAGTGGGGATTGATTTTGTTATTTGGGAGTTGTAGTTGCTGGGATATATAGTTCACCTACAATCAAAGAGCATTCTGAACTCCACCAATGATGGAATTGAACCATGTATATTTTCATTCACTGGACCCAGTTTGGCACAAACACCCTATACACCCAAATTTGAATATTGGGGTGAGGATGGGGATTGATTTTGCTATTTGGGAGTTGTAGTTGCTGGGATATATAGTTAACCTACAATCAAAGAGCATACTGAACTCCACCAACTCTACCAATGATGGAATTGAACCAAACTCGGCACACAGAACTCCCATAACAAAGACAAAATACTGGAAGAGTTTGGTGGGCATTGACCTTGAGTTTTGGAGTTGTAGTTCACCTACATCCACAGAGCACTGTGGACTCAAACAATGATGGATCTGGACCAAACCTGGCATAAATATTCAATATGTCCAAATATAAACACTGGTGGAATTTGGGGGAAATAGACCTTGACATTTGGGAGTTGTAGTTGCTGGGATTGATAGTTCACCTCCTGGAGCCCCCAGTGGCGCAGTGGGTTAAACCCCTGTGCCGGCAGGACTGAAGACCAACAGGTCGCAGGTTCAAATCCGGGGAGAGGCAGATGAGCTGCCTATATCAGTTCCAGTTCCTCATACGGGGACATGAGAGAAGCCTCCCACAAGTATGATAAGAACATCAAATCATCCAGGCGTCCCCTGGGCAACGTCCTTGCAGACGGCCAATTCTCTCACACCAGAAGCGACTTGCAGTCGCTCCTGACACGACAAAAAACAAACAAACTGGGTGCTCCTAAGATGGAGGTGAAAAGGCATAATTGCCATGCAGGAATTGTCACAGATCTTGGTCACACAAAGTATGGGGAATGAGGGAAGAAACCAGCACTGAACGGACTGAAGCCCATTCATCTTATGTGCTTGCGTGCACACTCATGCATGCCCACCCTAGCACACAGCAGGGGTTAAGGGCCTCCGTTCGGAGCAAGCTGGCTCACGTACATCGTTCTCTGAGGTGCCACAAAGGCTGCAGCTCTTGCACTCGATGCATTGCCACCGGTAAGTCCGGACGGCTGCTGTCATGTTCACGGTGAACTGCAGGCAGGACGGATGCCCTGGAGAGAGAGAAAGAAAGAGCAAGCAATCAGCAACTAGCATTGGGCATCGGGTGAGGAGATGGGTGGCACACCCAAGTTGGACTACGCATGCAGAAATGTTTTCGTTCTTGTTTTGGACACTATACAACAATTGCATCTAATGGACAGCAGCATAAGTGTTGTTTGGGATAGTGGCGCATGATCATGTCTTTCTTCTACCCATTGCAATTGCGCAAGTTATAAACCATGCACCTTGATCATTGATCCACATATGTTGCATTATATTGTCGAAGTCTTTCATGGCCAGAATCACTGGATTGTTGTAGGTTTTTCCGGCTATATGGCCATGTTCTAGAGGCATTCTCTCCTGACGTTTTGCCTGCATCTATGGCAAGCATCCTCAGAGGTAGTGAGGAAACTTTTCAAATATTACTTTGAAAAATAACATTATATTTAATGTATTGTCGAAGGTTTTCATGGCTGGAAACACTGGGTTGTTGTAGGTTTTTCGGGCTCACTACCTCTGAGGATGCTTGCCATAGATGCAGGAGAAATGTCAGGAGAGAATGCCTCTAGAACATGGCCATATAGCCCAAAAAACCTACAACAACCCATGTTGCATTATGTTAACATTCTGTGTAGAATGTTTTGTCGAAGGGTTGTTGTTGGTTTTTCAAGCTGTATGGCCATGTTCTAGAAGCATTCTCTCCTGATGTTTCACCTGCATCTATGGCAGGCATCCTCACAGGTTATGAGGGCACAACTTTGGATTTATCAGGCAGGTGAGGAACCTACAACAACCCAGTGATTTCAGCCATGAAAGCCTTCAACAATATATTCATGGCCTTCGGCAATACACTGGGTTGCTTTGAGTTTTCCAGAGCTGTATGGTCATGTTCTAGAAGCATTCTCTCCTGATGTTTCGCCTGCATCTATGGCAGGCATCCTCACAGGTTGTGAGGGCACAATTTTGGATTTATCAGGCAGGTGAGGCACCTACAACAACCCAGTGATTCCAGCCATGAAAGCCTTCAATAATATATTGTCGGAGGCTTTCATGGTCTTCGACAATACACTGGGTTGCTGTGAGTTTTCTGGGCTGTATGGCAATGCTTCAGAAGCATTTTCTCCTGACGTTTTGCCCACATCTATGACAGGCATCCTCAGAGGTTGTGAGGTCTGTTGGAAACTAGGAAAGTTGGGTTTTTATATGTGTAGAATAATGTTCAGGGTGGGAGAAATAACTCTTGTCTGTCTGAGACAAGTGCGAATGTTGCAATTCGCCACCTTGATTAGCACTGAATGGTCTTGCAGTTTCAAAGCCTGGCTGCTCCCTGCCTGGTGGGATCCTTTTTTGGGAAGTGTTAGCTAGCCCTGATTGTTTCATGTCAGGAAGTCAGCAACTCTCTTGAATGCAGAAACATAGTGCCTGCTTCTTTCAATTGTTGAGCCCAATGTTTCCCATACCCTGATCTTCCGGGTATTTTGGACTACAGCTCCCAGAACAAGGGAGCTTAACCATTGTCCAAGGCAGCTGTGGTTTGTGGGATGTGAAGTCCAAAATCCCTAGAGTTTGAGAATCACAGCTAGTTGAATTATGGTTCTTACTTTAATTACGTAATCATAGAATCATAGAATTGGAAGAGACCGTGTGGGCCATCCAATCCAACCCCCGGCCAAGAAGCAGGAAAATATCTTGTTTGCGACAAGTGTTAATGTTGCAATTGGCCAATTCGGTTAGCATTTAATGGCCTTGCAGCTTCAAAGCCTGGCTGCTTCTTGTCCGGGGGAGGTACTTTGTTGGGAGGTGTTTGCTGGCCCTGATTGTTTCCTGTCTGAAATTCCCCTGTTGTTGTTTTTTTAGTGTTCCTCTTTATTTACTGTCCTGATTTTAGAGTTTTTTAAATACTGAGAGCCAGATAAATGGCCTTGCAGATTCAAGGTCTGGCTTCTTACTGCCTGGGAGATCCTTTGTTGGGAGGTGATTAGCTAGCCCTAATTGTTTCTTGTCTGTTATTCCCCAATTCAGTATAGAGTTGCATAACAAAAACCGATAGACTGAAATATCAATTATGCTAGTGTCAAAGGCTTTCATGGCTGGAATCACTAGGTTCCTGTGGGTTTTTTCGGGCTATAGCGCCATGTTCTAGAGGCATTTCTCCTGACGTTTCGCCTGCATCTATGACAAGCATCCTCAGAGGTAGTGAGGTGAGGATGCTTGCCATAGATGCAGGATGAGGATGCTTGCCATAGATGCAGGCAAAACGTCAGGAGAAATGCCTCTAGAACATGGCCCTATAGCCCGAAAAAACCCACAAGAACCTATCAATTATGCTGTTCTCTGCACTTGAGTCAAGAGAGGCCACAGTGCATCACACACAGTGCAAGGATTATATGTGTAAAATCCCAACAAATTCACAATCCTCCCATCTGAATCCCCGGAGAGCCCCTGCAAGTCAGTACTGATGGTCAATTGCACCCTGCTAGTTTCGTATGCATATGATTGTGGGATAAATTATTTCCAATAGCAGGACAGAGATATTCTGCTGACGGCAAAGTTGCGCATTCAGCAATATTGTGCATTGCGGTTTCACACCCCAGCTGCGCATTATGCATTGTGGTAGCATATTGCATCTTGCTCTTGTACAGGGCACAACAGGAGCCAATCAATGATATGTGTGGCACCAAGTGACTACTCTACGCAACTGGTGCAGAGCCTCCCTGAATACAGATGCTTAAGCCACACTGTGAGGATGTTGAATGGCCGCCAGGGTTTGGCCACATGGGTCAATAGTTGCCCAACTTCCTATGTGGGAAAAACCCAGCATTGTTTTGCTCACAGAGTCTCACCTGAACGGCCGCAGTCTGCGCAGGAAATGAGATCTTCGGGGCAGCCGGTCTTCTTGGAGCCGCCTAGACAGAAATCACAATAACCGTTTGGTATGACTGTGCCGTCCGGAGCTTTCTTAGCTGCAAAACAGCAAGGAGAGGCCAAAATCAAGGGTGGGGACACAGAGACATTCTGTGCACCCCACAAACACCTCCAACTTCCTATGCAGTGGGAGGAATCCCAGCCCCAACCTCCTTCCACCAACCCACACATTCACCCAGTACAGTTTCACAAATTTTCCATTTTGCTCTTGTCTTGGCAACATGCAAAGGTTCATCGCAGCTGGCGTGTGCCAGGGCAGGACTTCCCCATAAGGCAGTGGTTCTCAACCTTCCTAATGCCGCGACCCCTTAATACAGTTCCTCATGTTGTGGTGACCCCCAATCATCACATTATTTTCGTTGCTACTTCACAACTGTAATTTTGCTACTAAATCATAATGTAAATATTGGGTATGCAGGATGTATTTCATTCACTAGACCAAATTTGGCACAAATAACCGATACGCCCAAATTTGAATGCTGGTGAGGTTGGGATTAATTTTGTCATTTGGGAGTTGTAGTTGCTGGGATTTATAGTACGCCTACAATCAAAGAGCATTGTGAACTCCAGCAACAATGGGACTGAACCAAACTTGTCACACAGAACTCCCATGACCAAGAGAAAATACTGGAAGGGTTTGGTGGGCATTGACCTTGAGTTTTGGAGTTGCAGTTCACCTACATCCAGAGAGCACAATGATAGATCTGGACCAAACTTGGCACAAATACTCAATATGGCCAAATGTGAACACTAGTTGGGGGAAAACAGACCTTGACATTTGGGAGTTGTAGTTGCTGGGATTTATAGTTCACCTACAATCAAAGAGCATTCTGAACCGCACTAATGATAGATTTGGGCCAAACTTCCCACACAGAACTCCCATGACTAACAGAAATACTGCATTTTCTGATGGTCTTTGGTGACCCCTCTGACACCCACCCTTGTGACCCTCCCAGGGGTCCAGACCCCAAGGTTGAGAAATGCTGCCATAAGGGAACACACAAACTATATCCACTATATCTTGGCATCTTATCCTGCCTCATGTCCATGCGGCTATAACACTCTGCACACCCTATGTACACATGCATGACATTCAAACACCCTGGTGTGTTGATAGCTCTTAAGGTCAGGAAGAAAGTGGTCTCAAAGGCCTCCACCTTCTTCCTCCCCTCTTTCCATTCCTTGTCCTTCTGTCACTTCAAATCCCTCGAAATCAGGATCACACAAATCATGCAACACGGTGGCTTTGTCGGCAAAGCTTTGGTCAGAGGATTGAGCCTTTCAGGGCACGAAAAGTGGAAGAGTTTGTTTGGATACAGAGACCTCGCTAAGGAAAAAACGCCGGGACATCTTCCTCTCTATCCGCACTAACAACTCTGGAGAAGTCCTTCATAGCAGTGTTTCTCAACCTTTCTAATGCCGCAACCCCTCAATACAGTTCCTCATGTTGTGGTGACCCCCCAACCATAACATTATTTTGTTGCTACTTCATGTAATTTTGCTACTGTTAGGAATCGTAATGTAAATATCAGATATGCAGGATGTATTTTCATTCACTGGACCAAATTTGGCACAAATGCCCAAATTTGAATACTGGTGGGATTGTGGGCGGGGGGGTCGTTTTGTCATTGGGGAGTTGTAGTTGCTGGAATTTATAGTTCACCTACAATCAAAGAGTATTCTGAACTCCACCAATGATGGAATAGAACCAATATATTGTATATATATTGTATATACATATAATATTGATAATATTATAATGTAATACAATATACTACTACTAATTATATATTTTATACTAAATGTAATATTACTAATAATATTACAATATGATATTATAGTGCAATGTAATATATAATATTAATATTGTGCTATGATAATAATATAATACATTGTATTTACTTTTTACTTGTAAGCCGTTCTGAGTCCCCTTCAGGGCGAGAAGGGTGGCATATAAATGTCATAAATAAAATAATAATAAATAAAATAAACTTGGCACACAGGTCTCCCATGGCCAACAGAAAATACTGGAAGGGTTTGGTGGGCATTGCCCTTGAATTTTGGAGTTGTAGTTCGCTTACATCCAGTTAGAGCGCTGTGGACTCAAACGATGATAGATCTGGACCAAACTTGGCACGAATACTCAATATACCCAAATGTGTGGTTTGGGGAAAATAGACCTTGACATTTGGGAGTTGTGGTTGCTGGGATTTATAGTTCACCTACAATCAAGACGCCCTTCAACCCTACCAATGATAGAATTGGGCCAAGCACAGAACCCCCATGCCTTGAAGGGACTCGATGGTGCCAGCCTCCCTCCAGCCTCACATGCTCTCCCTCGTCCAGTACATGTGCACCACGCTGCCATGCGCTGAGCATGCCTGCTCTCCCCTCCCTGCATAGAGTCTCAGAAACAGCCAATCGTAGTAAAGGAGGGCTTTTGGTGGGAGGATTCACCATCTGTTTCCAAAAAGGAAGAGAAGGACAGGCAGAGAGATCTTCAAACTTCTCTACCAAAGGAGTTCTGAAGACCATCAGAAATGTATGTTTTCTGATGGTCTTTGGCAACCCCCCTGAAACTCCCTCATGACCCCCACAGGGATACCGGCCCCCCAGGTTGAGAAACGCTGCTTTATAGGAATGGGAAAGAGAAGGCACCAAAGCAAGAAAATGGTGGCATGGGATAGAATCGAACCGGACAGCCCTTTCTCTCCATTCTTCCAGAGAAAAAAGGCCCTGAGCAATCCTGCCTTGGACCCCTTTTTCTGCACCTCGTGCCTCATAGAGCTGCCCTGGGATTTACCTGTGTGCCTGCGCTGGTTCTCAGGGACCCAGTTCAGCGCTTTGTAAAACTCTGGAGAAAGCCAGAAATGCAAAAAAAGAAAAATAATGGAAATAAGCACGGCGGATGGGGAGGGAATGGAAGACGTCTAGGGCAGTGGTTCTCAACCTTCCTCATGCCGTGACCCCTTAATACAGTTCCTCATGTTGTGGTGACCCCCAACCATAACATGATTTTCGTTGCTACTTCATAATTGTAATTTTGCTACTGTTATAAATCGTCATGTAAATATCTGATACGCAGAATGTATTCACTGGACCGAATTTGACACAAATACCCAATACACCCAATTTGAGTACTGGTGGGTTTGCGGGAGATTGATTTGGTCATTTGGAAAGTGGATTTATCGTTCACTTACAATCAAAGAGCATTCAGAACTCCACCAACAACGGAATTGAACCAAACTCGACACAAAACTCCCATGACCAACAGAAAATACTGGAAGGGTTTGGTGGGTATTGACCTTGAGTTTTGAAGTTGTAGTTCACCTACATCCAGAGAGCTTTGTGGACTCAAACAATGACAGATCTGGACCAAACTTGGCAAGAATACTCAGTAAGCCCAAATGTGAATACTGGTAGAGTTTGGGGAAAATAGACCTTGACATTTGGGAGTTGTGGTTTCTGGGATTTATAGTACACCTACAGTCAAAGAGCATTCTGAACTCCACCAACGATGGAATTAAACTTGTCACACAGAACTCCCATGACCAACACAAAATACTGGAAATATTTGGTGGGCATTGACCTTGAGTTTTGGGGTTGTACTTCACCTACATCCAGTGTGCTCTGTGGACTCAAACTATTTATTTATTTATTTATTTACTTACTTACTTACTTCCTATATTTGTACCCCACCCTTCTCCCCCCGAAAGGGGACTCAGGGTGGCCTTAAGGGACCAAAGTTGGCATGAATACTCAATGTGCCCAAATGTGAACACTGGTGAAGTTTGGGGAAAATATACCTTGACATTTGGGAGTTGTAGTTGCTGGGATTTATAGTTCACCTACAATCAAAAGCATTCCGAACCCCACCAACAATAGAATTGGGCCAAACTTCCCTCCCTCCAGCATTGCACGCTCTTCCTCACTTAGGCATGCGCACTACACTGCCATGTGCCAAGCACACCTGCTCTTCCCTCCCCACTTTGAGTCTCAGAAACAGCTCTCCCCATTGGCGGAGAGGCCGGCTAAACAGTGGAGGAGGGCTTTCGGTTGGAGGATTTGTATCTGTTTCCAAAAAAGAAGTCAAGGACAGGTGGAGAGATCTTCAGCCTTCTCTGCCAAAGGGGTTTCTAAGACCATCAGAAATATACAGTGTTCCCTCGCTACTTTGCCGTTTGCTTTTAGCAGACTCGCTATTTCGCGATTTTAAAAAAATATTAATGTAAAATATATATTGTAGTATTTTCGCTGTTTTGTGGGGTTTTTCCGCTGCCGCTCTCCAAGGCACTTTCCCTCCTCAGTCCTCCCTCCAGCCTTGAAGGGCCTTTCCTTCCTTTCCTTTCATTTATTTTAAGTTTATAAAGACTTAAAATAGTGTATAACTAGTAAAATAATATATAAATATTAAAATAAATATAGCATCTCTACATCGCGGTTTTTTACTTATTGCGGAAGGTTCTGGAAGGTAATCCCAGCAATAAGTGAGCGAACATTGTATGGGTTGTTGTGGGATTTTTCAGTCAATGTGGCCATGTTCTAGAGGCATTCTCTCCTGACGTTTCGCCTGCATCTATGGCAAGCAACCTCAGAGAATGCTTGCCTAGATGCAGGCGAAACGTCAGGAGAGAATGCCTCTAGAACAGTGTTTCTCAACCTTGCTAATGCTGTGACCCCTTAATGCAGTTCCTTATGCTGTGGTGACCCCCAACCATAATATCGTTTTCGTTGATACTTGATACTTGTCATTTTACTACTGTCATAAATCATAATGTAAATATCCGATATGCAGGATGGATTTTCATTAACTGGATTAAATTGAGCACAAATACCCAATATGCCCAAATGTGAATGCTAGAGAGGTTAGGGGGAGGACTGATTTTGTAATTTGGGAGTTGTAGTTGCTGCGATTTATAGTTCACCTATAATCAAAGAGCATTCTGAACTCCACCAGCGATGGATGTAAACCGAACTTGGCACACAGAACTCCCAGAACCAACAGAAAACAGTGGAAGGGTTTCGTGGGCATTGACCTTGAGTTTGGGAGTTGTAGTTCACCCACATCCAGAGGAGCTGTGGATTCATGCAATGATGTATCTGGACCAAACTTGGCACGAATACTCAATATACCCAAATGTGAATACCGGTGGAGTCTGGGGAAATAGACCTTGACATTTGGGAGTTGTAGTTGTTGGGATTTACAGTTCACCTACAATCAAAGAGCATTCTGTACTCGACCAACAATAGGATTGGGTCAGACTTCCCACACAGAATGCCAATGACCAACAGAAAATAGTATGTTTTCTGATGGTCTTTGGTGACCCCTTTGACACCCCCTCACGACCCCTTAGGGGTCCCGACCCCCAGGTTGAGAAACACTGCTCTAGAACATGGCCACACAGCCCGAAAAAACCTACAACAATCCAGTGATTCCGGCTATGAAATCCTTCGACAATACATGGAACAGTGTATGTTTTCTGGTAGTTTTTGGCGACCCCTCTGACACCCCCTTGTGACCTCCCCCCCCCCCCCCAGGTCCCAACACCAAGGTTGAGAAACATTGGTCTAGACTCTTGGGAAGCAAGTCACGTTCTCCTATTGCAAAAAAAATGGGATTGGGGGTTATCAATCTCTCTGCATTTCTGAATAAACAGATAAACAAGCAAAGAAAAAGGGCATAAAGTAAAAGCTGCTTAGCAAGGGAATGCGAGGCTTTGCGGTGAGGGAATGCAAAGCACAGAGGTGGTTATCGCATGCCACCATTATGTAGGGCATGTGTGCGAGAGGCGAGGCATCTTGACACAAAATGGGCAGCATTCTTGCTCAGGTTGCGGGTAGGATTCAAGGAAAGGAGGTCATCTGTGCCAAAAAGCAAGAGAGCTGGAAGCACGGACGAAGCAGCATCTCTGGGTCAGCAAATGGCCACGGCCCATCCATCAGGCCGGATCCATCCAAGGGGATCCCAGGAGCCCTGCCCCCTTTCTCCGGGGAGTGGGTTCTCTCCAGAGCCCCTCCTTGCATCTTGCTCCTTTGTGCAGATTCTACTACATCAGCATGCGCTGGTCTCCATGGTAACCCGACGAGGAAAAGGGATGGGGATGCGTTGGTTGGGGAGGAGGGGTGGAGACGGAAGACTCTTCCCTTCCCTCTTTCTTTCCCCCCATTGTGATGTTGTAGGGCAGGATAATCCCAGCTAGACATGACCCAACCACACCCTGATTGAGATCCTTGCATTCTTCCTAGCTTGGCCTCATGGGCATCTTCCTCAACTCCCCTCCAAAAATGAGAAATGGGGGGTTCGCCATCCATTTGTCTTCCCTCCAACATGCACAGGCGCTCTTCCCCTCTCCCAGCAATGCGCAACCACAGACAGAACACAATCCAATATGGAAGAGTATAGTTGCAAATACCTATAGCAGCTCTACACAACACAGGTGTCCAAGTGGACAATGAGGCTCCCTTCCTAAGACTCAGTATCACAAACATACATGCACAAAAAATTCATGCCACAACCCCATACCTCATTTCTACCCAAAGAGAGATGGCTCAGCTGGACAGGTATGCACACAAGGTGCACAAAGATGCATAGATGACCTGTGTGCACCTACAGAGGTGGGTTTTCCCTATTTCTTGGTGCTGTCGGTCAAATTTGTCCCATATCACATTTATTATTTTACTATATTATTACTGTTATTATTACATTTCCATTATTTTACTCTATTTATTTATTTATTATTTAGAGTTTTTATACCCCGGTCTTCTCACCTCCGGGGAGGGAATCAGGCCGGCTAACAACATAAAATTCAATACAATAAGAAAAACATTATAGGTCATCAATATAAAATACATTAAAATACACTTCATACAATTCATACAAATGTCTCTATTATTTTACTGACACAAAAACACAGTATGTCACAGCAAACAAGATCTATATGATGGATTTTGTATCACAAAATCACAAGCGTCTAGGACTGTGTGATATTATTATTATTATTATTATTATTATTATTATTATTATTATTATTATTATCACAACCAGATTAGGACACAGTAAACAAGACCGCTATGCTGGTTGTTGTATTGAATCACACGTTGGACACTCCCAAGTGTCTAGAACGATGTGATGTATTGGCGAATAATGAGTTCAGATCTGAGTAGGGTGGTCTTTTGCAGCTGACAGATGGTAATTTTGTCAGCGCCGATTATGTTTAAGTGCAGGCCAAGGTCTTTAGGCATTGCACCCAGTGTGCCGATCACCACTTGGGACCTCCTTCCCTGGCTTGTGCCAGAGTCTTTGCAGTTCATTCTTGAAATCCTTGTATTGTGTCAGCTTTTCCAGTTGCTTCTTGTCAATCCTGTTGTCACCTGGGATTGCAACATTGATGATCCATACTTGTTTTTCCCCCAATATCATGATTGTGTTTAAGTGCAGGCCAAGGTCTTTAGGCATTGCACCCAGTATGCCGATCACCACTTGGGACCTCCTTCCCTGGCTTGTGCCAGAGTCTTTGCAGTTCATTCTTGAAATTCTTGTATTGTGTCAGCTTTTCCAGTTGCTTCTTGTCAATCCTGTTGTCACCTGGGAATGCAATATTGATGATCCATACTTGTTTTTCCCCCAAGGTCATGATTGTGTTTAAGTGCAGGCCAAGGTCTTTAGGCACTGCACCCAGTGTGCCGATCACCACTGGGACCACCTTGACTGGCTTGTGCCAGAGTCTTTGCAGTTCAATCTTGAAATCCTTGTATTGTGTCAGCTTTTCCAGTTGCTTCTTGTCAATCCTGTTGTCGCCTGGGATTGCAACATTGATGATCCATACTTGTTTTCCCCCCAAGATCATGATGTCAGGAGTCTTGTGCTCCAAAACTCTGTCTAAATTCGGAAGTCCCAGAGTAGCTTGACGTGCTCATTTTCTGTAACTTTTTCCAGCTTGTGATCCCACCAGTTCCTTGTCACAGGAAGATGGTATTTGTGGCACAAGTTCCAATGAGTCATCTGAGCAACAGTGTTGTGCCTCTGCTTGTAGTCTGTCTGTGTGATCTTCTTGCAGCAGTTGAGGATGTGATCTATTGTTTCATCTGCTTCCTTGCAGAGTCTACACTTGGGATCTGTCGTTGACTTTTCTGGCTTTGATGGCATTTGTTCTAATGGCTTGTTGTTGTTGTTCCTCTTCTACTACTACTATTACTTATTATTATTATTATTATTATTATTATTACATTTATTATTTTACTCTATTATTATTGGAAGGATATATAAGCACATTTTCATATGGGCATATGGGACAAATGCAACCGACAGCACATCTCAGGGAGGCACCAAAGAATGATCAAAACCCACCTCTGACATTAAGGGAGATCAGCCCTGAGCATTACTTGAATGGTAGACCAACGAGGAATACCAAATGCTATATTTCAGGGGAAGGAACTGGCAAAATCACCTCTGAAATGAAGCAAATAAATTGTCTCCAATATGGAAAGGGGTTGAAAGGGATCTAGGACCAGAAACTACTACTACTACTACTACTACTACTAACAACAGAATACATCACACAGTCCTAGACGCTTGGGAAGTGTTCGACTTGTGATTTTGTGATACGAAATCCAGCATACAGATCTCGTTTGCTGTGACATACTGTGCTTTTGTGTCAATAATAATAATAACAGAGTAAAATAATAAATAACTTTGACTCGAGTATAAGCCAAGGGGGGCTTTTTCAACCTAAAAAAGGGCTGAAAACCCAGCTTATACTCGAGTATATACGGTATATAGGGTTAATCCTGGCTAGTACTAGAATGGGAGACTGCCATGAATGCTAGGTGCCATAGGATATGTTGCAGAGGGACTAGCAAAACCGTCTCTGAGGTCTTCTTGCCTAGGAAAACCCTATAAATTCAAGACATCGGCATAGGTCAAGGGCCAACTTGAAGGCCCACCTGGGTGGATGCACAATCCTGACTTCCTCGGTATCTGAATCAAATGCCTGAATCTTGAATCTTGACAGGTAAGGAAGAAAAGGCGGTAGAGGTGCGCTTTCAACTCCCCCGGGCTCCTTCTTTGCAACCTCCAAAGATCTGGCGGGGAGAAGGAAGGACCGGCTTAACCCTCTCCAGCTTTCGGCTTGCTTCCGCCGCCCCGCCGCCAGGACTCCTCGGGGGTCCCATTTAATTGAAAGGATAAATCAGAGCAGGAAATATTATACCTGCCAACTTCACCCACCAACGTTGCTGGGGCAACCATCCTCATCAGCAAGAGCGCAGCGGCTGGGTTGGTGGGGGGGGGATATTAAAAGTGGAGACCCTCACTCGGCAACGAGGAGCGGGGAAGCAGGAGATAATGGGATGAGGAAGAGGAGGGAATCAGGCACACGCACACACACACATCCGCTGTATTATTAAAATATTATTTTTCAGAGGTTGATTCATGTTCCACGCATGCCAACTTTTGAAATGCAATAGCCTTGCAGAGAGAGAGAGAAAGAGCGAGAAGCCGGGTGGTTGCAAATTAGAATGCAGCTGAAAGGCAAAAAAAGAAGACAGGAAAGGAAAGGAAAAGTAGCCCAAACTGAAGACATGGAGGAAATGGGGTTTTTTTTTAAGGCTTGACCTATTTGGGGAAGGATATTGGAGGCTGCTTTCTACCAAATCAGACCGGATTGCTCACTCTTGGATATACCAGTAAGGGTTTCCAATCTCTACTGCATTTGGAGAAGGAGATAGTTTTTGCACCCTTATCCGGAATTGCGCCATTTACTGAAATTCAAACTTTTGAGGGGCAAATGAAGGCTTCCAATGCTGAGTGATGGGTCCTACGGCTCTCACTGTTGCTATTCCTGGCATGTAGACTGTGCTTTTACATCAGGAGGAAAGACAAAGGGGAAGGAAGGAAGGAAGGAAGGAAGGAGAAAGAGAGGGAAGGAGGGAGGAAAGAGGAAAGGAAGGAAGGATGAAAGGGTGGAAGGAAAGGATGGAAGGAGAAAGGGGTGAGGGAAGGAGGGAGGAAAGAGGGAAGAAAACACAAAAGGAAAGGGATGAAAGGGTGGAAGGGAAAAGAGCAGGAAGGAAGGAGGGAGGGAACGAAGGAAGGAAGTAAGGAAGGAGGAAAGGAAGGAAGGAAGGAAGGAAGGAAGGAAGGAAAGGATGAAGGAAGGGAAGAATAAAGGAAAGAGAGAAGGAAGGAAAGGCAAAAGGAAGGAAGGAAGGAAAGAAGGAAGGAAGGAAGGAAGGAAAGAAAGGAAGGAAGGAGAAAGGGAGTGTGGGAGGAATGGAATGAAAAGGGGGGAGGGAAGGAGAAAGACAGAGAGGGAAGGAGGGAGGAAAGGGAGAAGGAAGGAAGGACAAAAGGGTGGAAGGGAAGGATGAAAGGAAAAAGAAGGAGTGAGAGAAGGAGGGAGGAAAGAGGGAAGGAAAGACAAAAGGGAAGGAAGTGGGGATTAAGGGGTGGAAGGGAAAAGAGAAGGAAGAAAGAAAGGGAGGAAGAGAAGGAAGGAAGGAGGGAAGGAATGAAGGGAAGGATGAAGGAAGGGAAGGATAAAGAAAAGAGAGAAGGAAGAAAAGGAAGGAAGGAAGGAAGGAAGGAAGGAAGGAAGGAAGGAAGGAAGGAGAAAGCGGGAATGAGGGAGGAAAGAGGATGAAAAGGGGGAAGGGAAGGGGAAACAGAGAGGGAAGGAGGGAGGAAAGAGAGAAGGAAGGAAGGACAAAAGGGTGGAAGGGAAGGATGGAAGGAGAAAGGAGTGAGGGAAGGAGGGAGGAAAGGGGGAAGGAAAGACAAAAGGCAAGGAAGGGAAATGAAAGGGTGGAAAGGAAAAGAGAAGGGAGAAAGGGAGGAAGAGAAGGAATAAGGAAGGAAGGAAGGAAGGAAGAGAGAAGGAAGGAAAGGCAAAAGGAAGGAAGGAAGGATAAAGAGGGAGTGAGGGAGGAAAGAGGATGAAAAGGAGAAAGACGAAGGGAAGGGAGGGAGTTAAGGAGGAAGGAAAGAGAAAAGGAAGTATAGGATGGTGAGAGAGAGGAGGGTCTAAGAAAAGAGTCCAAGGGGCCACATCTGACCCCTGGGCCTGGGTTTGCCCATACCTATTCTATCTGTTCAAAATGGCTTTGTGTACCTTATTTGGTCTGCACCCAACAATGCACTTGTGAGGTAGGTCAGGATTAGAACATGTAAAACTATCAAGGCCGGTGAGGCTGAGCTTTCCAAAGAGAAGATGCCCAACAATCCCATAAAGTCAAAGGAGACAGATGACCCTACCGGCGTTGCCCAAGGGCCAGGGTTGGGAGACACTCCTCCTTCGGTAGAAAACAGCAGGGTGAGGCACTCACGTTTGTGGTTGTTCTTACGATGGAAGGGCAAGGTGTGGCGCTCGGGGCCCTCCTCGCCCTCCTCCTCAGCCAGGTGTGTGTGCGTGTAGTGGTAGCTCAGTCCCGGGCGGTTCTTGTAGCGCTTCCCGCAGACTGAAAGCAGAGGGAAGGAGGCACACAGAACATGGTAAGCATTTCCCCCAATAAGCCTGAGTGTCACAAACAGGATGCCAACCATAGATGGCACTAATTCATCTGCAGTGAAAAGGAACACCATCAATAAGTTGAATTGACATTTTTGTTGAGTTCTTTATAGAACTGAATCATGATCTCCTGGGGGAAGGTGCTGAGCAGGGAAGTCTGCTAACCAGAGCATTCACACCTCTCCAAAATAATATAGTTCAAGTCAGGGGACCATTCCACCTTAAATATACGAGGGTTGAATGAAAAATAATGCCTCCGCTTTCATTACTTGGGTTTGGCTGGGAATATTTTAATAAATCAAACACAGAAATAATCCTTAGAATGTGCTCTTTAACTCCCACTATTCACTTTTCCACATAATCACCAGACAATTGGATACATTTCTGCCAACGATGAACAAGTTTTCTGAAGCTGTCACGGAAGAAGTCAACAATCCCCAGACAATTGGATACATTTCTGCCAACGATGAACAAGTTTTCTGAAGCCGTTACAGAAGAAGTTGACACTGTTTCCACAAACAATTGTGCACAGATCTTCCGATAGCCAAGCAAAGCAATAATGTAGCCCACACGTTCTTGTGAAATGCCGATTATACTTGAAATTTCTTTCTGAGTGATACGACAATCGTTCTGAATCAATCTGTCAACCTTTTGCTTGTGAAACTCAGTGGTTGCTGTCACAGGACGTCCAACTCTTTGTTTGTCATGCAAGTCAGATGTCAACATCTTTAAACTTACTCTCCCAACAACACACAGTACTCATATCAACACAATCACCATAAACAGTTTGCATTCTCTGATGAATTTCCTTTGGGGTGACACCTTCTACTGTCAAGAATTCAATGACTGCACATTGCTTGAGTCGCATTGACTGACCATCTGTGCAGGGTTCACATACTTTGCACTTTAACAACTCAACAGTTCAATGCTAAGGCTTCCTGCCAAAATGTAATTGTAGAGGAGAGTCTACTGAACAAGCCACTACCTGCCGCATACCAGTATTGCCATCTGTTGAGGAGTTACGAAGGTGGAGGCATTACTTTTCATTCAACCCTTGTAGCACTATGAGTCCGCTTTCATCCTACAGAGTCCTGGGATTTGCAGTTTAGGGAGCGGTGTTGAGAGTTCTCAGCTGGAGACTTCCTCTGGTGCTGCAAACTACAAATCCCAGGATCCATTGGGACATAGCTATGGTAACTGAAGTAGATTCTCATCTAACCCGTCTTCTCTTTGTCACAGTTTTCCAATGCTAGGCAAAGCCAGTTTTTATCATGATACGTTTGAATGTTCATTCCATTTTTAGTGGTAATTAAAGCCAACAGAGCTCATTGGAGAGAAGACAAAAGCCATGGGATATTCACCAGCAAGGATGCAAAGGAGGCTGGGTTGTGGGGAGGTTTGAAGACTTCTCAAGGCGTTTCCACCCAACACCCACTGATCCCAAAGACACACACTCACTGTCACAAACATAGGGTTTGTCTCGGTCCTCCAGCATTGCAGCATCCTGCCTCTTCCGCAGCCCTCCGATCCCATACGCCTAGGAAGAAGGAGAAAGGCTTTGAAGGACTCTACGGGTTTGGACATAAAACTGTGATTTAAGATAAGACTGTCCAACTCTGATTAAACCATTATTCTAACCTTCTTTAATGTAAATGCTCTTATATAATCCTACAAATCATAATAAAGAGAGGAAAATAATAAATGTAATAAAAATAAAAATAATAGAGTGAAGTAACGGAAATGCAATAATAACAGTAATTATAGAGTAAAATAATAAATGTAATAATAACAGTAATAATAAAATAAAATAAAATAATAAATGTAATAAAAATAAAAATAATAGAGTAAAGTAACGGAAATGTAATAATAACAGTAATTATAGAGTAAAACAATAAATGTAATAATAATAGAGTAAAATAATAAATGTAATAATAACAGTAATAATAAAATAATAAATGTAACAATAATACATTGAGTAAAAGAATAAATGTAATAAAAATAAAAATAATAGAGTGAAGTAATGGAAATGTAATAATAACAGTAATAATAGAGTAAAATAATAAATGTAATAATAAGTATATATCGAGTAAAATAATAAATGTAATAATAAGTATATATCGAGTAAAATAATAAATGTAATAATAATAGAGTAAAATAATAAATGTAATAATAACATTAATAATAAAATAATAAATGTAATAATAATAATAATAAATAGAGTAAAATAATATTTACCTTTATTATATTACTCTATTATTAAATTTATAATAATAGAATAAACTAATAAATGTAATAATATCAGTAATAATAAAATAAAACAATAAATGTAACAATAATTATATATCGAGTAAAATAATAAATGTAATAACAGTAATAATAAAATAATAAATGTAACAATAATACATCGAGTAAAATAATAAATGTAATAAAAATAATAGAGTGAAGTAACAGGAATGTAATAATAACAGTAATAATAGAGTAAAATAATAAATGTAATAATAACAGTAATAATAAAATACATTAATAAATGTAACAATAATTATATATTGAGTAAAATAATAAATGTAATAATAACAGTAATAATAAAATAAATAATAATAATAATAAATAAATAATAATACATCGAGTAAAATAATAAATGTAATAAAAATAAAAATAATAGAGAGAAGTAATGGAAATGTAATAATAACAGTAATTATAGAGTAAAACAATAAATGTAATAATAATAAAGTAATGGAAATGTAATAATAACAGTAATAATAAAATAAAATAATAAATGTAACAATAATTATATATCGAGTAAAATAATAAATGTAATAATAACTGCAATAATAAAATAAAATAATAAATGTAACAATAATTATATAGCGAGTAAATTAATAAATGTAATAATAACAGTAATAATAAAATAATAAATGTAACAATAATACAAGCAAAATAATAAATGTAATAATAATAATAAATAGAGTAAAATAATATTTACATTTATTACTGTATTATTACATTTATAATAATGTAATAATGATAGAGAAATAATAATAATAATAGAGAAAAATAGTGTAAATGTACATTTATTATTTTACTTTATTTATTATTATATTTATAATAATGTAATAATAATAGAGAATAATAGTAATAATAATAATAATAATAATAGAGTAAAATAATGGAAATGTAATAATAATGATAGAGAATAATAATAAATATAATAATAATAATAATAATAATTAGAATAATTAGAATAAAGTAATAATAATAGTAATAATAATAACAACAGAATAAAATAATAAATTACCTTGATTCGAATATAAGCCAAGGGGGACTTGTTCAGCCTAAAAGAAGGCTGAAAATCTAGGCTTATACTCGAGTATATACAGTACTTTAAATCACTTTCCCAACGCTAGGTTCATTAACGCCTATCACAGAATTGGGTTTTTCGGCTGCTATTTTTGTTCCAGGAACTATTGATGGATGTTTTGGTGGAGCATGGACAGAGATTATTATAGTCTCCAAGAAACAATAAGAAGCCTGTAAGAAGCCCTTAGTGAGGAGCAGTTTACCAAAGTTTCTTTTGGGCCAATCAAATCATTAGTCCCATTGAGAGAAGGCCCGACGAATCAATTGGACTTATTATTACTGTGTTGTCGAAGGTTTTCATGGCCGGAGTCACCTGGTTGCTATGAGTTTTCCGGACTGTATGGCCATGTTCCAGAAGCATTCTCTCCTGAGGTTTCACCCACAACTATGGCAGACATCCTCAGAGGTTGTGAGGTCTATTGGAAACTTGGCAAGTTTTCTACCTCTTTCCTTCCTTCACTTTTTGCTTCCATCCTTCCGTCTGTCTTTTCTTTCCCTCCCTCTTTCTCTCCTTTCCCTCCTTCCTTCACTCCCTCTTTCCTTCTTTTCCTTTCCTTCTCCCTACCTCTTTCTTTTCTTCCCCCCTCCCATTTTCTTTTCCTCCCTCTTTCTTTTTCTACCTCTTTCCTTCCTTCTTTCGCTCTTTGCTTCCATGCTTCCTTCTCTCTTTCATTCTTTCTTTCCCTCTCTCTTTCTCTCCTTCCTTCACTCCCTCTTTCCTTCCTTCCCTTTTTTCTTCCCTTCTCTCTTTTCTTCCTTCTCTACCTCTTTATTTCCTTCCTTCACTCTTTCTCTCTCTTTTTCTCATTCCTTGGCTCCCTCTTTCCTTTCTTCCCCCATTCTTTTCCTTCTCCTTTCTCTCCTTTCTTCCTTCTCTACCTTCTTTCCTTCCCTCCTTCTTTCTCTCCTTTCTCTCCTTCCTTCACTCCCTCTATCCTTCTTTTCCTTTCCTTCTCTCCTTCCCTACCTCTTTCTTTCCTTCCCCTCTCCTGTTTTCTTTTCCTCCCTCTTTCTCTACCTCTTTCCTTCCTTCTTTCACTCTTTGCTTCCATGCTTCCTTCTCTCTTTCATTCTTTCTTTCCCTCTCTCTTTCTCTCCTTCCTTCACTCCCTCTTTCCTTCCTTCCCTTTTTTCTTTCCCTCTCTCCTTTCTTCCTTCTCTACCTCTTTATTTCCTTCCTTCACTCTTTCTCCCTCTTTCTCTCATTCCTTGGCTCCCTCTTTCCTTTCTTCCCCCGTTCTTTTCCTTCTCCTTTCTCTCCTTTCTTCCTTCTCTACCTTCTTTCCTTCCCTCCTTCTTTCTCTCCTTTCCCCCCTCCTTCCTTCACTTCCTCTTTCCTTTTCCTTTTTTTCTTTCCTTCTCTCCTTCCTTCCTTTTCTACCTCTTTCTTTCCTTCCCCCCTCCTGTTTTCTTTTCCTCCCTCTTTCTCTCCTTTCTTCCTTCTCTACCGCTTTCCTTCTTTCCTTCTCTCTTTCCTTCTTTCTTTCCCTCCCTCTTTCTCTCCTTTCTTCCCTCCCTCTTCCTTTTTTCTGTATTGTCATTTAGCTTTCCGTAATGTAGCTTTTTTGGGGGGTTTTAAATCCTTTCCACTGTTTTTTTTTTTTTTTTTGGGTGGTGGTGGTTTATGAGTGATGGTCACTCGTTGGTCTGTTAGGGGTATAGTGTCCAAATTTCGTGTTAATTCGTCCAGTGGTTTTTGAGTTATGCTAATCCCACAAACAAACATTACATTTTTATTTACATAGATTATTTTATATTATTATTATTACTATTATTGTGCTATTGAAGGCTTTCTTGGCCGGAATCACTGGATTGCTGTGAGTTTTCCAGGCCGTATGGCTATGTTTACACATGGCCTTTATCATGTCTCCCTTCAACCTTCTTTTCTGCGGGCTAAACATGCTCAGCTCTTCAAGCCGCTCCTCATAGGGCTTGTTCTTCAGATCCGATCATTTTAGTCACCCTCCTCTGGACACATTCCAGCTTGTCAACATCTCCCTTAAATTGTGATGTCAGAATTAGACACAGTGTGATTCCAGGAGATGTGGCATGATTTCCCTGGATCTAGACACTATTTATGCTTTATGCTGCATGACATTACTCTCCTATCAATCAGCGATTCTGAGACTGAACTACGTAAACTCTGCAAAAGCCAGGTTGCCAAATACCTGCCAGATCCAAGCGCCTCTGCACAGTTTTGCAAGATGTTTTGCAAACTCGCCGAGCAGTTAAAACTCACAAACAAAACACACACAAAAAATAAACTCCATCCTAAATACACAGAAATCTCAAAAACGCGTTCGGCTTTTCACGTGGATTAAAGGAAAGTGATTTGAACGGGTGCCAAACCCTTAAAAAAAAGGACTTGACCTACTTTGAGTGCTTTTGCTTTTCAGACTCAACAAGGACCGGGATTAGGGGCAGAAGGTGGGGAGGGAGGCAACGTGGGGGCAGCAGGAAAGGAGACCGGAAAAAGGGGGCAGCGGTGCCAGGCCAGAGAGAATAGGAGCAAATAAAGAGACAGGTCCTCCTTTTCCAGTTGGCAAATGCAAGGAAGACAAGAGTCAAGTGGTGCTAATGTTTTGCATCTGTCTTTCAAACCAAAGCAGGCCCTTGTTGACACAAAAGGTCAGCTCTCCAAATCCAGGTGGAGCCTACAGTACATCTATATCAGGCATGGGCAAAGCTGGCCCCTCCAGGTGCTTTGGACTTCAACTCCCACCATTCCTAACAGCCTCAGGCCCTTTCCTTTCCCCCCTCAGCCACTTAAGCCTGAGGCTGTTAGGAATTGTGGGAGTTGGAGTCCAAAACTCAAGTGGCTGAGGGTGAAAAGGAAGGGGCCCGAGGCTGTTAGGAATGGTGGGAGTTGGAGTCCAAAACTCAAGTGGCTGAGAAAGAAAAAGAAGGGGCTGAGGCTGTTAGGAATTGTGGGAGTTGGAGTCCAAAATTCAAGTGGCTGAGTGAGAAAAGGGGCCTGAGGCTGTTAGGGATTGTGGGATTTGGAGTCCAAAACTTAAGAGGCTGAGGAGGAAAAGGAAGAGTCCTGAGGCTGTTAGGGATTGTGGGACTTGGAGTCCAAAACTTAAGTGGCTGAGGGGAAAAAGGAAGAGTCCTGAGGCTGTTAGGGATTGTGGGACTTGGAGTCCAAAACTTAAGTGGCTGAGTGGGAAAAGGAAGGGGCCTGAGGCTGTTAGGAATTGTAGGAGTTGGAGTCCAAAACTTAAGAGGCTGAGGAGGAAAAAGAAGGGGCCTGAGGCTATTAGGAATTGTGGGAATAGGAGTCTAAAACACCTGGAGGGCCCAACTTTGCCCATGCCTGCTCTAACACATAATATCCATTGATGGTCTCCCATCCAAGTACTAACCAAGGCTGACCCTGCTTAGCGCACAAGATTAATCAAGATCCGATGCCAGCATTGCAAGGGGTGGAATCACAGCAGTTAATGTGAAGCCTCCCTCCCGTAATGCGAAATGACCTCCTGGCTCTTTGCTTCCCTTTCTTTTCTTGTCCCCTCTCCACGATTCAAGCAAGCCAGCTGCTTCCCAGCTTCTGCCTTTTTTAATACTATTTAGCACACACGCACAGACACTCCGGCGGGGAGCGGAGAGGCAAAGGGGCAGCACGCAAATATATGCAAAGACGGGGCCATTTACATAATCTTTATGCCGGGCGCCCATCTGTAGCTTGACTGTCATCGGCTCTGTCGCCTCCCCTTCGGCACCTGCTTGGAGTGGGACAGGGAAGCAGAAATGATTTTTAATGGGAATCCAATGAGAAGGAAGGGGTCCCTTTGTCCACCTCCCTTGCACCCTTTTCCGTTCTTCTTCCACGTCGATCCACAAAATCTTTGCGGTTTTGGACCACCTTTTCCATCATCCATCAGTCTCATAACAAAACAACCAAACTCTGACCTTCTGGAGCCTGAATCCAACACTAAAACCACTTTAGTATCCTAGATTAATTATGGTTGTATATTATTAGTTTGCTGTTAAGGTTATTATGTCTATATCGTTGTTGTTGTTGTTTGATACACAAAAACAAGATCGCTATGCTGGCTATTCTATTTGATCACACGCCGGACATTTCCCAAGTGTCTAGGACTAGGTGATTTATTATTATTACTATTACTATTATTATTATTATTATTATTATTTGAAACACAACAAGATTAGTACACAGCAAACAAGATTGCTATGCTGGCTTTTGTATTGGATAACACGTCGGACATTTCCCAAGTGTCTAGGACTACGTGATGTACAGGGTTAGTCAAAATGCATAGGCCAATAAGCCATTCAATTGAATGGCTTATTGGCCTATGCATTTTGACTAACCCTGTATTATTGTTGTTGTTATTATTATTATTATTATTCAAAACACAACAAGATTAGTACACGGCAAATGAGATCGCTATGCTGGCTTTTGTATTTGATCACACGCCGGACATTTCCCAAGTGTCTAGGACTAGGTGATATTATTATTATTATTATTATTATTATTATTATTATTATAAACACAACAAGATTAGTACACAGCAAACAAGATCATTATGCTGGTTTTTGTATTTGATCACACGCCGGACATTTCCCAAGTGTCTAGGACTAGGTGATTCATTATTATTATTATTATTATTATTATTATTATTATTCAAAACACAACAAGATTAGTGCACTGCAAACAAGATCGCTATGCTCACTTTTGTATTTGATCACACACCGGACATTTCCCAAGTGTCTAGGACTAGGTGATTCATTATTATTATTATTATTATTATTATTATTATTATTATTAGAAACATAACAAGATTCGTACACAGCAAACAAGATCGCTATGCTGGCTTTTGTATTGGATCACACGTTGGACCCCTCCCAAGTGTCTAGGACTAGGTGCTGTATTATTATTATTATTATTATTATTATTATTATTATTATCATTCAAAACACAACAATATTAGTACACATCAAACAAGATCGCTATGCTGGCTTTTGCATTGGATCACATGTTGGACCCCTCCCAAGTGTCTAGGACTAGGTGCTGTATTATTATTATTATTATTATTATTATTATTATTATTTCAAAACATAACAAGATTAATACACTGCAAACAAGATCGCTATGCTGGCTTTTGTATTGGATCACACGTTGGACTCTCCCCAAGTGTCTAGGACTGTGTGATGTATCAGTGAATGATGTGTGCAGCTCCAAGTAGGGTGGCCTTCTGCAGCTGACAGATGGTAATTTTGTCAGTGCCGATAGTTTTTAAGTGCAGGCCAAGGTCTTTAGGCACTGCACCCAGTGTGCCGATCACCACTGGGACCGCTTCTTGTCAATTCTGCTTTCACCTGGGATTGTAACATTATTATTATTACTACTACTACTACTATTAGATACACAATAAGATTAGTACACAACAAACAAGATCACCATGCTGCCTTTTGTATTGGATTACATGCCGGACACTTCCCAACTATCTAGGACTGTTTTTTATTATTATTATTATTATTATTCTGACACAAAAACACAGTATGTCAAACGAGATCTATATGCTGGATTTCGTATCACAAAATCCCAAACATCTAGGACTGTGTTATGTATTTTCGAATGATGTGCTCAGATCCAAGTAAGGTGGTCTTTTGCAGTTGACAGTTAATAATGCAGTTTATTATTATTATTATTATTATTATTATTATTATATAATTTTATATCATTATTATTATTATTATTATTATTATTATTATTATTGTGTTGTTGAAGGCTTTCATGGCCAGAATCACTGGGTTGATGTGTCCATGTCCCAGAAGCATTCTCTCCTGATGTTTCACCCACATCTATGGCAGGCTATAATGCTATATCTGATTATGCTTGTATTGATCTATGTACTGACGATCTGGTTCCTGTTCTTACGGGCCGCTTTGCGTATGCTTTGTGGAAGTAGCGGATAAATCAACGAACAGGAAAGGTTGCCCTAGCAAACTCCGCAGCCCTTCTCTTGGGCATCTAACACTATCAATTCCTTAGGCATACCTTGCTTTTGGCTTTGTTCTTACGGCGGGGGACGTCATCTTCCAAGTCGTCCCCGTCCAAGTCATGCAGGAACTCACCGATAGGTGCCTTCTGCAACAGAGAGAAAGAGAATAGCAGTGATGGGGAAAGAGACAGATACTGCCCAGGAATAGCTAAGGCTTTTTGTTATGTGTCATTCTTGATTCACAACGACTCGAAGGTGAACACATAATGTAGTTTTCCTAGTAAGATTTCTTCAGAGGGGGTTTGCCTTTGTTTTATACTTGATGCTGAGAGATTGTGACGTGGCCGAGGTCACCCACGTTGTTTCCATGGATAAGTGAATGAATTTTATTGTAACAGTCACAGACCAGCAGTACAAAGCATAAAAACATTAAAATCAGAGTTTTTGAAAGACCCATTCACATTAAGATCAATGATTCGAATCCTTGTCTCCAAAGTCATAGTCCAACGCTCAAGTCAGGATAGCATACCAGGGATCGAAATCCTTCAGAAAGAATAATAGAATCATAAAATAATACAGCTGGAAGAGACCACGTGGGCCAGCTAGTCCAATCCACTGCTGTGCAGATATTTTGGAATACCAAGCAGCTCCATCCTCAGCTTACAGTGTGCCATGCTGGGAATTCTAGTCCAAAATCAACATTAATTACCCAGCCCTACCACAAACAACCTTGGTGTGTGCTGGGCCCATTACCCTTTTTGTTAGGGAAAACTACTCTAAATATATCAGAGCATCCAAAAACAAACAGGATACCAAACTTGAGCATCAGCCCCAAACTCAGCCTACAATGAGGCATGCTGGGCATTCTAGTCCAACATCAACATTAATTACCCAGCCCTACCACAAACAACCTTGATATGTGCTGGGCCCATAACCCTTTTTGTTAGGGAAAACTACCCTGAATATAGCAGAGCATCCAAAAACAAACAGGATACCAAACTGAGCATCAACCCCAACTTCAACCTACAATGAGGCATGCTGGGAATTCTAGTCCAATATTAGCATTAATTACCCAGTCCTACAACAAACAACTTTGGTATGTGCTGGACCCATAACCCTTTTTGTTAGGGGAAACTACTCTAAATATGTCAGAGCATTAAAAAAAACAGGATACCAAACTTGAGAATCAGCCCAAACCTCAGCGTACAATGAGGCATCCTGGGAATTCTAGTCCAACATCAATGTGAAATTACCCAGTCCTACCACAAACAACCTTGGTGCGTGCTGGGCCCATAACCCTTTATGTTAAACTATCCTGAATACAGAAGAGCAACCAAAAACAAGCAGGATACCAAACTTGAGCATCAGCCTCAACTTCAGCCTACAATGAGGCATGCTGGGAATTCTAGTTCAACATCAACATTAATTACCCAGCCCTACCACAAACAACCTTGGTGTGTGCTGGGCCCATAACCCTTTTTGTTAGGGAAAACTACCCTAAATATAGCAGAGCATCCAAAAACAAACAGGATACCAAACTTGATCATCAGCCCCAACCTCAACCTACAATGAAGCATGGTGGGAATTGTAGTCCAAGAGCAGCATTAATTACCCAATCCTATTGCAAACAACCTTGGTGTGTGCTGGGCCCATAACCCCTCTTGTTAGGGAAAACTACCCTAAATATAGCAGAGCATCCAAAAACAAACAGGATACCAAACTTAAGCATCAGCCCCAACCTCAGCATACAATGAGGCATGCTGGGAATTCTAGTCCAACATCAGTGTTAAATTACCCAGTCCTACCACAAACAACCTTGGTGCGTGCTGGTTCCATAGCCCTTTATGTTAGGGGAAACTATCCTGAATATAGCAGAGCATCCAAAAACAAACAGGATACCAAACTGAGCATCAGCCCCAACCTCAACCTACAAAGAAGCATGCTGGGAATTCTAGTCCAACATCAGCATTAATTACCCAGTCCTACCACAAACAACTTTGATATGTGCTAGGCCCATAACCCTTTTTGTTAAGGAAAACTACCCTGAATATAGCAGAGCATCCAAAAACAAACAGGATACTAAAGTTGAGCATCAGCTCACTAACAAGCAGAGCTTGAAGTGCCATGTGAAGTGGCTGTAAATAATTCACAACGTTCATCAAATAGGCTTCTGACCATCCTCAAGTTACAGGGCAAGAGAGTCATAGGGGGAAGTAAAGGAGACCTTTGAAGGAAATGATCTGAGATCAGGAATAAGGGAGATGGTTGTCGATAAATAAGGGTTAGACACAGCCAAAGTCCCTTCTTTCTCTCACCTGACAGTCCAAGCTCAAGTCCTCCTCCTTCAGCTCCGGCTTCTTGTCCCCTGTTTCGGCACACAGCAAGGCTTCTAACACTGGACCTTCAGGGAGACCTCCTTCTTTCTTCAGAGGGGGTTCACAATCTGGGAAGAAAGGAGACAGCACTGAAGACCAGGAATAGGCAAACTTTGGCCCTCCAGGTGTTTTGGATGTCAACTCGCACCATTCCTAACAGCCTCAAGACCTTTCCATTTCCCCCTCAGCAACTTACCCACTCCATGCAAACCTGGCATCAGATCTTGATTAATCTTGTTTGCTAAGCAGGATCAGCCTTGGTTAGTACTTGGATGGGAGTCCATCAATGAATATTAGGTGTTAGAGCAGGCATGGGCAAAGTTGGGCCTTCCAGGTGTTTTGGACTCCAACTCTCACAATTCCTAACAGATTCAGGCCCTTTCCAAGTGGCTGAGGAGGAAAAGGAAAGGGCCTGAGGCTGTTAGGAATTGTGGGAGTTGAAGTCCAAAACACCTGGAGGTGTGGTAATTCAGCCTTTGATTGTGCCTACACCTGATCTCTTTGGGGATTCTGGGCCTGTTAGTCATTTTGATAACACTGGGGATTCTGGGTGTGCAAATCAGCAGGAGAGCCAGCAAGAGATGTTAAGCCTTGAAAATGAGCAGTCTGTGTCTGAAGGCCACATTCCTGAAAGGCAGTTCCCTAGGGAAGCAAGGTCAAGAACAGATTTGAGCTCAGAGGATGAAAATGAAAGTCCAGATGGACAGAGTAATGAGCAGTTAGATAGATTTACGTTGGGTCAACATAGAGCTTCACAGGAGTGTTTAAGAAGGTCAAGACGTCTATTAGCTAAGAAGTCCTGATCAGTTTCCCAGAGGAGAAGGCATGACTTTCTCTCTATATTAGCTAGCCAAGTATATCGATCCGTCAGTCCAGGTGACGTTGCTCTTTGAGTATAGATCTATTGTTAAGTCAAGGGATTTCTAGTTCCATGTTTCCTTTTGCTCCTGTATCATGATTCCAAGTTTTAAGAACTATTCCCAAATCTCATGTTTTGGATTTATTCTGCTTTTGTATTCCTGGTTTTTGATGCTATTCCTGTACTCCGATTTCTGTGGATTATTCTTGATATTTGGACTTTAGTTTTTATACTATTTTGCTGAATTGCAAAATTGTGTTAAGTACCGAGGTGGTTCCCAGCCTTGAAGTTCAACAGAAAGTTTGTCCATGTGTGGTGTAGATGCTCTGTAGGCTGGTGTTTGAACCCATGGATACAGAATCTGTGGATATGGAAGGCTGGCTCTAACAGAAAAATTATATGTATTGCTCCAGTCAATGACAGTCAATTTGTAACACAAATGTATATAAAATAACAAGCAAAGCTATACATATTGACTGAGGTTGACCCCTTCATCTAAGGATACATTATGTTTCACCATTTATTTGTTTAGTAGCAGTAGAAACCATGTTACCTTCTGCCAAATTAATGGTCTACCTTGTCTGGCAGCAGTTTCAAGGAAAGACAAGCTTTCCTAACCATTTATATACTTCCTCAATCTTCCTGAAAACCCAGATCATCTGCTTGATCCAACATTTACAGTTGAAATGCACTCCTGCTT
The DNA here is from genome assembly GCF_037176765.1 of Anolis sagrei. NCBI lineage: Eukaryota > Metazoa > Chordata > Lepidosauria > Squamata > Anolidae > Anolis > Anolis sagrei. The sequence goes on from NC_090034.1 coordinate 97,034,610, forward strand.
GTCATTTGTCAGCTTAAACTGACTTACAGCTGAACTTTAGCAAAAGCTTATGTTGTTATCTTAAGGATTTGATTTAAAAAATATGAACGATAGGAATTGTCATCTGGGGAAGCTCCTGCCAAACCTCCTCTGCACCTTGCCCCAGCCACACAAGGCTTGAATTTGGTCTAAAACAGTGGTTCTCGGCCTTCCTAAAGCCGCGACACCTTAATACAGCTCCTCATGTTGTGGTGACCCCACAACCATACAATTATTTTGGTTGCTACTTCACAACTGTCATTTTGCTACTGTTATGAATCGTAATGTAAATATCTGATATGCAGGATGTATTTTCATTCACTGGACCAAATTTGGGACAAATATCTGATACACCCAAATTGGAATACTGGTGGGGTTGGGCGGGTTATTGATTTTCTCATTTGGGAGTTGTAGTTGCTGGGATTTATGGTTAACCTACAATCAAAGAGCATTTTGAACTAAAATTTTGCTACTGTTATGAATCGTAAATATCTGATATGCAGAATGTATTTTCACTCACTGGACCAAATTTGGCACAAATACTCAATACACCCAAATTTGAATACTGCTATGGTTGGGGGCAGGGTGAGTTGTCAATTCGGAGTTGTAGTTGCTAGGATTTATAGTTCACCTACAATCAAAGAGCATTCTGAACTCCACCCATAATAGAATTGAACCAAACTTGGCACACAGAAATCCCATGAGCAACAGAAAATACTGGAAGGGTTTGGTGGGCAGCGTCCTTTGGTTTTGGAGTTGTAGTTCACCTACATCCAGGGATCACTGTGGACTTGACCAAACTTGGCACGGATACTCAATATGCCCAAATGTGAACACTGGTGGAGTTTGGGGAAAATAGACCTTGAAATTTGGGAGTTGTAGTTGCTGGGATTTATAGTCAAACTACAATCAAAGAGCATTCTGGACTCCACAAATAATGGAATTGAAGCAATCTAGGCACACAGAACTCCCATGAACAACAGAAAACACTGGAAGGGTTTGGTTGGTATTGACCTTGAGTGTGGAGTTGTAGCTCACTCACATCCAGAGAGCACTGTGGACTCAAACAATGATGGATCTGGACGAAACTTGTCAAAAATACTGAATACGTGAACACTACGGGAGCCTGAGGAAACAGACCTTGACATTTGGGAGTTGTAGCTGCTGTGATTTATAGTTCACCTACAATCAATGAGCATTCTGAACTCCACCAGCAATGGAATTGAACCAAACTGGACACACAGAAAATACTGGAATGGTTTGGTGGGAGCTGACCTTGAGTTTTGGAGTTGTAGTTCACCTACATCCAGAGAGCAGTGTGAACTTAAACAATGATGGATCTGGACCAAACTTGGCATGAATACTTAAATAGACTTGATATTTGGGAGTTGTAGTTGTTGGGATTTATCGTTCACTTACAATCAAAGAGCATTCTGAACCCCACCAATGATAGAATTGGGCTAAACTTTCCACCCAGAACCCCCATGACTAACAATAAATACTGTGTTTCCTGGGGGTCTTTGGCAACTCCTTTGACACCTCCAGGGGTCCCAACCCCCAGGTTGAGAAACTGTAATAAGAACGCATCCTCAATCTGTATCCTGGACAACCTTGTTGTTGTCTGCCTTCAAGACCTTTTTGACCTATGTGATCCTAAGACAAATATTGCAGGGATTTTTCTTTTGGCAAGATTTTGAGATTGTTTTCCTCTTAGGCTGAGAGAGTGTGACTTGCCCAAAGTCACCCAGTTGAGCAGGGATTTGGTCCTTGGTCTCTGGAGTTGTAGCCAAAGGTTCAAACCACTCTACCACTGCTGGCTCACTTTCCAGAACTACCTAACATGTAATATTTACCCTTTTGGTAAAGGCTTCTCCCATTTCCCCTGCCCTCTGTCCAATTGTCCTGGAAAGCGTCCTTACCGATCTTGAATTCGCAAGGCCGGAGTCTTGGATCCTCCAGGATGTTCAGCCGCCGCTTCTTGCGCCAACAGCGAGCCGGATAGGTGTAGATCTGACCCGGCGCCAGCCCTGGAGGAGAGGCAGAGTGAGTGAGCAACAAGAAATCCTTCCCTAAAAATATGGGGTTGGCATTTAAACCACCCCTTTGTTTTGCAGGACACTGGGGAAAACAGGCAATGACCATTGCCACTTGCCCTGTCTTTATTATTATCCCTGTAGTGGGCATAGGATGCCTTTCAGAATTCCCATCTATACCAACATATTAGGTAAAGGTAAAGTTTTCCCATGACATTAAGTCTAGTCGTGTCCAACTCTGGGTTGGTGCTCATCTCCATTTCGATGCCGATGAGCCGGCGTTGTCCGTAGACACCTCCAAGGTCATGACTGCATGGAGCGCTGTTACTTTCCCGCAGAAACGGTACCTACTGATCTACCCACATTGGTATGTTTTCAAACTGCTAGGTTGGCAGAAGCTGGGCCTAACAGCGGGAGCTCACCCCGCTCCCCGGATCTGAACTGCCAACCTTTCGATCAGCAAGTTCAGCAGCTCAACGGTTTAACCTGCTGCACCACCAAGGGGCCATACTATGCAACTTGAAACTGCATGACCAGGCATCGGCCAAGTTTGGCCATCCAGGTGTTTTGGACTCCAACTCCCACAATTCCTAACAGAATTGTGGGAGTTGAAGTCCAAAACACCTGGATGGCCAAACTTGGCCCATACCTGGCATAGACTTCTATAATGCAGTCAAACTGTATCAAACAGTATTATATGAGTCAACTCTGAGAACCGTTCAGCAGTGGAACTCTCTGCCCTGGAGTGTGGTGGAGGCTCCTTCTTTGGAGGTTTTTAAACAGAGGCTAGATGGCCATCTGTCAGGGGTGCTTTGAATGCAATATTCCTGCTTCTTGTCAGGGGGTTGGACTGGATGACCCATGAGGTCTCTTCCAACTCTCAGATTCTATGATTTTATGATTTAATGTTGTTCCAAACTGCATCGTATGGCAATCTAGATGGGAGCAGATACTCTTGAACTGGAACACCCAGCATCCTTAGTAAGGACTTCTGGGAGTTATAATCCAATGCCATTTTAGAAGCTCATATCATTTCCACCTTCAATTGACCCATTTCAATCCAAGGTTCAAATTCTGCCTATATTTTTCCTTTTACTATGCTCATTGATACCACATTGGGGCCTCGGAGAGATTACAATCATATCTATAATTGCGGTTTCTGCTTTTGTGGATTTGATTAAAAAATACTCACTCCGGGGATCTCTAAGGCCTTGAGTGTGACTCTAGGGTCAATTTCCTCAATTACGTTGGAGGACCCAAAGATTTCTATAAAGAACCTCTTTCTCGGAATCGCTAAGTCCTCCAAAGAGTCATTCTGGAAGACCTAGAAATTCTAAAGAGGTTTAAAGAAGTAGCAATATATGCAATATAGGGGTCCTCTGGGCCTGATACTAGCTAATATGAAAGGTTAGTAGCACATCCAGAGTAGTTTTTCACTTTCATAGGGGTCCTCCTGGCCTGATACCAGCAGATGTGAAAGGTTAGTGGCACATTCAGAGGTATTTTAGGGCTGGGAGACTATCCAGAGCTCATCAGATCTCTCTCCACATCAACGCGCAAAGCGACTAAGTCTGGCTTTTTGGCTTCTCAGCTCCTGGCTCAATACACTGTTTCTCGTCCACACAATACTTCTCCAACTCCCTCCCTTCTGGGCATGATGCCCTTCAGGTGCCATGTGCCAAAGGATCCGTTCTACATCCAAATTCCAGCACCAGGAAAATTGTGTGTACACCATGCAGAGCATCATCCGTAGCATTCGCACCTGGGCCCCGGTGGGTCTTCTCCATCCAGATGTAGCAATTGTTCTGGGCGACCCCCGTTTGCGAGTCCAGGAAGGGCAGGCGCATGCTGCGTTCGGCGCACAGCCGGGCATTGTAGCTGCGGCAGTGCTCAATGGCTTCCCGGTAGAAGTCCTCGCCCAGGCTGCAAAGGAGAAAGGCACAGTGCTCAGCTCCAACCCCAAAGCATTCCCAATGCTGGCTTCCACTTCGCCAAAAGTTTCCAAACATTTCATTGTTTTGGGTTGCTTTGAGTTTTCCAGACTGTATGGGCATGTTCCAGAAGCGTTCTCTTCTGACATTTTGCCCACATCTATGGCAGGCATCCTCAGAGGTTGTGAGGCTTGTTGGAAACTAGGACAAGAGAGGTTTATATATCTGTGGAATAATTTCCAGGGTGGGAGAAAAAACTCTTGTCTGTTTGAGGCAAGTGTGAATGTTTCACTTGGCATCCTTGATTAGCACAGAATGGCCTTGCAGCTTCAAAGCCTGGCTGCTTCCTGCCTGGAGGAATCCTTTGTTGGGAGGTGTTAGCTGGCCGTGATTGTTTCATGTCTGGAATTCCCCTGTGTTTTTTGTTTTGTTTTGCTTAATTTTGGAGCATTGTTCTTTATTTACTATCCTGATTTTAGAGCTTTTTAATGCCAATAGCCAGATTTTCTTCATTTCCATGGTTTCCTCCTTTCTATTGAAATTGTCCACATGCTTGTGGATTTCAGTGGCTTCTCTGTGTCCTCCGACATAGTGGTTCTTAGAGTGGTCTAGCATTTCTGTGTTCTCCAATAATATGCTGTGTCCAGGTTGGTTCATCAGGTACTCTGCTATGACTTATCTGATTGAATTAGTCTGCAGTGCCTTTCATGTTCCTTGATTCATGTTTGGGCATTTCTGCATTTGGTGGTTCCTATGTAGACTTGTCCTCCCAACAAAGGATTCCCCCAGGCAGCAATCAACCAGACTTTGAAGCTGCAAGGCCATTCAATCCTAGTCAAGGTGGCCAACACCAACATCCACACTGGCTTCAACCAGACAAGAGTTCTTTCTCCCACCCTGGACATTAATCCACAGATATATAAACCTCAATTGCCTAGTTTCCAACAGACCTCACAACCTCTGAGGATGCCCAACATAGATGTGGGCAAAATGTCAGAAGAGAATGCTTCTGGAACATGGCCAGACAGTCTGGAAAACTCACAGCAGCCCAGTGATTCTAGCCATGAAAGCCTTTGACAACACATTTCATTGTTTTTACACCGTTTTTTATGCATGCATCACTTCGCAACACAGTAATTCAGTTTGACTAGCAAGCTGGGAGTTAAATGAACCCCTTATGAGAGATACAGACACAGGCATAAATTGGGATACCAAAATATATGGGACAGCACATGTCTCACGATTTTTTCCCATCTATATATGTTTGTAAAATATATGATTGATTACTTATTTCACATTGACTCAGAAGTTTCACCTTAGGTCGTGCAACATCCCTACACACTGTGTAACGTATCGAGACACACCATTTGGAAAACTCTGATCTGCACTGTAGAATGAATGCCATTTGGCACCACTTCAACTGTCACAGAATCCTGGGATTTGTAGTTTGGTGAGGCACCAGCATTCCTTGGCAGAGAAGGCTATAGGCAGTCGCTCTCAACATTCTTAATGCCGTAACCCCTTAATACAATTCCTAATATTGTGGTGAACCCAAACCATAAAATTATTTTCATTGCTACTTCATAACTGCAATTTTGCTACTGTTTTGAATCATAATGAAAATATCTGTGATGCAGGATGTATTTTCATTCACTGGACCAAACTTGGCACAAATACCCGATAAACCCAAATTTGAATATTGGTGGGGTTGGGGGGGGGGGGAGGGAGGAGAATTGATGATGTAATTTGGGAGTTGTAGTTGCTGGGATTTATAGTTCACCTACAATCAAAGAGCATTCTGAAACCCACCAACGATGGAATTGAACCAAACTTGGCGCACAGTTCTCCCATGACCAACAGAAAATACTGGAAGGGTTTGGTGGGCACTGACCTTGATTTTTTGGAGTTGTAGTTCGCCTACATCCAGAGAGCACTGTGGACTCAAACAATGATGGATCTGGACCAAACTTGGCACAAATACTCAATATGCTAAGCTGTGAACACTGGTGGAATTTGGGGAAAATAGGCCTTGACATTTGGGAGTTGCAGTTACTGGGATTTATAGTTCACCTACAATCAAGGAGCATTCTGAACTCCACCAACGATGGAATTGAACCAAACTTGCCACACAGAACTCCCATGACCAACAGAAAATACTGAAAGGGTTTGGTGGGCATTGACCTTGAGTTTTGGAGTTGTAGTTCACCTACATCCAGAGAATACTGTGGACTCAAACAATGATGGGTCTGGAACAAACTTGGCACAAATACTCAATATGCTCAAATGTAAACACTGGTGGGGTTTGGGGAAAATACACCTTGATATTTGGGAGTTGTAGTTGCTGGGATTTATAGTTCACCTAGAATCAAAGAGCATTCTGACCCCACCAATGATAGAATTGGGCCAAACTTCTCACACAGAACCCCCATGACCAACAGAAAATACTGTGTTTTCTGATGGTCTTTGATGGCGTCTCTGACATCCTCTCACGACCTCTCCAGGGGTCCCGACTCCCAGGTTGAGAAACGCTGCTATAAGCCTTGTAAAACTACAACTCCCAAAACCAATCCTGATACGACTTCTTTCGCTCTCCAAAAGTCCAGCTGCATTGCTCCACAATGCTACACACATTCAAACCCCAGCCTGGAAGGCATTTACTTTGAGGTGAGTCATATCAATGCCAATGCAATCTATTTCCCACTAAATGTTTTATGGTAACTGATTGCATTTGAGGCTTCTAGGAGAGAGATAAAAGAGAGCTAATATTATGAGTTATGTAAGGATCTTCATTCAAATCCCTGTTGCAATTCAGTGACCTGCTAGCCATATCAGCCATTCTGACATCTGGGATTGCAGGTACACCTCAGTTAACAAAGTCAATGTGTTCCTGAGCATTGCCTCTTTCATAGAAACTTGATGCAGGGGGGAAAAACAACAACATGCATCACAAAGAAAAAAGAAAAACACTTCAATAAGTTTCAGCAAACTTTGTAACTGGTGATACACACACATGTGAAAGGAAACAACCAGGTCATGTTGTTCTTGCGTAAATAAATAAAAACATTGCCCTCCTTCTAAAGACAACTTGAAAGCTTCTTCCGAAATGCTTTCCATTTGAGCGGAAAAACCTGTCAATCTACATGTTGTCGAAGCTTTCATAGCCAAAATCACTGGGTTGTTGTGAGTTTTCTGGGCTGTATGGTCATGTTCCAGAAGCATTCTCTCCTGATGTTTCACCCACATCTATGGCAGGCATCCTCAGAGGTTGTGAGGTCTGTTGGAAACTAGGCAAGTGAGATTTATATATCTGCGGAATGTCCAAAGTGAGAGAAAAAACTCTTGAGGCAAGTGTGAATGTTGCAAATGGCCACCTTGATTAGCATTCAATGGCCTTGCAGCTTCAAAGCCTGGCTGGTTGCTGCCTGGAGGGCAGTAATCAGCCATCTCCTTCGTTGGGAGATGTTAGCTGGCCCTGATTGTTTCCTGTCTGGAATTCCCCTGCTTTTTGAGCGTTGCTCTTTATTTACTGTACTGATTTTTGAGTTTTTAATATTATTAGTCAGATTTTGCTCATTTTCATGGTTTTGTCTTTTCTGTTGATATTAGAATCATAGAATCAAAGAGTTGGAAGAGACCTCGTGGGCCATCCAGTCCAATCCCCTGCCAAGAAGCAGAAATATTGCATTCAAATCACCCCTGACAGATGGCCATCCAGCCTCTGTTGATGGCCATCCAGCCTCAGTATTGTTCACATACTTGTGGGTTTCAATGAAAATGAACAAAATGCGGCTACCAGTCAGGGGCGGCTCAACCCATTACGCAAAGTAAGCATTTCCAGTATAGTTGATTTTGCCCAGGGGCGCTCTTGAGGCGCTCTTGGGGGAAAATAGACCTTGGCATATGCGAGTTGTAGTTACTGGGATGTATAGTTCACTTACAATCAAAGGGCATTCTGAACTCCACCAATGATGGAATTGAACCAAATATGGCACACAGAACAGAAAATATATATCAATGATTGGTTTGGGGGGGGGGGCAAAATACTGTTTGCTTACCGTTGAAAATTACCTAGGGCCTCCTCTGCTACCAATATTTTAAAAACTCTAAAATCAGGAAAGTAAATAAAGAGGGAATTCCAGACAAGAATCAATCAGGGCCAGCTAACACCTCCCAACGAAGGATTCTCCCAGGCAACAACCAGCCAGGCATTGAAGATGCAAGGCCATTATATGCTCATCAAGGTGGTCAATTGCAACATTCACACTTGCCTCAAGCAAACAAGAGTTCTTTCTCCCTCCACGGAGATTCCACAGATATATAAACACCATTTGCCTAGTTTCCAACAAATGTCACAACCTCTGAGGATGCCTGCCATAGATGTGGGTGAAACGTCAGAAGAGAATGCTTCTGGAAGATGACCATACAACCTAGAAAACTCACAGCAATCCAGTGATTCTGGTCATGAATACAGATAATGTGGATTATCTGTTTTGATAATCTGGATTATATGGCAGTGTAAAAAGGGATCTGAGCCTTTGTTAACTGAACTCTGCTAAAGAGCAGACTTGAAAGAAAAAAGAAGCTGGTTGCATATTGCCAAAGCTTCACTGCCAAGACAGAATCTACCCAGATGAAGAATTGTCAGCAGAGATAGATATGAATGCAGGGGAGTGGCAGATGGGCACAAGATCACTTGGGTTCAAGCACTGAAAAGAAGAAAAAAGGGGGGAAAGATATGGGAACCATCTGGTGTGGTTGTCTAGTGATAAGTTATGGGAGGTGGAAAAGGGAAAAAAACCCCACAAGGCAAGATGTGGGAGGAAAAAAGAGATGTCCCATGGAACAGGTTGCCACAAGGTCAAGACCGAGGCAGAATAGAAAGTGACTCCCCAGCATACTGTTTCTCAACCTTCCTAATGCCGCGACCCCTTATATAGGGGCACACAGAACTCCCATGACCAACATAAAATACTGGAAGGGTTTTGAGGGCATTGATGAGTTTGGGAGTTGTAGTTTACCTAAATCCAGAGAGCACTGTGGACTAAAAAAAGTGATGGATCCGGACCAAACTTGGCACAGATACTCAATATGCTCAAATATGAACACTGGTGGGGTTTGGGAAAAATACACCTTGACATTTGGGAGTTGTAGTTGCTGGGATTTATAGTTCACCTACAATCAAAGAGAATTCTGACCCCACCAATGATAGATTTGGGCCAAACTTCCCACACAGAACCCCTGTAACCAACAGAAAATACTGAAAGGCTTTCAAGGGCGTTGATGAGTTTGGGAGTTGTAGTTCACCTACATCCAGAGAGCACTGTGGACTCAAAAAAGTGACGGATCTGGACCAAACTTGACACAAATACTCAATATGCCCAAATGTAAACACTGGTGGAGTTTGGGGAAAATACACCTTGACATTTGGGAGTTGTAGTTGCTGGGATTTATAGTCAACCTACAATCAAAGAGCATTCTGGACTCCACAAACAATGGAATTGAAGCAATCTAGGCACACAGAACTCCCATGACCAACAGAAAATACTGGAAGGGTTTTGAGAGCATTGACGGGTTTTGGATTTGTAGTTCACCTAAATCCAGAGAGCACTGTGGACTCAAAAAAGGTATGGATCTGGAACAAACTTGGCACAAATACTCAATATGCTCAAATGTGGACACTGGTGGAGTTTGGGGAAAATACACCTTGACATTTAGGAGTTGTCGTTGCTGCGATTTATAGTCAACCTACAATCAAAGAGCATTCTGGACTCCACAAACAATGGAATTGAAGCAATCTAGGCACACAGAACTCCCATGACCAAAAGATAATACTGGAAGGGTTTCAAAGGCATTGATGAGTTTGGAATTTGTAGTTCACCTACATCCAGAGAGCACTGTGGACTCAAAAAAGTGATGGATCTGGAACAAACTTGACACAAATACTCAATATGCTCAAATGTGGACACTGGTGGAGTTTGGGGAAAATACACCTTGACATTTAGGAGTTGTTGTTGCTGCGATTTATAGTCAACCTACAATCAAAGAACATTCTGGACTCCACAAACAATGGAATTGAAGCAATCTAGGCACATAGAACTCCCATGACCAACAGAAAATACTGGAAGGGTTTGGTGGACCTTGAGTTTTGGAGTTGTAGTTCACCTTGACATTTGGGAGTTGTAGTTGCTGGGATTTATAGTTCACCTACAATCAAAGAGCATTCTGAACCCAACCAACGACATAATTAGGCCAAACTTCCCACACAGAACCCCCATGCCTTGAAGGGACTCGATGCCTTGAGCCTCCCTCCAGCCTCGCATGCTCTCCGTTGCCCACTCATGTGTACCACGCTGTCATGCACCAAGCACGCCTGCTCTCCCCTCTCCACATGGAGTCTCGGAAACAGCCCTACCCTCAGCTGAGAGGCCAGCCAATCACAGCGGAGGAGGGCTTTTGGTGGAGGATTTGCCGTCTGTTTCCAAAAAGGAAGAGAAGGACAGGCGGAGAGATCTTCAGCCTTTTCTGCCAAAGAGGTTCCTAAGACCATGAGAAATGTTTTCTGATGGTCTTTGGTGACCCCTCTGAAACCCCCTCACGACCCACCCAGGTTGAGAAATGTTGCTCCAGCATAACCACAAACCTAAACCAGAATGATGCCAAGCAAAATGGGATGGATGTACCCAAAATAGTTGTGAATCTGAGCTGCAAACCATGTATATATTCTGTTAAATTGCAGCAATAGCCAGGGATGCGGGATGCTGAGAGATGCAGTCCATCAACATCTGGCAGGGCACCCAGTTTCCACCCTTGTAAAAGACGGACTAATCTCAGCAAGTCAAGCATGTTGGAGTAGTTTTGTGGTGTATGCCCCCCATTCCTGATTGCTTCCAAACCTAAGGCAAACCTCGTGAAATGCCTTCATTGGCACAATCATCGAAGAGGTGAAAAACATGCTCATTTTTTGCTACCTTAAATGCACTGTCATCTGACCTCCTAGGTCTTGGCCTCTTTGCCTGGGAGATATATTGCCCACTGGCGAACAAGGCTTTTTGTGCAGCAGGGCTCGATCATTCAATTCACATACAATAGGCACAAAGCCGTGACAAAAAAGAGTGCTTCTGTCCATAAGCAGACAACATTCTCCCTCATTAGACCTCATATCCAGGTCTTGGTGTGTTTACCCAGTCTCTATACATCACCTGAGCGTGCACACAATATAATATTTTCCAAAATTCCAATTTCAAAAGAGAAATGGAGAAGTAGGGGAGAGTAATACATTGAGGAAATAAAATGGGGAGGGGTTTACATTCCTCCAGGCTCCAATACTAGGCTGTGCCCCTTTCTACCACATTCATACAACAGGAATAGAAAGGAATTAAGCAGCTGAGTGGGCAAAGGAAGGGCCTGAAGCTGTTAGGAATGGTGGGAGTTGAAGTCCAAAACACCTGGAAGGCTAAACTTTGCCCATGCCTGTACCAGACTATCTGGAAGTCCTGCAAAGAGTGACCTATGCACACCTTTCCTTTTGGTCAGTTAGACTCAGGTGCTCTCTGCCATTGGGATGGAGAGAAATGGGACCCCACACCAACTGGACCACCTTGGGTCCCCCAAAAAATGAGCTAAGCACACTTTTCCTTGGGTCAGATGCTCAAATGCATCTTCTCATTGGACGGGTTAGAGAGAAATGGTGGAAAATTATTACTATACCATACACGGTCCCACAAAGGGTGACCAATACACATCTTTCCTTTGGGTCACCTGGCCTCAGGTATGCCTTGGGATGGAGAGATGGGACAGGGAATGGATCCACCCCAATTAAGACTGTTTTTGATCCTGAAAAGAGTAACCTCCCAGCACTTTTGTCAGCCGAATTCAAGTGCACGTTGTCAATGGAGTGGGATGGAAAGAAGGAAGGGGGAATTATATTATACGGTGGCACAATGGATTAAACCCTTGTGCTGGCTGGACTGCTGACCTGAAGGTTGGGTTGCTGACCTGAAGGTTGCTGGCTTGAATCTGCAAGACAGGGTGAGCTCCCGTCTGTCAGCTCTAGTTTGCGGGGACATGAGAGAAGTAGGGGAGATGAACCCACCCAAGGAGAGCACCCTGAGTCCTGAGAAGTGTGACTCGGGCACATCTTTCTTTTGGGTGAGATGGACTCAGCTGCACCTTGGGATGGAGAAAAATGGGACGCACACATATACTAGATCATGTAAGGTCCTGCAAAGAATGACCTGTGCACACCTTTCCTTTGGCCCCAGGTGCACCTTGCAATGGAGAGGAATTGGACATACATGCACACATACTAGATCATGTAAGGTCCTGAAAAGAGTGACCTGTGCACACCTTTCATTTGGCCTGAGATGCACCTTGGCATGGGGAGAAATAGTGAGAAGGGGGTGAAGGAACAAGACATCTCCAGTCCTGAAAAGAGTGACCCACCCATTTCCTTGGTACACATCTGCCCAATTGTCCAGTCACACATCATCTCCCCAGACACATACACATATCCTAGATCATGTAAGCTCCTGCTAAGAGTGACCCGTGCACACCTTTCCCTTAGCCTCAGGTGCACCTTGGGATGGAGAGGAATAAGGACGAGAGAGTGAAAGAACTAGACATCTCCGGTCCTGAGAAGCGTGACCCGCCCACTCATTTCCTTGGGACACACCTGCCCAAATGCCCAGCCACGCATCATCTCCCAGGCCCATCATGTAAGGTTCTGCAAAGAGTGACCTGTGCACACATTTCCTTTGGCCTCAGGTGCACCTTGGGATGGAGAGAAATAGGGAGGAGGGGGTGAAGGAACTAGACATCTCCGTTCCCAAAAGAGTGACCCACCCACCCATTTTCCTGGGACACACCTGCCCAAATGTCCAGCCATGCATCATCTCCCAGACCCATCATGTAAGGTCCTGCAAAGAGTGACCTGTGCACACCTTTCCTTTGGCCTCAGGTGCACCTTGGGATGGAGAGAAATAGGGAAGGCAAAAGGAACTAGACATCTCCGGTCCCGAAAAGAGTGACCCACCCAACTATTTCTTGGGACACACCTGCCCAAATGCCCAGCCACACATCATCTCCCAAACCCATAATGTAAGGTCCATCATTTCCCCAGACCCATCATGTAAGGTCCTGCAAAGAGTGACCCATGCACACCTTTTCTTTGGCCTCAGGTGCACCTTGGGATGGAGACAAATAGGGAGGGCAAAAGGAACTAGACATCTCTGGTCCCAAAAAGAAACCCACCCAGACCCATCATGGAAGGTCCATCATCTCCCAGACCCATAATGTAAGGTCCTGCAAAGAGTGACCCATGCACACCTTTCATTTGGCCTTAGGTGCACCAAAATAGGGAGACAAATAGGGAGGGCAAAGGAACTAAACATCTCTGGTCCCAAAAAAAGTGACCCACCCACCCATTTCCTTGGGACACACCTGCCCAAATGACCAGCCACGCATCATCTCCCAGACCCATCATGAAAGGTCCTGCAAAGAGTGACCCATGCACATCTTTCTTTTGGCCTCAGGTGCACCTTGCGATGGAGAGAAATAGGCAGGGCAAAAGACACTAGACATCTCCGGTCCAAAAAAGAGTGACCCACCCACTCATTTCCCTGGGACACACCTGCCCAAATGCCCAGCCATGCATCATCTCCCAGACCCATCATGTAAGGTCCATCATCTCCCCAGACCCATCATGAAAGGTCCTGCAAAGAGTGACCCATGTACACCTTTTCTTTGGCCTCAGGTGGACCTTGAGATGGAGAGAAATAGGGAGGGCAAAAGGAACTAGACATCTCCGGTCCCGAAAAGAGTGACCCACCCACCCTTTTCCTTGGGACACACCTGCCCAAATGCCCAGCCATGCAACATCTCCCAGACCCATCATGTAAGGTCCTGCAAAA